>NC_082664.1:37906363-38209393 GCF_025265405.1 Mesoplodon densirostris
AGAAACAGAGCCAGATATGGCACAGGTGATAAAATTAGTAGGCAAACACTTTAAAACTGCTATTATCAACAGCTCTTATAACTGTGCTCTATATGTTTAAGAAAGTAGAGGAAGGAATGAGCTTGTTAAGGAAAGAGAAGGAAGATTTTTTTTTAATGAAGTTCTATTCCTTTTTTAAATTTTATTTATTTATTTATTTGATTTTTGGCTGTGTTGGGTCTTCGTTGCTGCACACGGGCTTTCTCTAGTTGCAGGACCGGGGGCTACACTTTGTTGCAGTGTGCAGGCTTCTCACTGTGGTGGCTTCTCTTGTTGCGGAGCACAGACTCTAGGCGTGCAGGCTTAAGTAGTTGTGGCATGCAGGCTCAGTAGTTGTGGCTCGCGGGCTCTAGAGTGAGGGCTCAGTAGTTGTGGCACACAGGTTTAGTTGCTCCACGGCATGTGGCATCTTCCCGGACCAGGGCTCAAACCCGTGTCCCCTACATTGGCAGGTGGACTCTTACCCACTGCACCACGAGGGAAGTCCCAGAGAAGTAAGATATTTAAAAAGACCAAAGTTGAGCTTCCTAAGATGGAAAATTCAATATTTTAGATGAAAACTCTGAACTGCTATGGGAATTATAATTTTTGCCATTATTTCCATCTTATCAACACCATAATGAAAATAATATTTTCATTGGGTCTAAAAATACTCCTTTTCATATAAAAATCTCAATGTGCATCAAAACCATCAATGTAGAGTAGTGTTTGCACAGTAAAAATATGTTAGCTGCACTCACTATTGGTATTTATAAAGAACAGAGCAGCGCACAGCCTTTTCTATATGCAAAACATGTTAAGCCAAGCATAACTTCTATTCAGAAGTGTTTAAAGTCCAATGAAGAACAAAAAATTGGGTTCTGTGACTTCATTTTTAAGCTTGGTACATGTGTAAATTAAAGAAAAAAGTTCTATATGTACCATTTAGGACATAACATAAAGCTAGAGATTTTTAGACCTTTGCCAGGATCAGTGATGTCAGTATTCCCAACAATTTGTTGATGAGCTGCAGTCTAAAGTACCTAACCTAAGAAATAGAGATAAGAAGGAGAAAATCAAGCAAGAAGCAGAAGTAGGACCAAAAAAAGGAACTCTTATGTAAAGTGGGAAAAAATGTGAGGACTGCGGTTTACAAGTGTATATGAATCTCCCTGACAGAGGCTGAGGAGGAGATAACATGAAAATGCAATTAAATTTAACCAACAGTTATTGAGTGCCTGTTATCTGCAATACACTGTACCAAATGAAGTACTATCCCTTTCCTCCAGCAGCACAAAATATGATGCAAGAGATGGATGCAGATACATAAATAATCGTATCATAAGTCAGATTGATAGCTGCAATAACGTAGACATAACAACAGCTATGGGAGACCAGAGGAATGAAATAACTGGTTCTTGGGGTAGGAAAATAAGGGAAAACTTCACATAATAGGTGACATTTGAACTGTGTGCTAAAAGACACAAGGGATTTTACTATATATAAATGGGGATTACGTGGTTATCCTCCATTTAATTTCCCCCTCCCTCATACCATCATTTATTCTCTGCCTCTCTCTTCCCCACTTTTTAATCAATAGACTGCATCATCTGACCATTCTTGGTGGTTGGCGGGCTCCTAGTTGAGTTTGGCCAATTAAAGACACCTGCCGGAGATTAGCAGGAGGAGGAGAGTTTGGGGTATTTATTCACTGTCCCCTCTCTGCTTCAGCATATGGTTTGGCAGTGGCTCTAACCCTCCCTGCCTACAGTTCCTACTGATGGCCCTCTCTCCAAGGCTTCAGCTCTCACCAAGATGTGGTAATGGTATTTCACCCCCTTGGCCTTTGAGCCTACAGAAAATAAGAGCATCCCACTCTGTTATTCTATGGATGTCTCAGCCACTCTTGTAGCTTCCCTTTACCTTGACTGTATCTCTGTAAGTTGTCCCTTTGTTTGAAGCATCTGAGCTGAATGCAGTCCTAGACAGAGAGAATAGTATAAGCAAAGGCAAGAAGGAATATATGTCATGATTCAGGAACCATGGCTGCATTATGGGGAACCTCATGGGGTGGGAATCTAGGCTAGAAGAGAGTGGTTTTAGAGAATTGGGGTCAGATTGTGAGCACCTCACTGAAGAATTTGGGCTTTATTCTTGGGTAAGCATAATCCAATGGTGGTTTTTTCCCCCCAGTGGTGGTTACTGAGTGGAGACAATCAGGTCTGTGTTCCAGAAAGATCTTTCTACTAGCATGTGGAGGAAAGAATGAAGAGGAAAGAGACTGAAGGCAAAGATGCCAAGTAAGAAGTTACTGCAACAAGGTCCTAAAATGGGGCATAGGATGGTGGTAGGAAGAATGGATTTGAAATTGGTCAGTATTAAAATCTACAAGGCATGGCAAATAAGTGAATTGAGCGGCAAAGCCAAAAAAATTTTTAAGGGTGACTTCTAGGTCTCCAGCTTGGGATAATGTGAGAATGGTACCCCTATAAACATAGAGACAGAGATTCTTCGAATGGGGAACATGAGTTTGATTCGGATCACCCAGAAAGTGAAGTGCTATGGAGCATTCAGTCTGAGATGCTCAGCAAAGAGCTGGAAATTTGGGTCTAGGTATCAGGAGAATGTAAGACCTAAAGATAAAAATAGATATTCTAGAGCTATGGTTCTGTCCTGGCTGTACTTGAGAATCACCTAAGGAGCATTTTAAAAATAGATGCCAGGACTTCCCTGGTGGCACAGTGGTTAAGAATCCGCCTGCCAGTGCAGGGGACACGGGTTTGAGCCCTGGTCCGGGAAGATCCCACATGCCGCAGAGCAACTAAGCCCGTGCGCCACAACTACTGAGCCTGCACTCTAGAGCCTGCAAGCCACAACTACTGAGCCCACATGCCATAACTACTGAAGCCTGTGTGCCTAGAGCCCGTGCTCCACAACAAAGAAAAGCCAACGCAATGAGAAGCCCGCACACCACAGCAGAGTAGCCCCCGCTTGCCACAACTAGAGAAAGCCCGTGTGCAGCAACAAAGAACCAACACAGCCAAAAATAAATGAATAATTTTTTTAAAAAGCATCTGTTTAAAAAAAAGAGATAGATGCCAGGATTCAACCCCAGATCAATCAAATCCAATTTCTTGGTGGTATCAGGAATCAGATTTAATTGGTATGGATTTAATCAGACTTGATTGGATTTAATCTGGGTTTGCACTTTAAAAGAGCTCCCAGGTAATTCTTAGGTGCATCCAGATTGAGAAGCACTAATCGGGCAAAGTAGGAGCAACTAAGAATGGGTACTTGAGGACAGCAGCATTTAAGGTACTGACATGGGAAACGATAGAGTGGCAGGTAAAGATAAAGGCAGTCAAAAGAATTTAATCAGGAGAGTTGCTAAGCAATCACATGCCATGAACAGGTGGAAGAGGAATGAGAAGTCATTACTGATCTCTGGGAAAGCAGTCTTAGTTGCTGCAGAAGCCAGCTTGCAAGAGGCATGGGGCAGATTTTAGATGAGGAATTGGAGGGAGGGAGGGTAGACTACTCTTTCAAGGTTGGCTATGTAGGAGAAGATAACCGGTAACTTAAGGAGCAAAAGCACTGAGAGAAAGTTTTTTGGACTTTAAGAAGGAATGCAGGGCTTCCCTGGCAGTGCAGTGCTTAAGAATCCGCCTGCCAGTGCAGGGGACACAGGTTCGATCACTGGTCCGGGAAGATCCCACACGCCGCGGAGCAACTAAGCCCGGGCACCACAACTACTGAGCCTGCGCTCTAGAGCCCGTAAGCCACAACTACTGAGCCCGCGCACCTACAGGCCGTGCCCGGCAACAAGTGAAGCCACCGCAATGAGAAGCCCGTGCACCGCAACGGAGTGTAGCCCCCCGCTCGCCGCAGCTAGAGAAAGCCCGCGCACAGCAATGAAGACCCAACGCAGCCATAAACAAACAAACAAACAAATAAATAATTTTTTTTAAAAAAAAGGAATGCATTAGTTGATGAAGGTAATGAAGATACACCGTAGAGAAGGGGTTACTGGAAGAGCAGGGCTGCAGAGGAGCCTGGAGGGGGTGGCATCAAGGTTATCAGGGGAGTCAGACCAGGAAAGGCATACCAAAGAGACGGGTTTCATTTGAGAACAGTTGAAGGAGTTCAAGCCATTTTTTTCATAATGAGTTGGAAGACATGGGTGACTGCAGAGAGCAAAGAAGGCAGAAGGAAGAGGGAAACAGGGCAGAGAAGAGTTATTGAGAGCTTCCCATGTGCCAGGGACTATGGTGAAATTCTACCAAGTTACCCCATTCGGTAATTAAATGTGCTTTTGAAGGACAAATGTTGTCCGATGGGATAAGAAGCAAAAACTTAGGCTTGTTCTGCCCAATTTCAGCCATCTAGTCACCTTGCTCCTCTGGTACCATTACTAGTTAATGGCCCTTTAAAGCTTGGCCTGCAATTAGTTTTGTTAAATGCTCATTTCTAGCTGAATAGGGAAAGATTTCAGTTATGATAATATTTCCTTAGTTTAGTTTAAAGGGAAAAGCCATGGAAGAACATTTAAGAAAGAGGAAAGGCCTATAATTGGGAACGTTTCATTAGTGAGTGCAAGGAGAAATGGAGTTTCAAAAAGTTAGTGTTTAATGGTCTGAATTAATGGCAATAAATATTTAGGAAGTAGAATTAACCTGCGTATTTTTAAGTTCCTCTTTTAAATGTAACAATGTAACTTGAGTTTACAAGTCCATCAAGGGCTAGGACTGTGCTACCTCCTTCTACAATGCCTGAGCAATGGTGTGGACTCAGTGGGTAACAGCTGAGGACTGAGCCATCCTACTTTGCCAGACCCTCCCATTATGATCCATGCCTTGTGGTACAGGCAAGCAGGCCAGCAAGCTAGATGAATTCCAATTTTCCAGATGCAAATGGAGCCTCTAGATGGGAAACTTGTGACATTGGCTGTCCTATTCTCTTAGAAACACTCTCCAAAGTTGGGATCAGGACCTTTAGAAGTAGCTGCCAAGGGTTTCCTTCACTGACATCCAGCGAACCAAACTGGGGAGTGGGCATAGCTGCAAGGAAAGGCAGAAGACTTGACCAACCTATTGGAATGAGCCTTGGGGGGGACCCCAGAAGGATGATCTCTCAGCTTCCAGAAGTTCAGTGGGAGTGGAGGTGGGGATGAGGTTGCAGGAAGGCTGGGAAAGGCTGGGATGAACTCAGGGTAGCACCCCTATTTGCCTCTCCACAGCTTAAATACTGAACCACTATAAATTACTTCCAAAGCCATTCTTGGACCCCTTGCCATAGGCTGCTGAGCCTTGCCTTAAAAGACTATAGTGCCTGGGCTTCCCTGGTGGCACAGTGGTTGAGAGTCCGCCTGCCAATGCAGGGGACACGGGTTCGTGCCCCTGTCTGGGAAGATCCCACATGCCACGGAGTGGCTAGGCCCGTGAGCCATGGCTGCTGAGCCTGCGCGTCTGGAGCCTGTGCTCCACAATGGGAGAGGCCACAACAGTGAGAGGCCCGCGTACCACAAAAAAAAAAAAAAAAAAAAAAGACTATAGTGCCTGGCATGTAAGGAGGTTGGTGCTCACTAGATAGTTATTGAATGTTTGAACTTTGCTCACATAATTCTGCTTTCTAGTGTTCCTACATATTATTTGTTTAAAATTTTCCTTGTAAAGTTTTAAGTATTACTATATTTTTTCATTATTCTTTACATTAAATAGTCAAAGAAAAATTTTGATGCTATAAGGTATAGTCACTACGTAGACAGGCAGACGTTTTCCTAATCGGCCTGTGGACTTATTTTGCCTATAGTCCTGAAAGTTTTCTAACATAGGTGTACTGAGGGAGTATTAATTTGAAACTCCAGCGTGTTCTGTCCTCTGTTTCCAAAATTAATAGCTTTCAAGTGAAATTGTTGTGGCTAGAAGACCTTCAAGGGTTATATCACCTGACACTTGGTTAATGCATTTCTTAAGAGAATGCATTATTTCTCTCCCAGAGGCTAGTTCATGTCTCCTACATCCTGGGCAGGTAGATACAAGACAAACATTTTCATTTCATCTCCATTCTAAAAGGTCAAAAGGACGACAGAATCAGAACTAGAACACACACCTTTGGCTTTGGCTTTATTGCAGATTTCATCCTATTTAACTTTTATCCACAGGCCTCCTGTTCCTAGTGGCTGGGATTATAGACAAACTGGCTTAAAACAAACCTCAGCTTTCTCTCAGCCTTTTCCTTAGCAGCTCATCTTCTTAATTCATGACCACACCAGCTTGGTCAAGTAATTCCTAAACTATAATAACAAGAAGAGTAAACTTAATTTTATATAGGATCTTTCATACAGCTCCATTGCAAAGTGGTTTGCCAACTTAAGAGTTATAGAATTACAGAGCAGAATTACTGTTAAATAATAAGTAACAGCTGGTACTAATAATTAACTTAATTTATGGTCTAGCAGAACTGTCACAACTAAGGCAGCTCTCCCTCCGCCCCCATCTCCGTCTTTCCTTCCCCCTCCTTCCTCCTTCGGCAACAGCGCCCAAACCAAGTGCTGAGATTGTTATATTAGTCACCATAAAGTCAAGTATTTTCTTTACTCTGTAGCTTTATGACCTTATGCTATTAAGAATTTCTAACCTTTTTGGAGTTACATCACCCCATCATTGTTTAATTTCACAGCTGCTTCTCCTGATGTCATGCACTTGGTGGGAGGGGCTCACTAGGAGAGATTGAAATCTCAGGAATTTGCAACAACCTCAGAAAGGCTCTTGCTTTTTGCCAAGTCAAGGTTGACAAGTACTGTTCTACCTGGTAACCTTGTAAAGAGGTTTCGCTTAAATCAAGGGACTAAAACTCAGACACATCAGCAAGGTCATACTGGAGTCACATGGCAGAAATTGGGAATGATTCTGTCTTTCCAGTGTCTGTGTATGGCAGCTTTCCATGGACACTCTGATCTCCATGGAAAGAATTCAAGAATGTTCTTATACAAACCTGAGTTAAACACCCATGTAGCTTAGATTTAACACGGAATGCCCATTTTATCACATTTATTAATCACTTACCTCCCTATCTACTGACCCCTAGGCTCTAAGTTCTAAAGCAGGAATATGGGCTTTCCCTTCAATCAAAATAATGAAACTTGGTAACCAAACTCTCCAGGGCCACCAAAGCTGCTCCTTCTGTAAGATATGTTCTTAGGGCCAAAGGGAATTAGAACTTGGAGGCTTTTTACATTGTCTGCAGCAGCATGAGGGACAATTGTCAGTGTCCTCTAACTCTGATAAAATTGCCAACTTATCTGAATGAAATGTATCTCAATAATACTCCATGCTGGGGAGGGGGCCCTGAGCAGGAAACAGCACTAACGTTTTATGTACCTTTTACTATTGTGTAAAATGATTAACTGACAATTTATTACTAGGTTAAGATATCAAAACAATGAAAATGAACATAGAAATCTAACATTGCCAGACTCTTCCAGACTACATGAGAGTAACTGACATATGCATCTTTCTCCTCACATGAAACTCTTCACAGGAACTCAGCTGTCTCTCTAACACCTCCCTACCTAGAGGTGACAGGCAGGCCCAGGTCTGGGTCCCATCAAGCTTGGAGTTGTTTTTGTGTCAGGGCAAGAGGTCTCTTGGTTTTCCTGAAGATGAGCTTATCCACTATAAAATAAATCAGTGCTGTTTAACTGTGGACTGAACCAAGAGAGATTCCCAGTTCTTGCCATACATTCTTCCTGATTTTGTTTGGCTGATATTACCACCAAAACAGAAGACTTCCTGGCAACTGTCCGCCAAATCCCACTGCCCTGAAATATCTGCTAGAGAAATAATCCATTGTGGAAAACTCTGTTTGCCAAATAGAACAGGAAATTTCCTTCTACAGAAAGTTCTTCAGTTTTACCCTTTGCTTTCCCAGAATGAATACAGACCTTTTAGATTCTTAAATTCAGAGGGTCTAAATCCCTCTCTAAGAGTCGGCGTCAGACAGACTTGATTTTAATACCAGTGGCACCAGTTACTTGTTATAAGGCTCTCTGAGCCTATTTCATCATCTTTAAAATGGGGCCAAGTCTAGTGAGAGCTCATGGTACCCCTGCCCCATTCCTGCTATTCCCTTCCATTCCTTGACTATGGTGATTGTCACCCTGAATTTTACTGCCTACAATATTTGCCATGTGTAGCAACTAGTTTAATTACGATAATATGAGTTGGTAGAAAATAAATTTTTGAAAGTGATCAGACTAATTTTGCAATTTCCTGAGCTCATTTCAGAGGGTGGTCCAAGGAACTAGGAAAAGACCAAGGTTCTCAGTCTTCACTGAGCCTTGGGAACCCCCCTCACCTTCCAACTTAATAAATGACCCTGGATGTTTATTTATTAGAGACTGAAGAGCTTTTGTAAGCCAATTACCACAAGCAAACAGCACTTACTGTAAAGCAAAAAATAACAGTAAACCCTACCCATATCTAAATTCATTGCTCTAAGCCACAGATTGTAGGGAATGGTTAGGTTTAAAACTCACAGTTGGTTAAGATTGAAGATTTATAGGCACTCTAGTCCAGCTCTCCTTGGGGAGCCGACAGTGCCAAAGTACCAGGTCTCGAAGGCCAAATAACCTGTATCAGTGTCACCTTTGGTGTTTCATTGAGGGCAGGGGAGAAAAGGGAGAAGAAGAAAAAATCCTGGGTTTATCCAAACACCTTTTTCCCAGGACATTTGAGTATGTAACACATTACAGGTATACTGACTAATAAAATAAACAGAAAAATTGTTGTTGTCCAGTTAAACATGGCAGATTAAACACTCACTTTTATCTTTATTCTCACAACACAAATTCAGCAAAGGAATTTTCCAGTGACATAAACCCACAAAGACTAAAGTACACTAGATAAAGACACAGCAGATGAGAGAAACAATAGTCAAAGAAAGCAGAGAACTAAACTTACAGGAGAAACGATCAGTCTCAGAATTCCAGAAAGACTCAGACACTGGGGCAATGGATACCTCCAAAGGTCGGAGTGCTGGACAGGCCTAAAAACACGAGGATTGGTTGAAAGTTTGCATAAAACCCAGTCAGATCACTTCTAGTTCCCCTCCCTGAACCCTCCCTTCCAGGCAGCTGCCCCTCCCACACTCCGCCAGGACTTTATCTGGGAGCAGGACACTAGACACCGCTTGAAGAGGGGTGGATGGTGACACTGAAGACAGTTTGAACACCGCTCCCTTCCCACACTCGGTCTGTGGCACTTTAGTCACTGGGCTTATAGCCCAAAGGTCAAACTGTGGGATTTTCTCTGGGAAAACTGACAGGCCCAAGAAAAACTGGGATCCCAGCTATTGACTCAGAGCCCACCTAGATTGGCCAAATTTAGCATATAAAAATACAGCATGCCCAGGTAAACTGAGTATCAGATAAACAACAGATAATTTCTTAGTATAAATATGTTCCATGCAATATATGGAACATACTTATGTTAAAATGTTATTTCTTGGGCCTCCCTGGTGGTGCAGTGGTTGAGAGTCCGCCTGCCGATGCAGGGGACACGGGTTTGTGCCCCGATCCCGGAGGATCCCACATGCCGCGGAGCGGCTGGGCCCGCGAGCCATGGCCGCGGAGCCTGTGTGTCCGGAGCCTGTGCTCCGCAACGGGAGAGGCCACAGCAGTGAGAGGCCTGCGTACAGCAAAAAAAAAAAAAAAAAAAAATGTTATTTCTTGCTTATCTGAAATTCAAGTTGAACTGGGCATCCTGTATTTTGTCTGGCATGTCTATCTTCCACCCCAAATTCCAGTCAGCTTCTTAGTGCCTCATTCTTATACAGGAACAAAAGCTAAGAACATCGGATGTGTGAGAAAAGCCTCTGACAGGAAAGACAGGGGCCCAAACCAACTAACGGTACAAAGGAACTCAGAAGAAACGGAAACACTGAAGGAAACAGAAGAGAACTAAATGTCCTAGAATGAATGTCATCAGAGAGATCAGAGAAAAAATGCTCATGAAACAAGAACAGTATTCTTTAAAAAAAAAAAAGAAGAAGAAGAAGAAGAAAAGGAGAAAGGGGAAGAAGGAAGAAAGTTCAGAAAATGAGAAAATTCTTGGAAATTAAAACTTTACTATAAGATTTGGAAGATAAGCAGAGGAAGTCTGGTGTGGGGTGTTGGAGCCCAAGGCAGGTAGGAAGATATCTGTGGGGAAACGCCCCAGCACAAGGCAGGAGAAGTACAAGGTAAACCTGAAAGAATACATTGTGCTGGAAAGCAAAAAACTGCTTAAAGAACGATGGGGATATGTCAAAAGGACATGACAGGCAGCTTGAAAGGACTCCTATTAACTGAATTGGGGGCAATCCAAGCATCAAAAGACATACTGAACAAATTAAACATTTGATGAGTAATGGGATATTTGTATAGTTCTGTGGGGGGCACGAGAGTGAAAGTAATTAATAGCAATTTATTGACGTTCTGTTTTGTTTTGTTTGTTTTTTCACCATGCTGCGCAGCTGGCAGGATCTTCGTTCCCTGACCAGGGATTGAACGTAGGCCCACGGCAGTGAAAGCACTGAGTCCTAACCACTGGACCGCCAGGGATCGCCCATATTTGTATATTTTAAATTAACTCCCCACTAAATAGTTCTTAATTACAAAATAACTGGCCTGTAATTTTCAAAAGCATCACAATCACGTAAGTCAAAGAGACTAAGGAATCTAGACTGAAGGAAACGAAAGACGTAACTGAGACAACTATTAAAACTTGAATGAGACCTAAGTTATTGTATAGTAATACATCAATGTTAACTTCCTAATTTTCATAACTGTATTGTGGTTTTGTAGGTTATGTCATAGGAAATACACACTAAAACTTGGGGGATGATAGGTCTAGAGAAGCTGCAGTCCCGTCCCTAGGGACTAAATAAATTGCTCAAGGACACACAGCCTTACCACCTTTCCATGTCCCATTTCTTTTATTTTTTTAACTCATTTATTTTTTATTTTATTATTATTTTACATCTTTATTGGAGTATAATTGCTTTACAGTGGTGTGTTAGTTTCTGCTTTATAACAAAATGAATCAGTCATACATATACATATGTTCCCATATCCCCTCCCTCTTGCGTCTCCCTTCCACCCTCCCTATCCCACCCCTCTAGGTGGTCACAAAGCACCGAGCTGATCTCCCTGTGCTATGCGGCTGCTTCCCATTAGCTATCTACCTTACGTTTGGTACTGTATATATGTCCATGCCTCGCTCTTGCTTTGTCACAGCTTACCCTTCCCCCTCCCCATATCCTCAAGTCCATTCTCTAGTAGGCCTGTCTTTATTCCTGGCTTACCCCTAGGTTCTTCATGACATTTTTTTTTCTTAAATTCCATATATATGTGTTAGCATACAGTATTTGTCTTTCTCTTTCTGACTTACTTCACTCTGTATGACAGACTCTAGGTCTATCCACCTCATTACAAATAGCTCAATTTCGTTTCTTTTTATCCATGTCCCATTTCTTAAACTCTTCCCTCTCCCCCAACTTTCCTTTTCTAGTTCTCTCTTGCTCTCTCTCTTCCCCTTCCAGAAAGAGTCTGTATCTTCTGTCGAACCATAGTGTGTATGCAGGGCCAGTTTGCTACTTCTCCTGACGGTATTGCATTTTAAGCCTCTTAACTGGCTACAGAACGAAAAACTGGTTAGAAATACTTTCAATCTCCAGGATATAGTTGGAAACTCTAGGATATTTTGAGGTGTCGGAGCCCTTTCCCAGGGCTCTGAAAGCATAACACTTTAGTAAACTGCTTAATTTAGTTGTGTGAAGTAGATCTTTCAGGAGTCTATTCTGAGGGATCCTATAGCTCATTTGACACTACTGACCAAAGTGATGCTTTGAAAAGGGCACAGAGCTTTGGCAGGGCATATGCGGAGTTTTTGATCTGGTGTGCTGTTGTGTATTAATAGCAATAATTTATAATAATGTCATTGTGATCAGAGTGTAAGACTTTCTAAGGATTTCTTTTCGTTGCAAAATACCAGAGAAGCCATCAGAATAAAAACTTGTGTAACAGCTTTCCAGGGCCCAATCTTTCCAAGGTTGGTTCATTCAAGTCTTACCTCAAATGTCACCTCCTCAGAGATGTCTTTCCTGACTACTTAGTCTACAGTAGTAATTCCCCAGCCCCATTCACTCTGCATAACACGACAGTGTATCACTTTCTCCATAATATTTACCACTACCTTAAATTTTCTTGCTCACTCATTAATTGGCTGTCTTCCCCATTAGAACATAAATGCCACAAGAGGATTATTGTCTTCTTGTGCTGTGTCTCCAATGCTTGGCACATCTTAGGTGCTCAATGATTATTTGCTGAATGAACAAGTGAATGAATGAGAGAGTGAGCAAAGGGAAGAATTTATCAGGCATTAGGAGAGGAATCATGCCCCTCTTTGCTCTTTAGGGGGACAGGGTAATTGCAAACACTCAGCCACTCATTGGAAATTGCAGAATATTTAAATGAAGCCACAAACAGTCGAGGGTCTTGCTGGTAGGCTGCCCAATATATCTGAAAGAGAAAGCCAGTGTGCTTTAACTGGAAGTGATACTCCCCAAGATAAATGTAGCCCAAAAGAGTAGAATACCCTGGAAAAGTTCTTGCCAAAGAGATTAGAATAGAGTGAGGGAGAAAAGATTAAAGTGAAGTTGATCACGCTGAACTTCAAAAGGTATATACTGTACCTGGGAACGCGGCCAAAGCACAAGGGGCGGGTGTGGATTGCAAACCCTCAGGTGCAAGCCCTGGCTCAAAGAGAAGGCATGTGTGGCCCAGGAAGGATGTGACATTGTAGAAAATGAAATCAACAGGATCATTAATGATACAGATGTAACTAGATGCCAAGAAGGACTTGGGCCTATTAGGAGGGTCATCCCAGATCCCTTTTGGCAAGATTTCAGACAAAGATATGTGTGGTCCTATAGCACTCTATTGGGAAAGGCATAAACCTAGGTGAGCCTGTCTGGACCAAGTGGACAAAGGCAGGTCAGTGGAACTTCCCTCCCTTCAAATGAATACCTGCCAGCACCTAGTGGGGTAGGGGCAGGATGCTGTCAGCTGGGGTCTGCTCCCTTGAGGCAAGAGGATGCTTGCACTGGTATGAGCTCTTCACTTTTCAAAATGGTTTCATGTCTGTTACCTCATTTTACTCCCATTTCAAACCCGTGAGGCTGGGAGGGCAGTTGCTGTTTTCATGGCCGTGTATAAACATGGAGACTGAGCACAGTAAGTTTGTGTCCTGTCTAGAATCAACTTGCTTAAAACAGTAGGAGAAACAGTGCTCTCTCCACAAGCTTCTAAAAATGTGGAATCCTGCATCAGAACCACCTGAGAAACAGGGCTTCCCTGGTGGCGCAGTGGTTAAGAATCCACCTGCCAATGCAGGGAACACTGTTTTGAGCCCTGGTCCGGGAAGATCCCACATGCCGCGGAGCAATTAAGCCCATGCACCACAACTACTGAGCCTGCCCTCTAGAGCCTGCGAGCCGCAACTACTGAAGCCCGCACGCCTAGAGCCCGTGCTCCACAAGGGAAGCCACCGCTATGAGAAACCCGTCACCGCAACGAAGAGTAGGCCCCGCGCGCTGCGACTAGAGAAAGCCCGCGTGCAGCAACAAAGACCCAACGCAGCCAAAAATAAATAAATAAATTTATATTAAAAAAAGAACCACCTGAGGAGCATATTCTAAATGACCCACCTCATAAATCCTTAATAAGAGGACCCCTGGGGTCAGGGTCCAGAAATCTGTGCTTTTATTTTGAATTCCAGGTAATTCTTATGCATACGAATCATTTAGCCTGGCATATCATCCTCAACTCTAAAACAGTTTGTAATCCCTGGAGCTCTTAGCTCAATTCTGAGCTCATCTATTCCCGTGTTCTTCTTCTCAAATACTTCCTATTTGAACTGGAAACACAGGGAGTTCCTTAGAAGAGAGGGTTGTGTGGTTATTAAGAGAAGGGTGAACAAACGTTGATAGGGACTATTTGAAGCTCCAGTGAGGAACACTTGTTAAACAATCATTATTAAACTGCAGGTTGTAAAACATGGCAAAGCCTGGGAAGCCACTTGCTCTTCAGTGATTAAAGCAACATGCAACCCAACTAGCTGATCAAGTGTTCCAGGACTCAAGAATTGATGAAGGGCTTTAGAGTCATCACAGCTGGCAAAACCAAAGCTCCACTGGCAGGCTGGAGGGTTGTTAAAACAAGATATGTTGCAACAAGTTCTGGAGCGAAATAAAGCAAACACTTTCAAACAGCTGTTGAAAGTTTACAAAGTAAGGATGAAGGGAGGATCTACCACAATATCCAAGGCAGTTTAAGGAAACAGGACCAATAGAGAATGGATTCTTAGGAAGGGGGGAGCAGGATTTAGAATCTATTTTTGATGTAAAATGTTGTAAGTTTGTATAAGTGAGTCACTAAGAGTAGTGTCCTTACTTCTACAGTAAGTACCTTACATTTGTACAGCTCTTTATGGCTTAAAATCCTCCATGTAACAACTCTCATGGGATCCTACAGCACCTTAAAATTACAAAGCCCTTCCACCATACTTCATTACTTATAATCTTTATCACTGCTCTGCAATAATTATCATCTCCATTTTGCAAGTTAGAAAAGTTAGACTCATAAAATTAAGGGATCTGCTGAAGATCACCCAACTAATTTGCAGAAAAGCTGGAACTCAACTTCAGGGCTTTCCCATTTCTTCAACTGCCTCCCTATTGTTGATTTCTGCAAATAAATAAAATGTAGCTCCGGCTATCGTAACATTTGAGGGCTATCAGCCAACTTCCCATTTGACAGATGAGAAAATTAAACCACTAAAAGTGGAGGCTTTTGCCCCTGATCACATGGTTATGAAAAGAGCTCAGATGCTGGATCCCCAACTTCTGATCATCCAGTTCAGAGTTTGTTCTTTGTCTTGCTTCCTCTTGTAGTTTGTTGGCAGCTACATAATAAATCACACATGTTAATTTGGAACTTGGAATAAATACCTTTAATAAGACAGCCCCCTAAAGTATGGGAGCCTAACAGGTTCCCATTAAAAATTTTTAAGTTCATTAAATAGATTTAAAAGGGCATCTCTGACCTTTTACATTTAGTGGCTTTAAAAGCTTGGAGCTTTCAGCTTCTCACACCTTGATATTACTATAATCAATATACTTGCCACATTAAGAAGCATAGAAATATTTGAGTAGTGTCCAGATTTTTCTTATAGATGGCTGTAAGCTTCAGATAATGGCAAAACTGAAGGAGTTGTTTTATGTTAGACTTTAGTAAAAGGGAGAAAATGATGGAAAAGAAAATTGGATTTAGAACATGTTTTTTAAAGTTACCAGTTACTGGAGGCGGCATGAGGGCTAGCTCCGAGACAAAAGATAAAAGTGAGTGTGCCTTGCAGGGTGTGAACAGATATTTATTCACCCATGTTCACAGCAGCATTATTCACAATAGCCAAAAGATGAAAACAACCCAAGTGTCCACCAACAGACGAATGGACAAGCAAAATACGGTATATCCATACAATGGAATGATATGCAGCCTTTAAAAGGAAGGAAATTTTGACACGTTGCAACATGGACAAACCTTGAAGACATCATGCTAAGTGAAATAAGCCAATCACAAAAGGACAAACATTGTAAGATTCCTCTTATATGAGGTTCTTAATAGTGAAATTCATAGAAAGTAGAATGGTGGTTGCTAGGGGCTAGGGGGAGGGGAGAATAGGAAGTTAGTGTTTAACAGGTTTAGAGTTTCAAAAAAATGAGTGTGCCTTGTTTTTTGGTTTCCTCCCCATTTCCTATGGGCAGTAGAATTATATGTCCTTGGGACAGCCCAGGAATCCTAGATTCAAGCTCCAGGTTTTTTCATCCTTTCTCAAAATTCCCACTGAAAACAGCACTGCAAGGAGACAATAAGGCAAATCCAGAATGTGGGACATTTTATCAGACAGATGGCCTGGGCTCTTCAAAAGTCAGTGGCCCTATAAAAGAAAGATGGGAAGATTCTTCTAGATTTAAAGAAATATAACCAAACACAATGCATGCATGTATGATTGGTTCCTAGTTGGAAAAAACACTCTAAAAGACATATTGGGAACAACAGAAAAAGTGTGAATGTTGGCTCAGCATTAGAAAATATTTTAAAATCTTTGTCAATTGTCTTAGATTTAGTAATAGTAATGAGGAGAATCTCATTTGGAGTAGCTACATGCTGAAGTAGCAATATTTAGGAGTGAAGTGTCATGATGCTTGCAACTTACAAATGACTGAGGGGAAAAATACACATGCACATGATAGCAAAATAACCACACAAAATCATGAATAGCAGGAAAAATGGCAAAGTCAAAGATAAAACAATTATTGAATCTAAATGGTGAGTATAAATGTGTTCACTGTATTACTTTTTCAACATTTTTGTATACTTAATAATGTTTATAATAAAATGTTTAAAAATCGCGTATTTGTGGATTAATAACTATTAAATCACGAATTGATGGCTTCTCTAGCTAAAACCACCATCACCATTACTGAGTGTTGGGTTTACCAGGCACTTTGCTAAACCTTTACTCATACTATTTCATTTAATTCCCAAACACTCTATAAAGAGGGTACTTTCATTAGTCTTACTTTTATATATGAGCAAACTGAGATGCAGAAATTAAGTAACTTCTTCAAGATTCTCAGCTAGTGAGTACAGAATCCAGGTCCACACAATCTGGCTGCAGACTGGGTTACCTCTTCAGAACTCCTGGAAGAACTGGAGACAACTTTAGGCTTTGAGGCAAGCCCATGACAGAGATGTGTTGGAACCGGAAAGCCTTGCAAAGCCACTCAAACCGTGGCTATTAAGGGGGTATTTTACCACCTAGGGGTAGTGTCTACTTAACCTGCAGAATCCCAAGTAAGAGCCTTTGTTACCTGGATTGTGGTGGCAAATCCAGGTATTTTGCTCTTCCCAGGGAGACTCCAAGAGTGTTTAACAGCTATTATTTCATCTGTAGCCCTAGGCAGGCAGGGAGCAAGTGTAAATAATTGTTTCTAGTTGCAGCTCCACAGGCTCTCCTGAGGCTCCTGAATCTGTGATCCACCTGGCTTTAAACAGGCAACAATAACTACAACAGTTACCATTCATATGACACTTGCAATGTGCCAGGCACTCTTCTAAGTGCTGTAAATATACTAACAAATCCCCACAACACCCCCATGGAGGAGGTATGTTATTATCCCCACTTTAGGGAGGGGAAAACTGAGGCACAGAACGTAAGTGCCAAGGTTGCACTGATTCCAACAAGAGGCTGCTTGTAGCTTCTGTTAATCCCGATGGGACCCAGGAGCTGCCTAGTGGTTCTTGGCAGTCCTGGGGAGACCTTGTCCCAGTGCTTGCCCCTGACCCTGTGAGTTTAATGAAGTCACCGCCAATCCCCACCGTAGTGGCACTAAATGAGGCCTCTGCCCTCAGTGCCTTGCCAGATACTATGTGAACCTATGTTCTGATTCCCTCCTCATTCTGAACTTGGCCTTGTCATTCTTTGTTTCTTATAAAACAGCAATAACTCCCAGGTGATTTGATATCCAAACTAATCACCCCACCTTGCTACCTCCCTAGGATGCAGTGACCCAGCCCTAATAATCCACAGGAAATGTGCAAGCTTATCTTCAACAGAAAGAGGAGGGGCCTTCCTGGTCAGCGTCACTTGATACGGCCAACCACAAAGCCAGCCACTTGACCTGAATGTAAGGTGGGGCAAAGCTAGGCCTCCACAAGACACACATTCCCCACCCATATTCTCCCACCTGCCACTGTCTGGCTGTGTCAAATGAACACCTATTAGCAAGGTGCTTGCAATACTTTAAAAAAAAAAAAAAATTTATATATATATTTATTTATTTATAATTTATTTATTAAATAAACTTATTTATTTATTTTTGGCCATGTTGGGTCTTCGTGGCTATGCGTGGGCTTTCTCTAGCTGCGGTGAGTGGGGGCTACTCTTTGTTGCGGTGTGCGGGCTTCTCACTTCTCTTGTTGTGGAGCGTGGGCTCTAGAGTGCAGGCTCAGTAGTCATGGCACACGGGCTTAGTTGCTCCGCGGCATGTGGGATCTTCCCGGACCAGGGCTCGAACCCGTGTCCCCTGCATTGGCAGGCGGATTCTTAACCACTGCGCCACCAGGGAACTCCGGTGCTTGTAATACTTTGTTGACTTTGCCAAGGGGACATCTTAGGATCCCCTGGAGACAGCAATATCCCACATGAAGCACTGACTCTCTGGTGACAGAATTTCAGCTGTGATAATCAAACGAGGCTTATTTTCCTTTCTTCTATAGGGAAAAAAAAAAGAAAAACAAACGAACAATTTCTGTTCCTCTTCACTGGCTCTACAAATCAGCCAAGGCTTTATGTTCAGTGGTCTCGGCTCCTGATTTTTTCTTGGGGGATGACAGCAGTTAGCTAATGAGCTAATTAATGGCTTCTCTACAATTCAAGGGTCAGGCCCAAGAAAGAATTAAGCTGGAGGTGCCCCGGAGGATGGAGTGGGGATGGGTGGAGAGAAGCTGGAGCTTTCTGAATGAGGGAGAGAGTTGAATTCTATAAGCCTGGGGGGACATTAACAGGGAGGCATCCTCAAATGGTGGAGATGCCTCCTCTGTGCAGGGCTCTGGAGGTTGTAGGGCTCTGGGAGAGCAGTCGGTGCCTGGCAGTTAAGCCTCCAAAATGTCTCTACAGGAGGGTCTCAGTGGCAGCAATCTGGGGAGAAGAGGAGGATGCTCTCAGCTGTTTATATGGCTATATACATGGAAATGAGCAATTATATTACTTATCTATAGCAAAGAATGGGGAAACTGACCCAGATTATGGGCGGAAGATCTAAAGTTTCCTTAAAGCTCTTTCTACCCTCCCTCTACCCCAAACTTGGCACAAAACTATTGCCTCAGGGACAATCTCTAATTTATGACCTTGAAAACATGGTCAAGGGCCCTCTTACGGCAGAGCCTGCAGTAGACACTATGATTAGACATCTTTTAGTCCAATAGCTGCATCTCATAATAAAAGAAGCAATATTAATAATGGTGGCTTTTTTATAGACTATCTCAGACCCTTGTCTCACTTTCCTGTTACCAAGCAGATGCCTGGATTCTAGTACTGCCCAGTGCAAGGGAAGAGGGAATTTCAATAATAATTAAGGGATAATAATTAAGGGAAGAGGGAATTTCAATAATTCCCTGAGGATCCCACCAGCCAGGCCAAGAATGGACTCAGAGCTTCATTTCAGTTGATTTGGAAAAATAAAGAGCTGTGCATTTCCTTGCTCCTTGACGAAGTGGAGCAAATTCATATCAGCTATTTAGGCACGGGTGGGAGGGCAGTGGTGGAGGAGGGGAGAGGTTAGAGTGATCCTCAAATCACCAGGCAGCTGGAGAAGCTGCCAGGCTCTGCCTCCCTCCATTTGCCTTTAGTTGGCAAAAGACAAATTAACCCAGCACCTCCTGAGCCAGAGTTTGCAATGCAGAGTCTGCAAGAATGTTTGCTCGGGGAGCCACACTGTTCTTCATCTCAGCAGGTGTAATTCCATCACATGATTGTTTTGTATCTGCTTTTCCCAGCTCCAGCCCAAGCTTGCCAACTCAGACAAGCATTGCTGAGAAATAAATAGTCCTTCTCTGTGTCAGCCCAGAAAGTATTGGGGGTCCCTTTACATAGAATATTATGAGCATTTCCTAACTTCTGGGGTTAGAGAAGGCCTCTCTCTCTGCCCTGAGGCCTACAGTTGAATTTTCCCTTTGCAGGCAACTCACTGGCTTCTTGGGGGAAGCTAGGCTGACCCTGAAGCTTCCCCTGCCCTGTCCCCAGCTTCACAGGTCATTAGCAGTCCAGTCTAAGTCAGAAGACTTCAAGGAGAGGCAAAAAGCCCAGCCCAGGGCCTCCATAGGGACACAGCCACAAGAGCTGTGCTGCCTTGGAAACTTCCAGAACAACCTTGCTGTCTCCAGCCCCAAGGGTTATTTCCCTTGTGCTTAACATTACCTTGGGCAGATAACTTTCACCACCTGGGAACTGCTGACAAGGAAACCAAACTCCCCAGCCCAAGTCCCAAAGGTTCAGCCACTCACCCCAGGAGCAGGGGAAGGTAAGACTTGTCCACGGAGGGTGCCTGCCCATTGGTACCTAAAAGGCTTGTGGGGTCCTGTGAAGCCAGGTCAGGGTCTGACCTTCCTCTTTCAAGCCACAGATGTTCCCTCTGCATGTCTGGCTTGGGAGACTGGGATTCTGAGCAGCTCTGACAGGGACCAAGAGAACTTAGGTACCCGGTTGGAGTCCTGGGACTCCTCAGGAGGGGGCTCAGACCCTTGTGGTGACCTAATGTTTCACCTGCCCCAAGTTCTCTGAGTGCTTTTAGTTTGACAGGCTCTTACATGAACATTATCACAGGAAAAAAAGTTTTAGAACTCCCCCCTTCCCTTGTCTATGTGCATACATACTTTGTGTAGAGCTGTTTTCTCAACATAGATAACTGTTACCACTTTCCTAACACCATAACAGCTACAGCCCAGCCTTTCATTTTGGAGCTCCATGATTCTAAAAGTTGTGTGTGCATCATTTGGAGTGCTTGTTTAAAGCTCAGACTTCTGGGCCCTTTCCAGGGTGAGACTTGATTCTATACGTCTGGGAGCGGGGCACAGGATTCTGCTCCCCTCCCCAGATACAAGACCATAACACTTAAGGATAATACATTTCTTATAAACATACTACAGGGTAACATAAACAAGATGGTAGAAAGGAAATCTTACTGTTTTCTTCAGTGCTTGTTAAGATACACAATAGCCATTCCTGTCACTTAGACACCTCTGATGGATGTTGGATTTTCTCCATTTGTCCCTCAGGATCCATTCTCTCCCTTTCTCCACCTGCTCTTTGCCCCCAGACACTGAGCCAGCGGGACTGCATCCATGGGCTCCCTTTGCTCTCTAGCCTCTGGAAGGGTTGGCCAATGAGGTTGGCATATTTATTTCCCTGGTTCCTTCCTACCAGGCGGCCCTCTCCATCTGCTTTCTTTCTAGGTTCCCTTAACTGGATCAGGGCTCCCTTGCCCTTTCAGGTCTAGTGGTGGTAATGGCTCCTGCACCTATCGGTCTAAGAGTTGTGTAGCATCCCTTTTTCTTTATCTCAGCCCAACACGTCTCTTGCAAATAGTGCCTTTATTACAATATTCTCTAATGACTCAATATAAAGCTTTGGGGGGGGGGAAGAGGGGTCAGGACCCTGACTGATGTAACCTTTAGAACATTTTGCTTTTATTAATATTTCTAAGTTAATAGGGGGAAAATTTTAACTTGATTTTGCCCTTTCCCAAGTTTCTGCAAGTGAGATTTGATTTTCCCTTAGAAAAAAATTTCCCTAGTAAAGCTAAAGTAGCTTTTAAAAAATTTTAAATATAGAAAATAATTTTTGGTCTATTGTGAGAAATGAAATCCTTACTATAGTTGCTTTCAAGAGATTATTTTGGATAAACAAGAAAAAAATTCTTATAAATTCTGCATATTGAACAAGCACTGCCAGGTGGTTCTGATGCATGCCGATTTAAGAAGCACTGGGTAAGTGGACTCTTTAAGCTCCTCACAAGGCAGCCCTCTTAAGACATCAGCAGTCCTTCCAAAGTGGCAGGATGTCTCTCCACTAGGGCCCTTATCAATGAATTTGAACAAAAACAAGTTTATGTAAAAAAAACAGCCTGGACTACACTGGTGGCGCAGTGGTTAAGAACCCGCCTGCCAATGCAGGGGACATGGGTTCAAGGCCTGGTCTGGGAAGATCCCACATGCTGCAGAGCATCTAAGCCAGTGCGCCACAACTCTAGAGCCCACATGCTGCAACTACCAAGCCTGCGTGCTGCAACTACCAAAGCCCGTGAGCCTAGAGCCCGTGCTCCACAACAAGAGAAGCCACTGCAATGAGAAGCCTGCGCACCGCAACGAAGAGTAGCCCCCACTCGCCACAACTAGAGAAAGCCCACGTGCAGCAACGAAGACCCAACGCAGCCAAAAATAAAGTACGAGTAGTATTTTTTTTAATAAAAAATAAATAAATAAATAAGGTACAAGTAGTATTTTTTTTTTAATTTAAACTCAAGTCTTTCCCTAGCATATGCTAGGGAAAGCATGTTTCTTCATGTTCCCTTTTTTTTTTTTTTTTTTTTTGCGGTACGCGGGCCACTCACTGTTGTGGCCTCTCCCGTTGCGGAGCACGGGCTTCGGACGCGCAGGCCCAGCGGCCATGGCTCACGGGCCCAGCCGCTCCGCGGCATGTGGGATCTTCTCGGACCGGGGCACGAACCCGTGTCCCCTGCATCGGCAGGCGGACTCTCAACCACCACACCACCAGGGAAGCCCCATGTTCCCTATTTTTAAAGTTACCTATTTGTCTCCCAAGTTCACAACAGCTTTTCTGTGAAGCTCTTTATCCTTGCACGTCTGAAATGAGAACATCACAAGTTGCACTGCTTCGGCAGATGGAGCTGTGCCCAACAGAAGCCTAAGCCTGGATTCAGTCCTATACCTTCTTTCCCAGCATGAGCACCTGACTCAACTTCAGAAGTAGGAGAAGGTTCTGGAATGTCATCTTGCCTTAGTCTACCTTCTTCAACTTCAGTCCTACCCACTTATCCTTTTCCTGGTCTCAATGGATATCCAAATTCAATCCCTTTAAAGATGTTCAATAGGAGATTGATTATAAACATAGTATGCTCATTATTGTTTGGTTATAAACATACATAGTATGCTCATTATTGTTTGATTTTAAACATAGTATGCTCATTATTGTTCTGAGTTGCCCATTGGAAGCTGTTGCTGAGTACTGCTAACTACTAAGCTTTGTTTCCATGGTCCACTCCCACCCCCTGGAAGGGTTGTACATGGGTTAGGCTAGGACAAGTTCTGGCACATGGGAACTATAGGAAAATCTGGAACGGAGGCCAAAAGTGACCCAGGAATCAACTCTCCTTTACCTTGGTGTGTGCCCTACTCTCCTCAACAATTTCAGACTGGCCACTTCTTGACAGCTTACCTTAGACTTGCCTTTGATTTTCTGACACTTGTCTGCATCAACTTACACCATCTTTGCTTGAAGCTCCAATTGCTAGTTGTCAGGCTGCCATGTCTTCTGTTCTCTGAGCTTCCCCCTGTGAGCTCTGAGCAGCAAGCTGCTCCCTTGCAGACTCGAGCCTGGCCTGACCCTTTTTTCTGAGGAAAGGCAGGTCCCACTTGATTGTCAGTTTTATCTGACACAGAATAATGAACAACCAGAGCCACTTACTCCCCAGCAAGCAGTAGTCATCATCAAAAGCTTCGAGGCAGGTGATGACATAATCAGAGCCTTGTTTAGGGAATATATATATTTTTAAAACTGGCCATAGTGAAATGCAGACTTGCCCCCTAAGGTCTGCGCAGCCCAGGGAATAAGTACAAATGGAGGCCCACATGCCACATGTCTAAAAGTTATAAATCAAACCAACAAACTATTAAGTAAAATATGTTCCATCCTCCTATACTGACAAATAAACCTTCATAACAATGTGAAAGTCCAGGTTCAAATACAGAGTTCTTGAATTTCTCAGAGTTCCATGCTGGGACAAGGTAGAATGAGGGAAAGTTGGCCCCTGGCCCCTGGCCACCCTCACTTCTCAACTCGGGCTCCATCCCACATGACAAGGAGCCTTGAGTACATTCAGTGGACACGACCAAGCTCTGTTCACATTCCTGCTCCCACCTTACCATACCTCTCTCCAACAGACAACTATCCCTTGGGCACCTTTTAAGCCTAGGAGTAAATACAACAACTGTGTGGTCTGCCCTCAGGAGAATGCACCTGGAGGAAAAGGCTGGCCCAGGCCCAGGAAATAGGCTCTAGAAAGGGAATGGTGGCTTTGAGTAGAAACATTCACTGGCCCTGTGGATTCCTTTCCTCCTAGAAAGTTATAGCCAAAGTGGCCAGAGGGGGTCCCTCTAAAGCATGGGACCCAAGGCAGAGGGCAGACTGGTGAAATAAGACCAACAGTAGGGAGATCACTAAAGAGGTCATGAAGGCCTCAGGTAAGATGGTAGTCCAGAAAAGGAGGGAGAAGTTAAAGAGACATTTAGGAACAGAACGTGAGCAGACATGCAAAGAGGCAGAGACCAGTTCCTCAGCAAACTGCCTGGCTTCCTGGGTGCCTAGTAGGTCCTGGGTTCAGCCCCTGCTGAGACTCACCCTCACTTTTCCACTGGGCTCTGTAGACACCTTATAATGTAAACCCTCCTTTTGCCTAAGCTAGTTACTGTTACTTGAAAAAAAAAGTCTCAATTAAAATACTACCAAAGGAAATCAGAGTTTTCCCAGACAGAGGAAGAGTAGAGAAAGAAAAGGGCTAAAGACAGAAGCTTGTGGGAGTTACAAACTGAGGATGCAGAAAGAAGGAAAAAGAGCCAGAGGAAGAGCTGTCAAGGAAGCAGGGGAGAGAGTTAGTTCACTAGGGGAGCATTTAAGAAAGGGGCTGGTCAGTTGGAAGATGAGGCCTGAGAAAGGCCACTGGATTTGGTGACTTAAAGGTCACTGGTGACCTTTAACAAAGCACAACTAGAGACAAACATTGGCAAATGGACAACCCACGCTGTGCTGGGGAGATTGTCGGAGCTGCAGCTGTTCACACAAGGCTGAAGCCTTTCTCGTTCCCTGTATTGGCAGTGGGGATGACTGCCCTTGCCCGTGGTTCCCTATGCCTTCCACTGGGCATTCTGGGGAACACTGGCACCCCCGGGGCCAAGGCTGGTTTGAAATGTATCAGAGAATAGAGACTGAGGTGTCAAGATCCTGGATGGGACTTCTTAAGGACAGAATCTCTGGAAAGAAACAAAGAAACAAACAAAGAAGCACCAGGTTTTTGGAGATCCCCGGTCTTCGCCTAAAACTCTTAGAATTCCCTCTTTCTCTGTCTCAACAATTCAGGGGTAACAACAAATAAGTAAAAATAACTTTTTATTTAAAGAACCACATCCCTGTCTTCCTGTTAATACATCTGATGACAGAAGGACCCAGGATGTGAAGGCTGCAGAGAGTTTTTCAGGGAGAAAAGGAACAGGCAGGACAGCCTGTGCCCAACTTGTCCACTGTGACTGTTGCTCAGAGACGGTCACAGAAGAGAGAACTTCAGAGTGTGAGGAATGAGCCTCAAGACGTAACAAGCACTCAGATTAGCTTCTCCTTTGAGTCCCCACCCCTGACCCCATCCCACTCCTTCCACCTCAGCCCTCAACCACAATGTCCACCCTGAGTGACCTCCAGGCCGGGCGACCCCTCCACACCTCCTGCAAGGGGTAATGGGAGGACAGAGTCCAATGTCCAGTCCTTCTTCTGAGGTTTATGCAAAAGGAACACTGTCAGCATCTCTCCCCTCCAGACGCAGCAGTGTGCACTGTCAGCACCTCCAGACATCCCCGGACCTCTTGCTCCCTGGAGAAATAAAA
This sequence comes from Mesoplodon densirostris, assembly GCF_025265405.1. Classification (NCBI taxonomy): domain Eukaryota; kingdom Metazoa; phylum Chordata; class Mammalia; order Artiodactyla; family Ziphiidae; genus Mesoplodon; species Mesoplodon densirostris. Next base: position 37,931,934 of record NC_082664.1, read on the forward strand.
ATAACTGCTCATTGGAGAGCCCTGAGCTTTTCCCGTTGATTTCTCCCCTTTTTTGATTCAAACATCTGCAGCCCCTGGGTGTTCAGAGCCCTCTCTTAACTTTCTCTGCAGGGCTATTCCTTGAGGTCTTTCCTCCTCAGGAGACAGAACTTTTTCAACCAGCAGCTGAGTCTGTTTTTCTCCGCTGAGGAACAGAAAGGAGTTTACTAAACCACACCATATTTTTACATATCGATCTCCTTAACTGCCTTGTGGGACAGGTATCGTTATCTCCATGAGAGAGAAATAGATGTTCTGAAAGGTCCAGTGACTTGCCTAAGGCTGCTGAGATCCTAAATGCTGGAGCCTAGGACTGAACTTCTACCTCTGACTCTAAAATCTGTGCCAGGCAGATGAAATCTAAAGCTGGAGGCCTGGCTTGGGGCGGGAGTGTCGTGTGGGAGATAGAATCTCAAAGCCTTGTCATTCCCTGTTTCTGGGGGCCCAGACTTTAGAAGTACAAGAACACATGCTTCAAAGAGAAAGAGGAAAGAAAATATATTACCCTTAGGGCAATGGCTTTAAACTTTTTTTTTTCAAACACATAGACTTTTTAAAATTTATTTTTTTATACAGCAGGTTCTTATTAGTCATCTATTGTATACACAGCAGTGTATACATGTCAATCCCAATCTCCCAATTCATCACACCACTACCCCCACCCCCACTTTCCCCCCTTTGGTGTCCATACGTTTGTTCTCTACATCTGAGTCTCAATTTCTGCCCTGCAAACTGGTTTGTCTGTACCATTTTTCTAGGTTCCACAGGTATGCGTTGATATACGATACTTGTTTCTCTCTTTCTGACTTACTTCACTCTGTATGACAGTCTCTACATCCATCCATGTCTCTATAAATGACTCAATTTCATTCCTTTTTATGGCTGAGTAATATTCCATTGTATATATGTACCATGTCTTCTTTATCCATTCATCTGTCGATGGGCATTTAGGTTGCTTCCATGACCTGGCTGCTGTAAATAGTGCTGCAGTGAACATTGGGGTGCATGTGTCTTTTTGAATTTTGGTTTTCGCAGGGTATATGCCCAGTAGTGGGATTGCTGGGTCATATGGTAATTCTATTTTTAGTTTTTCAAGGAACCTCCATACTGTTCTCCATAGCGGCTGTATCAATTTACATTCCCACCAACAGTGCAAGAGGGTTCCCTTTTCTCCACACTCTCTCCAGCATTTGTTGTTTGTAGATTTTCTGGTGATGCCCATTCTAACTGGTGTGAGGTGATACCTCATTGTAGTTTTGATTTGCATTTCTCTAATAATTAGTGATGTTGAGCAGCTTTTCATGTGCTTCTTGGCCATCTGTATGTCTTCTTTGGAGAGATGTCTATTTAGGTCTTCTGCCCATTTTTGGATTGGGTTGTTTGTTTTTTTAATATTGAGCTGCATGAGCTGTTTATATGTTTAGGAGATTAATCCTTTGTCCGTTGATTAATTTGCAGATATTTTCTCCCATTTTGAGGGTTGTCTTTTCATCTTGCTTATAGTTTCCTTTGCTTTGCAAAAGCTTTGAAGTTTCATTAGGTCCCATTTGTTTATTTTTGTTTTTATTTCCATTACTCTGGGAGGTCAAAAAATATCTTGCTGTAATTTAGGTCAAAGACTGTTTTTCCTATGTTTTCCTCTAGGAGTTTTATAGTGTCCAGTCTTACATTTAGGTCTTTAATCCATTTTGATTTTTCTATATGGTGTTAGGGAGTGTTCTAATTTCCTTCCTTTACATGTAGCTGTCCAGTTTTCCCAGCACCACTTATTGAAGAGGTTGTCTTTTCTCCATAGTATATCCTTGCCTCCTTTGTCATAGATTAGTTGACCATAGGTGCGTGGGTTTATCTCTGGGCTTTCTATCCTGTACCATTGATCTATATTTCTGTTTTTGCGCCAGTACCATACTGTCTTGATTACTCTAGCTTTGTAGTATAGTCTGAAGTCAAGGAATCTAATTATTCCAGCTCCATTTTTTTCCTCAAGACTGCTTTGGCTATTCAGGGTCTTTTGTCTCCATACAAATTTTAAGATTTTTTGTTCTAGTTCTGTAAAAAATGCCATTGGTAATTTGATAGAGATTGCATTGAATCTGTAGATTGCTTTGGGTAGTATAATCATTTTCACAATATTGATTCTTCCACTCCAAGAACATGGTATATCTATCCATCTGTTGGTATCATCTTTAATTTCTTTCATCAGTGTCATAGTTTTCTGCATACAGGTCTTTTGTCTCCCTAGGTAGGTTTATTCCTAGGTATTTTATTCTTTTTGTTGCAATGGTAAATGGGAGTGATCCCTTAATTTCTCTTTCAGATTTTTCATCATTAGAGTATAGGAATGCGAGAGATTTCTCTGCATTATTTTTGTATCCTGCAAATTTACCAAATTCATTGATGAGCTCTAGTAGTTTTCTGGCAGTATCTTTAGGATTCTCTATGTATAGTATCATGTCATCTGGAAACAATGAAAGTTTTACTTCTTCTTTTCCAATTTGTATTCCTTTAAGTTCTTTTTCTTCTCTGATTGCTGGGGCAAGGACTTCCAAAACTATGTTGAATAATAGTGGCAAGAGTAGACATTCTTGTCTTGTTCCTGATCTTACAGGAAATGCTTTCAGTTTTTCACCATTGAGAATGATGTTTGCTGTGGGTTTGTCATATATGGCCTTTATTATGTTGGGGTAGGTTCCCTCTATGCTCACTTTCTGGAGAGTTTTTATCATAAATGGGTGTTGAATTTTGTCAAAAGCTTTTTCTGCATCTATTGAGAGGATCATATGCTTTTTATTCTTCAGTTTGTTAATATGGTGTATCACATTGATTGGTTTGCATATACTGAAGAATCCTTGCATTCCTGGGATAAATCTCACTTGATCATGATGTATGATCCTTTCATGTGTTGTTGGATTCTGTTTGCTAGTATTTTGTTGAGGATTTTTGCATCTATATTCATCAGTGATATTGGTCTGTAATTTTCTTTTTTTGTAGTATCTTTCTCTGGTTTTGGTATCAGGGTGATGGTGGCCTCATAGAATGAGTTTGGGAGTGTTCCTTCTTCTGCAATTTTTTGGAAGAGTTTGAGAAGGCTGGGTGTTAGCTCTTCTCTAAATGTTTGATAGAATTCACCTGTGAAGCCATCTGGTCCTAGACTTTTGTTTGCTGGAAGATTTTTAATCACAGTTTCAATTTCATTACTTGTGATTGGTCTGTTCATATTTTCTATTTCTTCCTGGTGCAGTCTTGGAAGATTATACCTTTCTAAGAATTTGTCCATTTCTTCCAGGTTGTCCGTTTTATTGGCATAGCGCTGCTTCTAGTAGTCTCTTAGGATGCTTTGTATTTCTGCGGTGTCTGTTGTAACTTCTCCTTTTTCATTTCTAATTTTATTGACTTGAGTCCTCTCTCTCTTTTTCTTGATGAGTCTGGCTAATGGTTTATCAATTTTGTTTATCTTCTCAGAGAACCAGCTTTTAGTTTTATTGATCTTTGCTATTGTTTTCTTTGTTTCTATTTCATTTATTTCTGCTCTGATCTTTATGATTTCTTTCCATCTACTAACTTTGAGTTTCATTTGTTCTTCTTTCTCTAGTTCCTTTAGGTGTAAGGTTAGATTGTTTACTTGAGATTTTTCTTGTTTCTTGAGGTAGGCTTGTATTGCTATAAACTTCCCTCTTAGAACTGTTTTTGCTGCATCCCATAGGTTTTGGATTGTCGTGTTTTCATTGTCATTTGTCTCTAGGTATTTTTTGATTCCTCTTTGATTTCTCCAGTGATCTCTTGGTTATTTAGTAACGTATTGTTTAGCCTCCATGTGTTTGTGTTTTTTACGTTTTTTTCCCTGTAATTGATTCTAATCTCAGAGTGTTGTGGTCAGAAAAGATGCTTGATATGATTTCAATTTTCTTAAATTTACTGAGGCTTGATATGTGACCCAAGATGTGATCTATCCTGGAGAATGTTCTGTGTGCACTTGAGGAGAAAGTGTAATCTGCTGTTTTTAGATGAAATGTCCTATAAATATCAATTAAATGTATCTGGTCTATTGTGTCATTTAAAGCTTGTGTTTCCTTATTAATTTTCTGTCTGGATGATCTGTCCATTGGTGTAAGTGAGGTGTTAAAGTCCCCCACTATTATTGTGTTGCTGTCAATTTCTTCTTTTATAGCTGTTAGCAGTTGCCTTATGTATTGAGGTGCTCCTATGTTGGGTGCATATATATTTATAATGGTTATATCTTCTTCTTGGATTGATTCCCTTGATCATTATGTAGTGTCCTTCCTTGTCTCTTATAACATTCTTTATTTAAAGTCTATTTTATCTGATACGAGTATTGCTACTCTAGATTTCTTTTGATTTCCATTTGCATGGAATATCTTTTTCCATCCCCTCACTTTCAGTCTGAATGTGTCCCTAGGTCTGAAGTGGGTCTTGTGTAGACAGCATATATATGAGTCTTATTTTTGTATCCATTAAGCGAGGCTGTGTCTTTTGGTTGGAGCATTTAATCCATTCACGTTTAAGGTAATTATCGATATGTATGTTCCTATGACCATTTTCTTAATTGTTTTGGGTTTGTTTTTGTAGGTCCTTTTCTTCTCTTGTGTTTCCCACTTAGAGAAGTTCCTTTAGCATTTGTTGTAGAGCTGGTTTGGTGGTGCTGAATTCTCTTAGCTTTTGCTTGTATGTAAAGCTTTTGATTTCTCTGTTGAATCTGAATGAGGTCCTTGCCGGGTGGAGTAATCTTGGTTGTAGGTTCTTCCCTTTCATCACTTTAAGTATATCATGCCACTTCCTCTGGCTTGTAGGGTTTCTGCTGAGAAATCAGCTGTTAACTTTATGGGAGTTCCCTTGTATGTTTTTTGTCATTTTTCCCTTGCTGCTTTCAATAATTTTTCTTTGTCTTTAATTTTTGTCAATTTGATTACTATGTGTCTTGGTGTGTTTCTCCTTGGGTTTCTCCTGCCTGGGACTCTCTGTGCTTCCTGGACTTGGGTGGCTATTTCCTTTCCAATGTTAGGGAAGTTTTCGACTATAATCTCTTCAAATATTTTCTCTGGTCCTTCCTCTCTCTCTTCTCTTTCTGGGACCCCTATAATGTGAATGTTGTTGTTTTTAATGTTGTCCCAGTGGTCTCTTAGGCTGTCTTCATTTCTTTTCATTCTTTTTTCTTTATTCTGTTCCGTGGCATGAATTCCACCATTCTGTCTTCCAGGTCACTTATTCATTCTTCTGTCTCAGTTATTCTGCTACTGATTCCTTCTAGTGTCTTTGTTAAACACTTCTTGCATCTTCTCGATCTTTGCCTCCATTCTTTTTCCGAGGTCCTGGATCATCTTCACTATCATTATTCTGAATTCTTTTTCTGGAAGGTTGCCTATCTCCACTTCATTTAGTTGTTTTTCTGGGGTTTTACCTTGTTCCTTCATCTGGGACATAGCTCTCTGCCTTTTCATCTTGTCTATCTTTCTGTGAATGTGGTTTTTGTTCCACAGGCTGCAGGATTGTAGTTATTCTTGCTTCTGCTGTATGCCCTCTGGTGGATAAGGCTATTGAAGAGGGCTGTGCAAGTTTCCTGATGGGAGGGACTGGTGGTGGTAGAGCTGGGTGTTGCTCTGGTGGGCAGAGCTCAGTAAAACTTTAATCTGCTTGTCTGCTGATGGGTGGGGCTGGGTTCCCTCCCTGTTGGTTGTTTGCCCTGAGGAGACCCAACACTGGAGCCTACCCGGCTGTTTGGTGGGGCTAATGGCAGACTCTGGGAGTGCTTACGCTAAGGAGTACTTCCCAGAACTTCTGCTGCCAGTGTCCTTGTTCCCACCGTGAGCCACAGCCACCCCCCGCCTCTGCTACCTCCAACACTAGCAGGTTGTTCTGGTTCAGTCTCCTATGGGGTCACTGCTCCTTCCCCTGGGTCCTGATGTGCACACTACTTTGTGTGTGCCCTCCAAGAGTTGAGTCTCTGTTTCCCCCAGCCCTGTTGAAGTCCTGCAATCAAATCCCACTAGCCTTCAAAGTCTGATTCTCTAGGAACTCCTCCTTCCATTGCCGGACCCCCAGGTTAGGAAGCCTAATGTGTGGCTCAGAACCTTCACTCCAGTGGGTGGACTTCTGTGGTATAAGTGTTCTCCAGTTTGTGAGTCACCCACCCAGCAGTTACGGGATTTGATTTTATTGTGATTGTGCCCCTCCTACCATCTCATTGTGGCTTCTCCTTTGTCTTTGGATATGGGGTATCTTTTTTGGTGAGTTCCAGTGACCTGTCGATGATTGTTCAGCAGTTGTGATTCTGGTGCTCTTGCAAGAGGGAGTGAGCGCACGTCCTTCTACTCCACCATCTTGAACCAATTTCTCTGGCTTTAAACTTTTTTGACCGTCACCCATAGTAGAAAACACATTTTATTATCTTGACCCAGGACATCATATAAATATAAACATAAATGTAAATACAAACCGAAAGTTTTACCAAAAGGATGCACTCAGATATATTTTGTTCTAATCTTTTTTTCATTTTAATAATAGTTTTAACCCACAAAATTGATTTCATTGCCCAGAAAGAGACCTTGACCTGCAGTTTGAAAAATGCTGCCTTAAAGCATAAACTCACATTCAAAGACAAGCCCTCATACTACTCTTGTATAAAGAGCCAACTGGGACAGTGCCCAACACATAATATGTGTTCAGGAAATATTTGTTGAACTTCTGGACTTTTAAGGAACCAATAATCCACAAGTTAAACAATTTGTTCTGTAAACTCTCCAGTTTGCTGTATGTGGAAAAGATAATCCTAATTCCAAATTTCAACAAGCAAATCATTCACAAACACAAAACTCTAAGTTGATTTCTGTTGTAAATCTAGGCTTGAAACTCTAAATGAAATACTAGCAGACACATCATTCAACAAGCATGAGTTAAGTGTCTGTTTTGTACTGTGCAATGTCCTAGGGGCCAGAGATACAGGAACAAATCAGACCCAGTCCCTGCCCTCACGGATCTGGGATGTGGTGGGAGACTGGGAGGCAAAGCCAACTTTAGAATGCAGTGTGAAGAGGGTGGCACAGGCTGCATGGGAATGGAGGAAACAAAGTCAGTTTCCTCGGAGCCAAACCCGAGCCTATACTGGAAAGATGAATAGTAGTTAGATGGGAGGGTAACTAAAGGAGTGCTGTATCAGGCAAAGAGAATAACATGTGCAGAGTTGTGGCAGCCACAGTCGATTGTTACCCTATAGCCAATCCACATGTTTCTTGTTGGTCGTGCCCCAGTTACTTTTGGAGGGCAGGGGAGTGTCCCTTGCTACTCCATATAATTCAGGGGAAAATCCTGGCTAACATGAACCAGTTGTGATGGTCCCATTCTCCGTGCCAATTATTGGTTTAGGAATGGGCATAAAACTCAAATCTGGCTAATGAGATTCAAGGGCATATCTTCTGAAAGGGGACTTCAGGAAAAGTTTCCTTGTTCTTAAAAAGAGACTCATGGTAAGAAACATCCCACATCTTCTACTGGTTGCTGCATTGTCTCTATGGGATGCCTGACTGTAATGCAGTCATGTAGTGACCATGAAGAGGGCGGCAATCAGAAGGATAGAAAGACCAGGGACCTCAGTGACCTTGGTGAGTAGCTGAACTAACCAATCCTAAAGCTACTCTATCCCAGGACATGATGTCACGTAAGATAAAAGACTTCCCTTATTGTTAAAGTCAGTTGAGTCAGGGTTTTATGTTACTTGCAGTCAAAAAGAACCTAAACTGATGCAAAAGATGTGGAGATATAAAAGACATGTTCTGGGTTCTGCAAGGCAGGATTTGGGATGTAAAGGCCAGATCATACTATGCTACAAACTTCAGCTTCAAAATGAAACAAAAGTGACTGTTAAACATATGAAAAACTCAACCTCACCTCTAAAGAGAAATGCACTTTAAAGCTACAGTGAGATGTCATTTTTCATCTCCCTATTTACAAAGATCAAAAAGCTTGATAATATCCAGTACTGCCAAGGGGAAACCAGCACACCCATTTGTTGCTGATTATAAACAGTATAAATCTATGGAAGGCAATTTGGCCATAACTGTCAAAACTAAAAATGCACTTGACCCAACAACTCTACTTCTAGGCATTCATCCTATAGACACACTTCCATGTGAGCAAAATAACATGCACAATGACACTAGTTACAGCATTGTTTGTAAATGCAAATTGGCTGAAAACTAGCCAGTTGACCAGCAGTAGGAAACCAATTAATAAATCACATTACATTCATATTGAATTATATGCGGCCATTAAAAAGAAGGAAACAATTGTGTATGTACTGACATGAAAATACATCAAATAAATATTGATAAGTGAGAAAAGCAATATGCAGGATAGGATAATATAGAATGGTGCATTACTATTTGTGTGTGTGTGTGTGTGTGTGTGTGTGTGTGTGTGTGTGTGTGTGTGTTGGATATTTGAAAATGCAAAAATCATGTCTGGAATGATAAACAAGAAACTGATAACATCAGTTGCTCTCAAGAGGGAAGTTAAGTGGCTAGAAGTCAGGGGAGGAAAGAAAACTACTTTCATTATATAGCTTTTTGTACCTTCTGAATTTTATGCCATGTGTATATTTTAGCTTTTCAAAATGATTCATTAATAAAAGGAGGGGTCAATCTCAATGATAAAAAATACCTTAATTGAAGAATATCATAAGATATTAAACTAGAAAATTTTAAATTATTTTTATAAGTGCAAAAGGGTATTTAATTTTCCATATTCATTCATTTTAAAATGTTAATAGAGGAATTCCCTGGTGGTCCAGTGGCTAGGACTGTGCGCTTCCACCACACAGGGCACGGGTTCGATTCCTGGTCAGGGAACTAAGATCCCCCGTGCCATGTGGTACGGCCAGAAAAAAAAAAATGTTAATAAACATAGAATGAGTCTTCTTCACATAAGAAAGAGTGCCTAATATTGGACATCATATTCAATGGTGATTTTGTAGAAGCTGTTGTCAGTTCTTAAAGATCACAACAAGATGTTATCCAAGAAACTGGAAATAAAGTTGATTTCAATATTAAATTGGTAAGATTTCCCCCATCACAAACGTGACTGATTATATACAGAGGTAAATCTAGAGGTTGTAAATTTGTGACTGAAAGGTTGAGAAGAGCCAGCATTCCAGCCCAGGTGCTCCGGGAGTAATTTCAGGGGAGCACGGAAAGAATGCAACAGTAGTGCAGAACACAGAAACTTACACATAAGTTGAAAAAAGACCCAGTACATACAAGGGAATTAGTCAGCCAAGCAAGTACACCAGTTCCCCCTAAACACAGCTAAGGGGAAGGAATCTCTTTACTAAGCAGACTCCCACATACACTTCCAGCCATAGAGGGCTGTGATCTGACTTAGCTGAGAAACACTTGAGATCAGCTCCTTCCTTGGTCTGATTTCATGCTTCTTAAGCATTGCCTGATAATCTGGCTGCCCCTGAGGCCAATCTAAGGAGACAAAATATGATCGTCAGGCTGACTTGAGCAAGCATTCTGATCCACTCAAAAATTTCGTTAAGACTTTAGCTGAAAGTGAAAGAGAGGCATGGACATATATACACTACCAAATGTAAGGTAGATAGCTAGTGGGAAGCAGCCGCATAGCACAGGGAGATCAGCTCGGTGCTTTGTGACCACCTGGAGGGGTGGGATAGAGAGGGTGGGAGGGAGGGAGATGCAAGAGGGAAGAGATATGGGAACATATGTATATGTATAACTGATTCATTTTGTTATAAAGCAGAAACTAACACACCATTGTTAAGCAATTAAACTCCAATAAAGATGTAAAAAAAAGACTTTAGCTGATAACAGAACAAAGATTTGTAACAAAACAATTCACAAAAGAACAAATATTAATAAATATGTAAAAAAATATTCAATTTTACTAGTTATCAAAGAGAAGCAGATTAAAAGAAGCATGGTATTTCTTCCACTAAATTAAATTTAAACTTAACCACCCCCCCAAATTAAAATGCAGATTTCTAAATCAGGAGCTGGTGATATTGGCACCTGTATTCATGGTGGGTAGTATCATAAATAGATGTAATCAATTAGGAAAATAATCAAGAGTCCTAAAAATGTTCATGTCCTTTGACCTAATACATCTCTTTTAGAGAATGGATCCAGAGCAGAGCAGCAGAATCATGAAGCCATTGCCAAAGTCCAGGGTTCCATCCTGACATGGCCTCCCTGTACGGGGCCTTCCCAGGCCATATTCCTATGCCTGTGCTTTTCAGTACAGTAGCCACTAGCCACATGTGGTTACTGAGCACTTGAAATGTTGCTAGTCCAAACTGAGATGTGCTATAAGTGTAAAATACACACCAAATTTCAGACTTAGGGGGAAGAAAAAAAAGAGAGAAAAATAGATCACTAATAATTTTTATATTGATTATATATTGAAATGATAATGTTTGGATATTTGGCTTAAATAAAATATACTATTAAAATTAATTTCTTATCTTTACTTTTACTTTTTTAATATGGCTAAGAGAAAATGTTAAACTACCTATGTGGCTCACATGCTATTTCTTTTAGACAGCACTGTCCTAGTACTTCTGTAACATAATGTGACCAGCATCTTAGGTAATCACCTCTATTTCTAATCAACATGGTTCTTTGTAGCTAGTGCTGTGGCAAGGATGACTTGTTTTCTAGAAAAAGGAAGAGGAAGGATAAATGGATGGCCCAGCAGAGGAAAGGGCCTCTGCCATAATTTTTGCCCCAATGCCCTTGCTTCCATGCTTGAAATTCTCCATTGAGCCACAATGTTGTGTTGGGTTGTTGAAATGGAAGGAAGCGACCTGGCAGTGACTTCTTTCCTAGACTTATATCCCTCTGTCTCCCACATCCCTCCACTTGGGTCCATCCATGATGTCACCAGAAAGATCTACAAAGATAAAAAGGTCATATCACGCCCCTGCTAAACATCCTCCAGCTACTTCCCTTGTGACTTAGAATAAAATCTGCATGCCTGCCTTGGCCCCAAAACCAAAGGACATGGCCTTCCCTCTCTGGCCTCTTCCTTCTCCTTTCTCTCCCTAGGCTACAGCCACACCAGCCTCATTTCACTTTGTCAACCTGACTGACTCCTTTCCCTCTTTAAGTCTCCTGAATGTACCATTCCCAACCTCAGGAAGCCTCTCTAGTCCCTTTCTAGCACATCAGTGTATTTTATTTCCTTTATCATACTTACAACTTCCTAAAATTATTCTTATTGTGTTTCCTTTGTTACCATCTGTCTTTCCTTCACAAGGTAATATACTCCATGAGAAGAGGGATCCTGTCTATCCTGTTCACTGCAGCATCCCCCATCTTAGAACAGCATCTGGCACATAGTAGGGGCTCCACAAATATTTGTTGAACAAGTGTATGAATGAATGCCAAATTACTCCACCTACTCTTTCCCAAATGTGCTTTGATTTCTCTTGTCTCAAAGGAAATCTTGCCTCAAAGTATCTTTGCTTTTGCTATGTCTTCCTACCTAAAGTCTTTATTCCTCATCTAAAGTGACTTACCTTCTGCTTCAAGCAAAAACTATCCAACTCAAAAACATTTGATGAGGGACTTCCCCAGTGGTACAGTGATAAAGAATCCGCCTTCCAATGCAGGGGACGCGGGTTCAATCCCTGGTAGAGGAGCTAAGATCCCACATGCCGTGGGGTAACTAAGCCCATGCGTCACAACTACTGAGCTAGCGTGCTGCAAACTGCAGAGCCTACGTGCCCTGGAGCCCGCACACCACAGCTAGAGAGAAGCCTGCGCCGCAACGAGAAAAAAGATCCCACATGCCTCAATGAAGATCCCACGTGCCACAACTAAGACCCAATGCAGCCAATAAATAAATAAATAAAACAAATAAATATCTTTTAAAAAGCATTTGATGATAAGGAGGGTATTTTTTGTTTTCTGTTTTTGGTTTTTTTTTTTGCGGTACGCGGGCTTCTCACTGTTGTGGCCTCTCCCATTGCAGAGCACAGGCTCTGGACGCGCAGGCTCAGCGGCCATGGCTCACGGGCCCAGCCGCTCCGCGGCATGTGGGATCTTCCCGGACCGGGGCACGAACCCATGACCCCTGTATCAGCAGGCGGACTTTCAACCACTGCGCCACCAGGGAAGCCCTGTTTTTTGTTTTTTTAATCTCACATAATAAGAAGTCCAGAAGTGGCACAATTCCAAGGTTGGGTAACTCAATGACTCAACGATGTCCTCAAAGAACCATGCTTTTTCCAACCTTTTTCCTCTGCCACCCTCAAAATGTGGCTGTTGACCTCATCTTCCCCCTTTATGTTTCCAAGATGACAATGGCAGCTTGAGTACCATGTCCTTACACGACAACAACTCAAATCCAGAGCATCTCAGACTCAGAAAATGTCCCAGAAGTCCCTTCTTCAGAGTTCCCTTTTACATTCCACTGCCCAGAATTGTAGGGCATGCCCATTCCTAAACCAGCCCATTTCTAAACCAGTTACTGGCAAGAGCAAGGAATTTCCATGATTGGCTTAAAGAATCAAGATCTGCCTCTCTTGGGCTGGGTGAGTCCCTTGTCTCCTGTAGTAGAGGTACTAAAATTTAACAAAGGAGTGGGTTTGGGGTGGTGTGATGGGGTCTAGGAAGAAAAAATGGTCTCAGAATAAGCCACTGAGAATTTCTACAAGCCACAAAACCCTACTAGTTTTTTCAAGTGCAACTCAAATCTTAGGTCTTTCATTAATCCTACTCTGATTAGCTGAGCCAGAAGCAGCCACTCTCTCCTATGAATGCAAAACCTTCAGTTCAGGTCAAAAACTTTGGTGTCATTCCTAATTTCTCTGTTTATAACCCCACACCTTAGCTATTTTGTCTACCTTCAAAATATATTCAGAATTAAACCTCATACCAGCAACCTCAGTCCTATCACTTCAGTCCAAGCCATCATCATTTCACCCCTGGATTATTATAGTAGCCTCCTGACTGGCCTCAGGCTTCTCCTCTTACACCCCTAAATCTACCCTCACACAGAATGATCCTTTCAATGTATAACTCAGATCATGTCACTGCTCTGCTCAAAACTCTCTAATGGCTTCAGAATAAAATCTAAAATTCTTCCCACAGCCTCCAGAACATTGGTGATCTACACTTGTCCGTTCTCTAACCTTATATCTTGCCCATCCCCTCTCACTCACTGCCCTCCAGCCACACTGGCCTACTTGTCCTTCTTAGAACCCACCAAGCACACTCCCGCCTCAGGGCCTTTGCACTTGCTATTCAGCTTGCTTGGAAAATTCTTCCAGATATTCTGATGTCTTGCTCTCCCTCTTTCTTCAGGTTTTGACTCAAATGGCACCTTATCTGGGAGGCATTCTCTGACCTCCTATCTAAAAAAATTCACCTTACTCTGTTTCATTTTCCTTCAAAGCACTTGTCACAAGTTGACATATTATATATTTATTTGTTAACACTCTGTCTTGTCTCATTAGAATCTAAGATCCATGAAGCCAGGGGTTTTATCTGTTTTTTTCACTGGTTTAGCATGTAACATAGCATATAATAAGCACTCAATATATATTTATTGAATAATTACATAATCCTTTAAGCTTTGTTATCTGTTTGATTCACTTGATGTGGTCCAAAGCTATTACCTTTGCATGTGCATGCCCTGTGTCTTCAAGCTTCTTAAGGGCCAGAGCTGAGTCTTAAAGCACGATGTCTGGTATAAAGAAGGCATTCCAAAGTTTATGCTGTTGACAGATTTGGAGAAAAAATATATTTGGATAATGAGAGTTATCATTTTTCTAACCTGGTCTTGGCAGGATGATGAAAAGATGAAGTACAGGATAGGACAGCACATTTAGGAGAGGGCTTGGGGTTTGCCCTTAGAATAGGGTCCAAATTAAGTCCTTGAGGAAGAGGAGAGAAGCATCTCTCTGAAACTGAAAGGAAAATACAGGAGCACATTTCCTACTCCACAGTGTCCCCTGGAACTGGTCTTTCCAAGTTTGTTCACATTCTAACAGTACAGGTATATGTTAGAGATATTGTGGGTTCAGTTCCAGACCACTGCAATAAAGCAAGACACAAATGTTTTGGTTTCCCAGTACATATAAAAGTTATATTTACACCATACTGCAGCCTAATAAGTGTGCAATAGCATTATATCTAAAAAATCAATGTACATACTTTAATTAAAAAACACTTTATTGCTAAAAATACCAACCATCATCTGAACCTTCAGTGAGTTGTAATCGTTTTGCTGGTGAAGGATCCTGACTCAATGTTGATGGCCACTCACTGATCAGAGCGGTGGTCGCTGAAGCTTGGGGTGGCTGTGGCTATTTCCTAAAATAAGACAACAATGAAGTCTGCCACATAGATTGGCTCTTTCTTTAATGAGCAATTTCTCTGTAGCATGCAATGCTGCTTGGTAGCATTGAACCAACAGTAGAACTTCTTTCAAAATTAGTCAATCTTCTCAAAACGTGCCTCTGCTTTATGAGCTAAGTTTATGTAATATTCTAAATCCTTTGTTGTCATTTCTACAGCATCTTCACCAGGAGTAGATTCCATCTCAAGAAACCACTTTCTTTTCTCATCAATAAGAAGCAACTCCTCATCTGTTCAAGTTTTATCATGAGATAGCAGCAATTCAGTCACATCTTCAGGCTCCACTTCTAATTCTAGTTCTCTTGCTGTTTCCACCACATCTGCAGGGACTTCCTCCACTGAAGTCTTGAACTGCTCAAAGGCATCCATGAGGGTTGGAATCAATTTCTTCCAAACTCCTGTTAATGTTGGTATTTTGACCTCTTCCCATGAATCATGAATCTTGTTAATGGCCTCTAGAAAGGTGAATCATTTACAGTAGGTTTTCAATTTACTTTGCCCAGATCCATCAGAGGAATCACTGTCTATGGCAGCTATAGCCTTATGAAATTTATTTCTTAAATATTAAGACTTGAAAATCAAAATGACTCCTTGATCCATGGGCTGCACAATGGATGTTGTGTTAGGAGGCATGAAAACAACGTTCATCTCATTGTACATCTCCATCAGAGCTCTTGGGTGACCAGGTATATTGTCAGTAAGTGGTAATATTTTGAAAAGAAGCTTTTCTCTAAGCGATAGATCTCAACGGTGGGCTTAAAATATCCAGTAAACCATGTTACAAACAGACATGCTGTCATCAGGCTTTTTTGTTCTTACAGAGCACAGGAAGAGTAGATTTAGCATAATTCTTAAGGGCCCTAAGATTTTTGGAATGTTAAATGAGCACTGGCTTCAACTGAAAGTCACCAGCTGCATTAGCCCCTCACAAGAGAGTCAGCCTGTCCTTTGAAGCTTTGAAGCCAGGTATTGACTTCTCCTCTTCAGCTATGAAGTCCTAGGTGGCATCTTCTTCCAGGACAAGGCTGTCTTGTCTACATTGAAAATCTGTGTTTAGTGTTGCCACATTAATGATCTGAGCTAGATCTCCTGGATAATTTGCTGCAGCTTCTACATCAGCACGTACTGCTTCACTTCGTACTTTTATGTTATGGTAACGGCTTCTTTACTTAAACCTCATGAACCAACCTCTGCTAGCTTCACACTTTTCTTCTGCAGCTCCCTTCTCTCAGCCTTCCTAGAATTGAAGAGAGTTAGGGCTTTGCTCTGCATTAGGCTTTGGCTTAAGGGAATGTTGTGGCTGGTCTGATCTTCTATCTAGACCACTAAAGCTTTCTCCATATCAGGAATAAGGCTGTTTTGCTTTCTTTTTTTTTTTTTTTTAATTAATTAATTTATTTATTTTTGGCTGTATTGGGTCTTCGCCTCTGTGCGAGGGCTTTCTCTAGTTGCGGCGAGCAGGGGCCACTCTTCATCGCGGTGCGCAGGCCTCTCACTGCCGCGGCCTCTCTTGTTGTGGAGCACAGGCTCCAGACGTGCCGGCTCAGTAGTTGTGGCTCATGGGCTTAGCTGCTCCATGGCATGCGGGATCCTCCCAGACCAGGGCTCGAACCCGTGTCCCCTGCATCGGCAGGCGGACTCTCAACCACTGCGCCACCAGGGAAGGCCCCTGTTTTGCTTTCTTATCATTCATGTGTTTACTGGAGTAGCGCTTTTCATTTCCTGCAAAAACTTTTCCTTTGCACTCACACCTCGGCTGACTGTTGGGCACAAGAGGGCTAGCTTTCAGCCTATCTCAGCTTTCAACATGCCTTCCTTACTAAGCTTAATCATTTCCAGCTTTGATTTAGATTGAGAGACGTAGGACTCTTCCTTTCACCTGAACACTTAGATGCCATTGTAGGGTTACTGACTGGCCTAATTTCAATACTGTTGTGTCTCAGGGAATAGGGAAGCCTGAGGAGACAGAGAGAGATGGGGAATGGCTGGTTGGTGGAGCAGTCAGAACACACACAACATTTATTGATTAAGTTCACCATCTTATATGGGCACAGTTCATAGCACCACAAAACAATTACAATAGTAACATCAAAGATCACAGATCACCAAAACAACTATAACAATAATGAAAAGGTTGAAATATTGTGAGAATTGCCATAATGTGACACAGAAACATGAAGTGAGCAAGTGCTGTTGAGAAAATGGCACCAATAGACCTGCTGGATATGGGGTTGCCACAAACCTTCAATTTGTAAAAAAAAAAAAAAAAAAAAAAAAAAGCAATATCTTGGAAGTGAAATAAAGCAAAGTGCAGTAAAATAAGGTATGCAACTGAATAGGGCCTCACTCCAGCAAAGGTCTACTTAAGAGAAGCTAAACAGAAGACAGCAAAGCCACAAGTGGTTTAAGGTCACATGGAGTCACTGCTCAAATTTAGGAAGGAAATTCAGACTTATTCCAGGTCCCAGCCCCAACCCCCCCGGTACTCCAACCTCCCAAGTATGCTGGGGAGGTCCCAAGAGGGGCGTTGGAGCCCCAGGAGAGCAGGTCCTGTTAGCCCAGCTCTCACTTCTGCCCACCGTTCTCACACTAATTCTAGCAGCAGGGTCATTTACCAGACTCCAGGGAACCAGGCCACTTTCAATTGTCAATAGCATTACACTTGCCAGAGGAGAAAGGGACAAAGGAGGAGACTGAAGACAGTGCTTTAAACAGAAGAAAAAGATATCACTGGCTGTGCCCTAAGCCAAACAAGCAAATGCCAGGAATAACTGTGAGCACTGTGTGAAGCCAAGTCTGCGCAGACGGGACCCGGATGGAGGAGGAGGCAGGGGCTGAGGTGGTCTGAGGACGCAGAGCTAGCGCCCCAGGGGCAGGGCAGGAGGAGAGGGACATATCGTAAGCAACCTTAAAAGACTCATTTTAGCATTCCGCAGGAAATGAGAAGCAGATGGGTTGGTGTGGAACTTGTTTACGTGTTAATGGTCTCCGTGAAGCTTCCAGGGCAGAGTTAGGATTAGAAAAAAGGGGTATTTTAGGCAAATATTGACATGGTCTCCATTCTGAGAAAGTGGGGCCTCTCTTAATAGGATCATCTTCCCCTTGAGATACAGGCATTTAGGCTGAAGGACCCTCATTGCCCCATACTAGGGCAGGCCTGGCTAGGGCAGTACTGACCTGCTTGCACCTTCTTAAGGGAACTGAGTTAATACATCTTCTCTCTTGCTTTTACGTCACACCCTACTGGACAGAGAAGTGGAACCAGAGACCTGGACATGCGGAGGATAATGAAATGGTTCACATCAAAGGTCCTGAGGTTTGCAGAAGGCTTATTAGAACACAGATTACTGGGTCCCACCACCAGAGTTTCTACTTAGTAGAGCTAGGGTGGGGCCCAATGGCCACACATGGGATCACCTGGAGATTAAAATATACTGATGGGGCTTCCCTGGTGGCGCAGTGGTTGAGAGTCCGCCTGCCGATGCAGGGGACACGGGTTCGTGCCCCGGTCCGGGAAGATCCCACATCTCACGGGCTACGCCCGTGAGCCACAGCCGCTGAGCCTGTGCGTCCGGAACCTGTGTTCCACAACGGGAGAGGCCACAACAGTGAGAGGCCCGCGTAACGCGCCCCCCCCAGAAAAAAATATATATATATACATATACTGATGGCTGGGCCCTATTCCCCAAGATTCTGATATTAACTGATCTAGGATATGACTTGGGTATTGTCTAAAGCTCTCTCTGTATTTCTAAGTTACAACCAAGGTCAAGATTCATAGACCTATTTCTCTTTGACATGCCATCATCATTACATCCGTGGCTTAATTTCAACTTACCTTCAAAATATGGCCTCCAGATGGTTAGGACGACAGGAGACCATGGGATCCAAATTTGGCATAAACCGAGATTTGGGAAAAGAGGCTAAAAAAAAAAAAAAAATCACTTTCTGAGACACAAACTATTAAAAATCTATGTAAATGCATGCAATTACTCTTTTATGTAATCTGTCCAGGAAACAGAGCTCCTAAAAAATGTTTTGTAAGTAAGTTGCTGCCAAGAGGCAGCAAAAGTAATCATCTTTAATGCTTATCAAGCACTTACTATGTGCCATGCAGTCTTCCTAGTGCTTTTATTTTAAACTCATTTAATTCCCACAGTAACACAAAGGTAGGGGGTATCATCATCCCCAATTTAACAAATGAGGAAACTGAGGCCCTGGGAGGTGTAATTTGTCCCAAATCACACAGTTAACAAGTGACAGAGACGGCTCTCAAACTTTGGTGTGCGTCTGAATTACCTACAGAAACAGTTCAAAATACGACGACGAGGCCCCATCGCAGATCAATTGGATCAGGATCTCCTGCGCTGGGTCTTTATCAAAATTGTTTTTAACAAACTCCTGGAGAGTCAGTGGTTCACCAAGGTAAAGAGACCATTGTTAGGATTTTAAATGAAGGCTTTGAAATTAGATTACCCTAAGTTCAATTCTTTCTCCATCACTTATAACTGGAATCTTTGAACAAGTTACCTATCCTCTCTTCGACCTTTCCTTTCTTCCTCTGGAAATGAGAATGATAATAGTTTGGGGGATTGTTCTGAGGATTATGTGGGTCTAAGGCACAGAGTGCAGTGACAGGTCCACTGCCAGTGCAGCAGAAGGACATTTTGAGACATTAACTAGGTCTTCCTTGCACCCGTCAACACTGCACACTTCACTGTCCTCTCCCACTGTGCCATCCAAGCCATGCCCTGTGCTAGGGAAAAGTCATGCTGCTACAGCTGGAATGCCAAGAAAGTCAGTGCTTAGCTTTTGATATTCAAATTAGAGTACTGAACACAAGACCTAGACTTGGGAGAAAGGACTTTCTGAGCTTTCAACAACTATTTGAGCCTAACCAGTAGACAAATAGGACTGATCCAAAAGAACCGTCCAAGATAATCAGCCCTCAGGCAGTCCAGTAGGGTTACCTGGACAGTAGGGATGCGTGGTCTCCAAGAGAGGCCCCAGTCCCCTGTCATCTTCCCAGGGTGAATCCCCTCAGAAGAGAGGGAAATGTGGTTGGGGGTAGAACACCAGATGAGCTTTGAGGAAACTGAGAATGGAGGAGGCTTGTGTCTACTTCCTATCTAGGGAGGGCAGTTAACTCCACAGATGTGCTTATGCCACACTGATATGGGGTCAACAGAGAAGAGATGGCTTTACAGGTGATAGAGGAAGAGAACTCAGTGACAGCCTTGTTTCCTGTGGCCCCAAAGAGGTGTGGGAGAGGAGCTGAACCCTACTCATACTCTGAGAAGTTAGCTGAGAGTGACAGCCAGCAGCCCGAAGGAGTCACACCATGGAGGAACAACCATGGATGGCAGAACAAGCTGAGCAAACCAGATGGGCATGCAGCCACCTTTGAGGATAACTCTGGACGCCAGGGGGGAGGATCCCATGATCAAAGACAAGATGGGGCAGCTACTCGTCTTGGGAGCTACCAACACAGAGCACATGGTATCACATGGTCCCCCCTCTCTCACTCTGATCCCACTGAGATTCCATCTAAAGTAGAGCAAGGGAGAGAATGTGAGTGTGAATTAATCTCCTTGGTAGTCCCTAGATTAATTTTTCTGCATTGCAGAGAAGGGGAGTCTGAGATGAAAACAATTCTGTTTTAGAAAATCAAAGACACATATGTATGTACCTGAAACTATCTTGTAAAATTTACATCTACTAGTTAAGACTATCAAGTTTCCTAAACCGCAAAACACATCTAGCATGACTCCCTCAAAATATAAACTGATTTAATCAGCAGAATCAGCAGATATCTTGGAAATGGCAGCATGTCTATGATGAGGAGTAAGATTTTGGTGACTTGTAAAAAAATTTTTTTAAATAAATATTGAAAAAGGAGAGTTTAAGCCCAACATTATTGCAACACTACTGGGGGGAGAGAGAGGCACTGTGTCTGACTGGATTGCTATTCCAGGTTCTGCGTGGTGTCCCTGTAGTCAAACACCCAGGGTTCCCATGTTCTACTGCAGCCTAGATGCACAGCCCATGAGCCTGCTTTACCACTTTACTACGAGGTGGGATTCACCAACCACGGCAAACTTGGTTTTCCAAACACCCAAAGGACAGTGGCACAGATAGTGGGCGCAAGGACTCTGATACATGGAAAGGTGTACCCTGCCCTGAAAATCCACACACTGGCATTCTGACTTATCAATAAGTCTCTGGTGAGTTAATTAATGGAAGCCTCCTAGATTGGGTTGCCAGATTTAGCAAATAAATATACAAATATTGCAGGGGAAATACTTATACTAAAAAACTATTCATTGTTATCTATCAAACTTAGAACTGAGTGCCCTGTATTTTTTCTGTCAACCCCACTAGAGCCTGCTCACCGCCAAGGGGACTGAGAAGACGAGGTCCTGTGTCACAAGACTGAGAGCCGGTGCTGGCTCTGAGGCCACCTTCACCAACACCCTATGGAGGGCTCACCTAAGGTACCAGTCCAGGGTTAGGGTTAGTCAGTCTCTCTCTCTCTCTCTCTCTCTCTCTCTCTCTGTCTCTGTCTCTTAATCTTTATTCACTCAAAACCTTCTCTTCATTTATACACAAAGTAAATAACCTCCCTTATTAAGCTTCTCAAGTCTTTTACTACCTGTTCATTCCAAGACCAAATTTACAACTTGGACAATGCATGCATAAAATTGAAAGCCACTTCTTGGTGGCTTCCAAGGAGGCAATTAACATTATCAACAACATCTATTATGTTGTAAGATTAGGTTCTTCCCTGCAGTTACTAGTTAAATATGAAGTTTTATTCATCTTTCGACGAAGAAGTTTTCTGTCCCTTGACCTGAATTTTATCTTTTCCCTGATTTTTGACTCAACCACAACCCTAGTCTTTATCATCCATTGCACGCTGGGATCCCCAGGCTTCAGATCACCTTATAGAAAACTTGGACGCCAGTGGGGAGGACCCCATGATCAAAGACAAGATGGGGTAGCTACTTGATGGATCTCTGTAGGGCCATTTCATTTGTGCCTAGGGAAAAATTAAAGTAGGAGGAGCACCACAGAACAAGCAGAGGAGCAGATTTGGTTTACGATTCAGTGAGCAAGAAAAGATCTTTCTCTTTATCCAAGCCAGCTCTCCTTCTCGGCACTAACATATCACAGGATATCAGTGTCTTATACTTGACTGTGTCTTCCCTTTGTCATCTTCTAAAGAGGTCTCTGCCCATAGAGAGACAATATTGATTCATTATTCCCAGACCACTTGGAGCTAAGTTCATGCTACTTGACTCAAGCCATCATCAAGCTCCTCCATTCTAGATATAAACTGCAATTTTTGCTAAGGAACTTAAAGAGTGTCTCTGGTGAAGTAGGATTTAGGTCATTCCTCTGGAATTCTGGTTTTAATTCATTGCTGGCATTTCTGAAGTAGTTTAGGGTGAACATCTGAGACATGAGACATCTCAGTCCTTCTATTTCTTCTATTTCCTATTATTTTCTAACTTAAACATTTCAGAACTAAGAATTAATATATCTTCCCAATGCTGGAAACAGGCAAGTCATTCTGTAAAATATATTGGGAAATTAATGGACTTCCATCTGGGGAGAAATAAACAAAAGTAGATTATATATATGCCTGTTTATCTATAGACCTACAGTAATGGGGAGGTGAAGAATGGTTGAGCAGTTCTAAGCCAGGTTTGTCATTAGGTTAAAAAAAAACCAACCAGCCAACCACCAATTTGGTTTTTCTCCAACTGTCAGCTGGAAGCAGGGAGAAGTGAAACGTTAAACTGAACCAAAAAGGGATTTGGAGTTTTTTGAGGGGTGTTTTAAAGAGCTAAAAGGTGCCCGTTGTTCTCCACCAAGTCAACCGTCCTCAGATTCTGGACTCCCAGGAGAGGTTGGAAGAAATCCCTGCTCCCATTGTGGCTGTCGCCTTGTTTGGTGAAACAGATGTGATTAGGAAACTTCCTCAGATCAATCACCCAGGTGGTTCGGGGGACAGAGGTGACCAGAAGCAAGGCACAGACAGGGCTAAAAACTCCTTCCATGGTGAGCACTTGACAGCAGGCAGGACCAACTACATTATCAACCTCAGTGTCTGCTCTTCTCCCGGTCCAAAGTGCAAACATTCTCCCCTAGCTATGGCACAAGAACACTACGAGAAGCATCCAATCCATTCCTATATAAATGTATCTTCACATTACATATGGTATTTTGATAACTAATATGAGTACAGCGCCCTACATTTGTAAAGTGCTCTCAGATACATGACATTATTTGATCCGGTTATATACAGGCCTTATCAAGATGAGCAGGTATCAGGAGCAATCAGGAAACAGTGGGGGTACTGACGTTCCCCACAACCACTGGGTCAGAGAAACCCATCAGTATGATCTTACAAAGAAATCCAGTTTATTTGATAACTGAAAAAGAGAAAATTGCAGGATAGTTTGTACATCGTGAGCCCATTCGTGCAAAAGAAATATGGTTATGCCTATATATGTACATACACAGATAGCTTTATTCGTTGTATCTATACTCACATATGCAAATATATATAGATACATGTATACGAGTATATATTCAAATGTTTATATATACAATTGTACAATGAATGTTATTATTTTATGTTGTTAATTTTATAGATATTTTTCCATAAGAGCTTATGGAAAAAACCCGAACGAATTTTTTGGCCACACCAATATATTTATAATATTTATAATATATGATATTTTATAATTAAAGAACATTATAACAAGGTATGTTTAAGAAAAAAGCTAATTGGTGTTAGCATTTCTTTTTCCCACCCTCACTTAAGGGAAGAGAAGTGGTTGTTGTTAAAGGTGTAGATTGTACTATATTTGGAAAATTGGCCTTAAAAGGGAGGACTCTGATAAGGCCAGGACCCCACTCCAGTAGTTTTGTCCCCTTGGCCCTATACAAACCCCATGTTGCAGAGGGCTAGCATGACAGCTGTGTTGTTGAAGGACATCTTCTGTTTCTGAGAACAACTCAAACTCATCCATGGGTGGTTCAGTCCATGCTTAAGTCAGAGGATCAAAAATATAAGGCTGTACACACCCTCTCTCTGATCAACTAATCATACAGCCGTAGATGTGCACACATTAGGGTTAAAAGAGAAAATGATGGCAAGTCCTGCACCAACTTCCAGGAAGGTAAACAGGTGGAGTGAGAAAAATAGGGAATACGAATTGAGCACTTGTGAGTTTGAACCCCAGCTCTGCTGCTTACTTACTTGTGTCCACAGGCACGATCTTAGGCTCTCTGGGCTTCAGTTTCCCTCTGTGTTAAATGTGCCCAATAATACCTATATCACAGGACTATTTCATATACACATCTCAAGTGACACTCTCTAGAAAGGATGCTGAAAGCTTGGTTGTCAGAGCACACCAGGTGACCAATCAGATTTCGCTGATAATCCCACATTCACTGCATCAGATAGAATTTCTGCTTCTTTGTGTATATTGTAGGGTTACTCCCATGTATTCACCACAAGTGTGACAAATTGGGTGTGTTTTGTTTGCCAGGAAGTAACACTGTCCATCCTTCTACAAACAAGCCAACATTGGAGGTTGCAGTTCTGCAAATAAACCCCACATCCTTCTAAAATGAAGGAAGATTTGAGAGACCATCAGGGAAAGGAAAGAGACTACCACAGTCCGCTCCCTTCCCTTTTCTAACGTAATCTTCATTAGAAGTCAGCCACCTATCCCACCCTTACACTTCCAAAGACCAAGAATACCATACCTAGGGAAGCGGACCCTGAAAAACATGACAGGTCTTCCTAGCCATCTGGGAAATTCCCTAGAAAAGGGAGGTTTGGATGCAAGGAGATTCAATTTGCAAGAAGTTATACAATCTCTTTAGTCCTCAATTTCCTCACCTGTGAAAGAAAGAACTAATGACTACTAAATTCTCTTTTAATCCTAACATGTTATGACTATAATCCTCTCTCTCAATCCTCTCTGCTCTATTCCCATTGCTCCACCCTGGTTTGTGCAATCATCAGCTCTTCCCTGGGTTGTTGCAACTGCCTCTAGTCTTGCTCCTCCAAAATCACGCTTCACATAGCTTGCAAGATGATCTTTCTAAAATGCACATCTGCCTCAGGTACTTTTGTGACTCTCCATTACCTCCAAAATAAATTCCAGTTTCTCAGCACAAGCCTCAAAGACGTGTCTACCTTCCCAGCATCATCTGTCACATCGCTACTCCTGTAACTGAGCAAGCAGGACTCCTTAGACTTCCCTCTCACCTCCACGCTTTGCTATTCCCTTTGAATGGAATGTCCCTCCCCACACCTGCCCAGCCAACTCTTCTTTCAAAGTTAGCTCAAGTAGCACATTCTCCAAAAGGCAATTCGATGCCTCTCCTCTGCACCCCAATAGGACCATGTGAAATAACTGCATCATAGTATAATATTTTCATACAGCATTTAGAGTTGTTGTTTCTGAGTAGAGACTGGCTTTCTGCTCTGGCAAAGGGCTCAGTACTAGTAGCATCACTGGTGCAGGTGACGCTCATAAAAGGGGCAGGTACACAGATCCTCTGCTCTCTCTGGATCCTGCAGAGAGGCAGGGTCAGGTGGGGTGTGGCTGGATGTGCTCTGGAGCAGCACTCCTAAGGAGCAATCACTTGTTGCTCTTCCTTTTCATAAGTCAGCTTGAGAGAGGCTGTGCTGAGGGGGTAAATATCTTGGGGTTCAGACACTAAGCAGTATGAGCTTAGGGGCCCACTGCTTAGGGAAGTGCTTGAAATGCCCAGCTTGAGGTCTCCTGGTCCCACAGGAAGTTGAGATTAGGTACAGCCGGTCCCCCTGTTGGAGAAAGAGGGAGCTAGCCCACTGCCTGGCAACCCAAGGAGAATCTCCTGGGATAATACATTGGTCAGTCCTACTGGTCAAACCACACTTTCTACACATATGCCCCCAACCTACTGTATAAGGTACCTAGTACCTAGTATTTTAAAAGTGCTCAATAAATAATTACAGATGCCACTTATTGAGGGCCTACTGCACACCAGTAACTTGATGTATTTTATTCCTGGTTCTCACAATGACTATACAAGATTATTAGTTCCATTTTATAGATGAGGACACTGAAGCTTGAGAAGGCTAATCGACTTGCCTAAGATCGTATGGCTAGTAAATGGTGGAGCTGGAATCTGAACTGACATCTCCATCACTCCAAAACCAGTGCTCTTTCCCCCCAAGCTATGTAGCCTCTCAGTATGATGTTCTCTCCCTCTCTCTGCAGGGACTTGTCACTTATTGTGCTCAAATCCATGCCTTGAGTGCCCTCCTACTGAAATGTCTTCCTCCAGTGAGGCCTCTGGACTCTTCTGTCTCATTATAAGCTGACCTGCAGTTTCTTCCTTACCTTCACCCAGTCTGATCTGCTCTCTACCCTGCAAACCCAGTGTGTACTTGAACTCGTCTGCTGTTAGTAGAAGTTCCAAGTAAGTATATGCAATGAAAAGTCAGGAGCAGGAACTACAAGGCCTCTTGGAGACAGGAACCAAACTTGATTCTTTGGCAAGCCCTTGGAGACAGAATGACCCCCGGTTAGCCACGTCTGGGCCCTGAAGTGGGAAAGGCCTCTGGCCTTTTCACTCAGCATGATGTCCAGGGAACGACCCAGAACATGATGACTCTGGCAGAGGTAGCTGCTCTATTCCCCAGGCACTTGTAAACCGGAACAATCACCATCTTCCTCCCCCACTCCCTCATCAAAAGCTTTTATTAAATAGCCTAATTATTAAACAAGGCAGGTGGAAGAGAAAGGTAGGAAATTGGAGGGTTGAACTGAGCTTTTTCAAAAGCCAGAAAAATGACTCAGCGTGTGTAACACCTCATTTGGAGAACAAAGTGGATGTTCCTGATCCAGCCGGGTGCATTGTTAAACCTGTGGAGAGAGATAGGGAACAGACCTTTTTTTTTTTCTCTCTCAGTCACAAATAACTGCGAGCTCAGAGCCGAACTGGTGAGCTTCTAGAATAAATCCAGAAGATTTATTCTCCCAAGAAGGGCCAAAGAACTGACAGAATCACAGGAGAGAAAAATATATACTATCTGTTCAAGTCAGTGTTTAGAATATTCTAAGTGGGAAAACATTTTATTAGCAAATCCACTAGACTACAAGCTCCTTGAGGTAAGAAACTGTGCTCTATTTATTCTTGATTCTAGGATGGGGTCCAGTGCCTGGCACATAGTGGGTGCTCAGTAAACGTTCACTAGAATAAAGCTGAAGGCAGGAGCTGAGTCTTGTACAACTTTGCATCCCTCTCAGTGCCTAGCACTTAATGAATGAATGACGGGGCATTAATGAATGAGAAATGCCATTTTAGACTTGCCTTTGAAGAAAGAAAAGCATACGCCTTTGCAAGCAGCAGTATCATCTCCCGAATTATTCAAGAAGTCTGTGTTCACTTCCTAATTGCATCTTGATTTTTACCTCCTTAGAAGGCAGAACTTTTGCTAAAATAATCTGGCTGCTAATAAGAAACAGTTCTGCTGGCTTTTTTTCATCCTCATGAAAAGCCAATCAGTCCTGAACTTCTGGAGCCACCAAGGCACAGGCCAGGCTCCTTGGATTCTCCTGGGAGCTGGTCTAATTTGCCTCTAGCTTTTCTGGTTCCCTCCCTTCTACTCTCTCCTGCCCTCCTTGTTCTGGGTCTCGCGCCAGCTGAGTTTTGACTCCCTTTGTCAAGCAGCTCTGCTTCTGCCAATCCAGTAAACCTCACCTCTCTCAGTTTAGCATATTTACAGAGACAGAGACACCAGAAACATATGGATACTCAAGAAAGCACATAATGTGTAGGAAACTGAGGCAGGAGCAGCGAGAGGCAAGAGCTCTTCCTCACAAGTATCCTGAGCAAGGGCTTGAGGGCCATGCTGGTTTTCTTTCCCTCTCACAGAGACAGGTGCAAGTCACTGATGGGGCTTCGTGTGGGAGCTGAGTCTTATGCAGCTTTGCATTCCTCTCAGCGCCCAGCACTAAATGAATGAATAACGTATTAGCTCCCCTCACCAACACATAAAACCTTTCTATTTCACAGCTGAGGGATGGAAACTCAGACAGCTTAGTAGATCAGCTCCTCCAGGCTGAGCTAGGTTCCCCTTCTCTGGGCACCCCTTTTGGGACCTTACCTTAGCATTTATCACAATGGGATATCGTTATTTGTTTATATATCATTTTCTACTCAATTTTCTGTGTGCTCCCTGAGGGCAAAAACTGTGTCTTTCATCTTTGCACTTCTCAAGGATAAAGCCCTCAATAAAAGTTTGCTGAATGAATGACTTGCTCAGGGTCACCCAGCTAATACGAGGCTGAGCTGGGACCAGAACCAAGCCCTCTGTCCCCGCAAATCCTATATCCTCGCTGTCCTACCAGGACACTTTCTGGAAGAAAGTGGGAAGTGGACCTATAAAGAAGCTAATTAAGCATTTGGCAGGTTTACGAACTAGGTTGAGAGGTTTTCTTTTTAACTTTCCTTTTCCTTCTTTCTTGATATTGGTGGGAATTCTAGGCAGCTACTCTGAGCTGAGCCAGGGTCACATCTATATTCTTGCTCCTGAAATAGCTGAATTCATCACCTCTTCAGAGGAGGAAGTCTCCACAGATGGCTTTGAAGCTCCCTCTCCTGCCCTCCTGCCAGGTGTGAACAAACACTTTGAAGTAATTTGGGGATGACTGGGAGAAAATGTCAAAGGCTTTGATCCATGTTTCTTGAAATATTGGAGAGTTTTCTGTTCTTGTTGGTCCTGAACAACTAGGCTGGAAATTTCATGAGAAAAGGTTTGTTTCTCCCCTCATCTGGTCACACATGTTGATTGTGGAGGACCTATTCTGGCCACCCACAAGCAAGATGCCGGTACCTGACTTCGATGAAATGAAGGTGGCCACGGTGAAGAAAGAGGTACTCAAGCCTGTACTGCTGCTGAGAGTAGAAGGGACTTCCTGGCTCCAGAGGAAAGCCCAGAATAGAAAGACAGCAGGCACAAAGGGTCCTAAGGACTGTATTTGGAGTGGTCAAGAGCTCGGGCTCCGGGACTAGATATGACTAGGTTCCAGTCCTAGTTCTATCACCTACTGATCCTCTTACCCTGGGCAAATTATGTAACATCTCCACGCACCAGTCCTCATGTACCAAACATCAATGAGCTAATCCATGAGGGTTTATTACTCTCCATAATAAACCCATCCAGTTGCATTCTCCACCCCTTTCTTCATCCCTGCTCTGTGCCCTAGAGACTGACCTCTAAGACTGTATCATCAAGCGTCCTTTGCCCTCTGGCTTCTGGTTGGATTCAGCCAAAGGGAGATACTAGTAGAAGAATAGCTACTCAGAGGAATAAGAACCCATGGCATTTATTCCCCTGGCTTTCACAATGGTGGGCCACCATTTCAATAGAGGCTGTATACCTCTACTTCCATCCCCAGCTCCTGTCAGGCAGCCCTGTCCTGTAGCTAAGCTCTCTAAAGGTTCCATTAACTCTGCTTTCTCCCCTTAGACCTTCACACCTAGAGATGCTCATGGCCTCAGCATCCCTTGTTGGGCACCCTAACCCTATGCATACTTCTGTATATAGTCCTTTTGTTAGATTCTCCCTATTTTACCACTTGAGTGTCCCATTTATCTCCTTTCAGGACCATGACTAATGTGCCTGACATATATAATAACTGTTCAATAAATGTTTCGTGTTTCTCCTCCTCCCCCTCCCCCATTCCTTCATTATCCTCACCATCCTCTTTATTATCTCAGTATAAATCAGAAGAGCTAGGGGGAAATTGTATTGGTGGTCTACTGTTGTGTAACAAGTTATCACAAAATCAGCAGCTTAAAACAACACACGATTGTTATTTCACAGTCTCTGTGGGTCAGGAGTCCAGGGCTGGCTTAGCTGGGTTCTCTGCTTTAGGGTCTCACCAGGCTGAAATCTGGGTGTTGGTGGGGGCTACAGTCCATCAAAAGCTTGACTGGGGCAAGATCCACTTCCAAGCTCCCTCAGGTCGTTGGTAGAGTTTATCTCTTTGCAGTTCTAGGACTGAGGCCCCTGTTTCCTTGATGGCTACTGTCAGCTCCTAGAGGCCACCTTCAGTTCTTTGCAGTGAGATCCTCTCCAGTGGCCCTCTCACCACATGGCAGCTTACTTCTTCAAAGCCAGCAATAGAGAGAAAGTTTCTTGACTTCAGGGAGGGCCCAGGTCCTCTTTAAAGGGCTTCTACCTGATTGAATCAGACACACCCAGGATAATCTCCCTTTATATTAACTCAAAAATCAACTGATTATGGACCTTAATTACATTAAGAATCCCTCCCCTTTGCCATATAATGTAAACTAATCAAGGGAGTGACATCCCATGACCTTTGCAAGTCACAGGCTCTCCCTGTGGTTCAAGCACAGGGGATTACACAAAGGTGGAGACACAGGAGACTGGAAATCATTGCATGTCACCTTACAATGACACAGAGATCTCATCAGGAGGTAGAACAATATTCATTCACCAGCTACTTTTATACAGTTTTTCACTAAGGTTAAGAGAGGTGCAGGGGGAGACAGGTCTTGCCAGTGGGGAAGGACAGAAGCTAACACTGATGGAACACTTGCTTTGTGCTCTGCACTGTGCTCTCCACTTTCTACCTCTGGTCCTCTACCATCCCTATAATTGTCTACTATTATTCCACCTTTCAAATGAGAAAGCTGGAAACAAAGAGTTTGAAGCAATTCACCCTAAGTCACACTGATACCACCTCTTCAATGGTTCTCAAGGCTGTAGACAATAAGTAACAAAAGTTATGGAGGTCAATGTTTGGGAGCTAAAAGGGGCCCTCTGTGTACATTCTTCTTTTTCATAGAGTTGGTATATATGACTTCAGGGAAAGGAGATTCAGTCTTTTCTTTTCCCCCAGAAAAGACGTTGCTAACCCCAAAAGCATAACCACTTAGCACAAGAGTCATGTATCCAGAAAAAACATTTAAAATTCTCAGGTGGGTAAAAGAGCCACCATCCTGTGTGTTTGTCAATGAACACTTCACTTCCGTTCAGGATACATATGAAAAAAAAAATCACAATTTATTGGGTTTTGGCTAACCCTATACTATGCATTAGTGCTTTTTAACTTTTAAAAGCATATCCACATGTATTCCAAAGCTCTGTGCTTTCCCTTTTTAAAAAGGACCAACTTTACAAATCCCTCAAAGGCATGAATATTTAGCTTCAGAAACTTTGGGAATGGGATGGATTCTTCAAGGAAAAAAAATAACACTTTCCACCAATGTCAGGAACTCATGAGAGGTTCTTAGATCAGCAAGTTTAGTACATCAGTTGGTAAAGTCTTTACTAGCCACTTTAGCCAGTATCTAATCTAGTATGCAGCCTGCTGCATAGAAGGCATTTGATAAAAATATGTTGAGTGACTGAATTAGTGAATGTATTTTTTGGTCCTAGCTACATACTCTTTTCCAGTTTCTTCATCTTTTCCTTGTTACATCATGAATGTGTTTCCTCATTTTTCCCTTATTTCTTTTAACTTTAAAAGATTCTATAGGTTTGTAAAACAAACAAATGGCAGAAAGATACAAAATAAAATTTTAAAAATCCATCCTTTCCTTTACTTTGTTCTCTTAAGAGGTAACCACTGTGGACTATGTGATGTGTATTTTTATTACAAAAGTGAGAGTATATGATATATTTATTTGCTCCTTGGTTTGCCTCATTCTTTTTAATGGCCTCTTTGCATTTGTTAGCATACGTAGCAGACACTGTCCATGATCCACTCATATCCCTTTGGAAACCCTTATCATTTTCACACATTACAGCCTGACTGCTAATGGCCAGTACCTCCTCCTTTGTTGGGTAGCTCCCTCCAGCCACTGAAACCAATTTGCCAATGGATGGTTGAGTGGAAGTACTTGAGAATTAATGTCCCTCTGGGAGGCAGCTTTAACAATGGCTAAAAGTTGTAGGAGTATAAATACCCCAGCTCCCTGGCCCATTGGCTAGGATAATTCCAAGTCACGTGCTTTGCACTACCTTCAGAGTTTTCCTGAAAGATTAAACTTTAGTCACTCACTGGCTTAATAACACACCCTTTACTTGCCATCTGTCCTTCCCTGCATCACTTCCCCAGTTCCCTACTTACACTCCCCAAACATCTTGCACTTGAATCCTAGTCATAAGATCTGCTTCCAGAAGACCATAAACTAAGCATGGACATGCTCCCGTTTATTTAATCATTTTCTTATTAATGCCATTTATTGCTTCTGACTTTCAATAAAAATAATACTTCGATAAAATCTTTATCCATGTGGCTTAAGCACATGCACATATTCCTGAATTACAATTGCTAAGTCAATGGGAAAACTACATTTGGTATTTAAGAGACCATGCCAAACTGGCCCCCAAATGGTTTTTTTTTTTTTTTTTTTTTTGCAGTACGCGGGCCTCCCACCGCTGTGGCCTCTCCCGCCGCGGAGCACAGGCTCCGGACGCCCAGGCTCAGCAGCCATGGCTCACGGGCCCAGCCGCTCCGCGGCACGTGGGATCCTCCCGGACTGGGGCACGAACCCGTGCCCCCTGCATTGGCAGGCGGACCCTCAACCACTGTGCCACCAGGGAAGCCCCCAAATGGTTTATTAATAACATCCTTACTGGGACTTCCCTGGTGGTCCAGTGGCCTCCATGCTCCCAATGCAGTGGGCCAGGGCTTGATCCCTGGACAGGGAACTAGATCCCACTTGCATGCCGCAACTAAGAAGTCTGCACAACACAACTACGAGCCCGTGTGCTGCAACTAAAAAAGATCCTGCAATGCTGCAACTAAGACCTGGCGCAGCCTAAATAAATATTTAAAATAACATCCTTACCAACAGTCTGTTGGAGTTTACTTTACCTCACCTCTTGCCAGCACTGGATATTATGGGTATTTTCATTTGTTCTGTTCATTTAGACAAAAATAGATGTATCATATTTTGAACTAAATTTCTTGTATTAATTAGAATAAACATTGCAGCATTTCAGGTATTTACCAGTTGTTGGGAAGGGAACACCCAAAACACACACACACACACAATGTAGAAAAAAAATTAAAGTCTGGATTTAATTGGCCAGTGATATACAATCTTCTCGGCAGTGGGGTGGCCACATGGAGGAAAGGTGGATGTCTCAGTGCATCTTTCCCTGGCCCCAAGCCTCAGGGTGGGGCACACCACACCTACAAGGGGAGTCAAGCCAGATGTAGAAAAATTCAAGTCTGACTATGCCTTAAACTTTCCATACTCAAGAGTTTTTGTCCCCTTTATACACACAAGCCATATTTCTGTCTAAGGAAAGGTTTATCCAACTTGAACTCTCCTGGTTCTTGAAACAAATTTAAGGCCGGGTTTCCCTGAATAATAGCTCTGCCTATACCTTTTCAGTTTTCTGGAAAGCCCATTTCCCTGAAGACCATCCCTTGCCTATGATTTAATACTCTTGCCTAGATGGTTCTGAAACCAAGTGCAGTCTGAAAACCACAATTAAAATCTATTTCCCTGAAACCATCTGTTCATATGCTCCATGACAATTTTTTTTCCTCCACGACAATTTGTATTTCTTATGTGATTGGCCAGTTCATGTCCTTTGTCCATTTTCCTATTGAATTATTTTTTTTGTATTTATTTGTTGAAAAGTTTTATATATTGTGGATATTAACCTTTTGCTTGTAATATATGTTGCAAGTATTTCCTCTTAATCTGTTGCTTCTTATTTGCCTTGGTTTACAGTGGTTTTTAATTTTTATTCAATCACATCTGTACATCTTTTCTCTTATGATTTTGGATTCTGTGTCTTGCTTAGGAAGGTCATTCATTCTACCCAAATATCATAAAAATATTCACCTATCTGTTCTTCTAGAACCTTTATCAACTTGTTTTTTTCTTTACATTTAGATCTTTAATCCATCTAGAATTTATTTTTGTGGATGAAATGAAGGAGAAATCTAACTAGAGAATTTTATCATTTTTCTACTACTATAAGTGAGATATTTTTCCCATTGCATTTTCTGAGTGTTATTGCTAGTATATGCACACGTGCTTGCTCTGAAGATTCAATTTCATCATCTCCCACTGTCTCATCTCAGTAGGGACTAGATCTTTGTGTTAAAGGAAGATCCTCTCAGACTGGTCACCATGCCTGCTATGTAGCTATTAAGTTATCTCTCTTGGCCTTTGTTTCCTCATCTGTTAAAATGGGGAACTTGGACCAAATGCTCCTTGTAGTCCTTTCCTGCATTAATAATGCTAAGGCTTTAAATAACTTTTTCTTTCTGGTCAAAATACAGTTCAATTTCAAAGGCGAGAAAACAATCCTGTAGTTCTAGTTGCTAAAGGGCATTGAAGCTCTTTACATTTGAAACTGATACCAAAGGTGGTGAAGCTTAGCATTCTCTTGCTCTTGGGTTCAATGTCTTGGCTATTTTTAGCTAGATCTGGCACCTTTGGGAATAGGATACTTGAAATACAGAGCTAAGAGCAAGGTAAGGCAGCCACTCAGCATTTATCTGCTTTCCGTGAAATAATATGCTTCTTTCCAAAGAAAGGGCAAGGAGATGCAGCAGTGGTCTCCTGCTTTTAGGATACTCTTTTTCTAATGACCTGGCATTACAGAGTTTGCCAAACCTGCCCTGGAGGCTGTCTACCCATGACCAAGGGATTCATAGGATGTGAACCCATATAGCTGGTACTATCTCCCAAATGGTTTCAACTGTAAATTCAAGGAGAAGTTTGATGTTTAGCTACTCAAGAGAAGCACAAGTATTCACTAAGTGCCAGATAACCTACAATTCCTACCAAACTTCTGGGTCAGCCTTGATTTGTGTTATATTGCTGTCATTTAATTTAAAATATTTCAGCATAGTTAACATGACAAATGTGTCACCTACACTGTTGGAGCAGTTATTAACATTTGGAGTCCCCTGAAAGATGTACTCTTCAGAGATGAATAGCATCTGAGAAAAAGACCCTAAGCAGAACTCTAAGCAAAAAACACTCTAACAAGAGAGGGATACCACAACAACTTCAACTACCTTTATCTATAATAACACCGGAGGGCTTGTTAGTTAGCATAGTATATGTTAGATATTAGTTTTCACTGGTAAAATGAGTTGTGTTCAAGATAGGTGCATTGGCTAAAAATAGAGTATAGGTATTTTACATTGCCCAAACAGTTCAATAACTGATGTCCTTCAGGATGGCCTAAGCCAAGGAATCAATCTGATCCAGTGAAAGCCACCTAACAAATGATTCTATTACCTAATCCCAACTAGAAGGTTAGTTTAATCCTGCCAGGTTCTAGTGGCAGATCCAACAGTTACTGTGGCTTTGAAGCAGTGATGAGCATAAAAAAGATTTTAAGATAACAGGAACAAGAGCAAAGTGATAAGAAAATATCTGTGATTTTTATTGGTAACAAAGTCATAAGTTCTGTTAAGACTATTGCAGTTTATTGCCTACATCATTATTGAAGGAAATGCTGTATTTCATTTAGAAATTAGTAAAATTTTTTTAAATGCTTTTCAATCAAGTACATAGAGTCTCTGAATTCTACTCACTGATCTCTTAGGGGGCATAGACTCAGGGTGAGAACTCCAGTGCCTAGTGTATTGAATGTTTGATACTAGAGAATCCCCTCAAAAAAGCCTTATTGCTAATGGTGTCCATCAGGGGATGCCAATGTCCTCGCCAAGGGGGTCTCTCCTGGAGATGCCAGAGCAGCCTGTATGGCTGGGCCCCTAGCAGAATCTCCCCAAATCTGTGTTGCTTGTGCCCAGGGTACCAATAAAACCCTTGCAAGAGCAGGCCCATCATCTACGGTGAGCTATGCAAAAATATAAGCAAGCTTCAATGGGGCATCAGCCTGGCATAGGCCAAATTCTCTCTCAGCAAATCCAGTTTTTCCTAAGAAAGCATAGCGGAGACCTGTATCAGACTCCAACAACAAATACACTCATTCACTTTACCATCCAGAGAACTTTTCTCTTCCAGCCACTGTATTCCCACATTTGCATAATTAAATGCGCCATTACATTGGTTTTCCCAGAACTAAGTAACCATCTGCCCTAAAGCTGTATCCAAGTCTTGCATCTTGCAAAATCCAAGGCTCATTTATGGACTCTTTAAAATCTGGGTTTACTGTGATTTGCCGTATGTGTCTTCTATTCTCTTCACGAAGATTTCAAAGGTCTTTAGGCCAAAACTCAGTCCCAGTTCATGCATCCTGTGCTCCCTTCTCCCTGTGCAGTCTCTGAAGCACATGGCCCAGCCCTGCAACCATGACACTGAGATCTCCTTCCCCATCTGTGTCACTGATCACCGTTGCTCCCACACCACCCAGTGCCCTGAGACTTGTTTTGTTAGGGGAAACGCTGACTGAAACTGCCCGCCCTGGCCGGGCAAGATAGTAACCACTTGCATGAGTTCTCTTACAACAGGAGGTCCTGGTAAGGAACGCAGAAGTAACAAGCTACCACCAACCAGAAGAATTCGGGAAAGGTCAAAAGGAGAGAGGAGACACCAGTCCGTATGTCCTACCACCCTCCCAGAATCCTTCTCTCTGGAATCCATCTTGGCTGAGTAATGCACGCACCACCAGGAAGGACCCTGAGTCAGAAAGATTGGCCAGAGACAACCCAGAAACTAACCCCATTACTATAAAACCTGAGACTGCAAGCCACTTGGCAGAGCAGTTCTCCTGGGTTCTCTTACCCTCCTGCTCTCCACCCAGGCGTCCCTTCCCAATAAAGCTCTTGCTCTGTGAGCATGTGTGTCTCCCCGGACAATTCACTTCCAGGTGTTAAATAAGAGCCCATTCTTGGGCCCTGGAAGGGGTCCCCCTTCCTGCAACAGTTTCACAGCAAGAGTCACTGACCAACATGACACTGTCGTTCATGGGGCATGACCTGTGAAGAAAGGCAGAAGAATGGCTTTCTCCACTTCCAGCTCCGTGTTCTCTCTTGTTCCCAGGCCAGGAGGCAGTTTAGTACCCTGAGTGACTTAGTCAGCAGGAGACAAAGCACAGAATCAATCTAAATGCACGAGCTGTGATTTATGTCATAGAGTGTTCTGCCTATGTTTTCCTCTAAGAGTTTGATGGTGTCTGGCCTTACATTTAGGTCCTTAATCCATTTTGAGTTTATTTTGTGTATGGTGTTAGGGAGTGTTCTAATTTCATTCCTTTACATGTAGCTGTCCTGTTTTCCCAGCACCACTTATTGAAGAGGCTGTCTTTTCTCCACTGTATATTCTTGCCTCCTTTATCAAAGATAAGGTGACCATATGTGCATGGGTTTATCTCTGGGCTTTCTACCCTGTTCCATTGATCTATATTTCTGTTTTTGTGCCAGTACCATACTGTCTTGATTACTGTAGCTTTGTAGTATAGTCTGAAGTCAGGGAGCCTGATTCCTCCAGCTCTGTTTTTCTTTCTCACGATTGCTTTGGCTATTCGGGGTCTTTTGTGTCTCCATACAAATTTTAAGATTTTTTTGTTCTAGTTCTGTGAAAAATGCCAGTGGTAGTTTGATAGGGATTGCAATCCTTTTTGACCCACCTCCTAGAGAAATGGAAATAAAAACAAAAATAAACAAATGGGACCTACTGAAACTTAAAAGCTTTTGCACAGCAAAGTAAACCATAAATAAGACGAAAAGACAACCCTCAGAATGGGAGAAAATATTTGCAAATGAAGCAACTGACAGAGGATTAATCTCCAAAACATACAAGCAACTCATGCAGCTCAATATCAAAAAAACAAACAACCCAATCCAAAAATGGGCAGAAGACCTAAATAGACATTTCTCCACAGAAGATATACAGACTGCCAACAAACACATGAAAGAATGCTCAACATCATTAATCATTAGAGAAACGCAAATCAAAACTACAATGAGATATCATCTCACACCGGTCAGAATGGCCATCATCAAAAAATCTACAAACAATAAATGCTGGAGAGGGTGTGGAGAAAAGGGAACTCTCTGGCACTGTTGGTGGGAATATAAATTGATACAGCCATTATGGAGAACAGTATGGAGGTTCCTTAAAAAACTAAAAAGAGAACTACCATACAACCCAGCAATCCCACTACTGGGCATATACCCTGAGAAAACCATAATTCAAAAAGAGTCATATACTAAAATGTTCATTGCAGCTCTATTTACAATAGCCAGGGCATGGAAGCAACCTAAGTGTCCATCAACAGATGAATGGATAAAAAAGATGTGGCACATATACACAATAGAATATTACTCAGCCATAAAAAGAACAAAATTGAGTTATTTGTAGTGAGGTGGATGGACCTAGAGTCTGTCATACAGAGTGAAGTAAGTCAGAAAGAGAAAAACAAATGCCATATGCTAACACATATATATGGAAACTAAGAAAAAAAAAAAAAAGAAAGAAAAAAATGGTCAGAAGAACCTAGGGGTAAGACAGGAATAAAGATGCAGACCTACTAGAAAATGGACTTGAGGACACAGGGAGGGGGAAGGGTAAGCTGGGACAAAGTGAGAGAGTGGCATGGACATATATACACTACCAAACGTAAAACAGATAGCTAGTGGGAAGCAGCCGCATAGCATAGGGAGATCAGCTCGGTGCTTTGTGACCACCTAGAGGGGTGGGATAGGGAGGGTGGGAGGGAGGGAGACGCAAGAGGGAAGAGATATGGGGACATATGTATATGTATAGCTGATTCACTTTGTTATAAAGCAGAAACTAACACACCATTGTAAAGCAATTATACTCCAATAAAGATGTTAAAAAAATAAAATAAAATACAAAATAAAAATAAATGCACGAGCTGTCTCTGCCGCATCTCCCTGTGGTAAAGGCCGTTTGAGGTGTGAGGAGCTGGTGGGTGGAAGTTGTGCAGAGGCAGTGGGGGAGGGAAAGGACAGGGGCGAGCAAATGGGCAGGGCCTCTGTCTTCCCAGCCTCCAGAAGGCACTCAGTCCCCACGGTGGATGGTCGTGGTACTGGGGTCAGGAGGGGCAGAGAAAAAGGCCTGCCCCTCCATGGGCACCTCTGTACTCGGCCAGTACCCGTGGCCTCTGTGCACAGGCTGCCTGCCAGTCTGGGCATTGCTACCCTGGTTGGTTGAGGGTTGGCAGGGGGTATTTATTAGCACCGGGTCTTGTTACCTAATTGTAGCATGGAAAAGAGGATAAGAAGAGAAACTCTTTGCAGGAAAACATTCCTTCTCTCCCAGCTCCACAGGCCCCTTACCCCTCTGACTTGATCCCTTAATTTCTCCAGATACATGACCTTTCTTATAAGTGGTCCCCTCTGGGGTTCTGACAGTGGTCATCCCTCCAGGGACTCCTAATTACGGCCCAAGAGAAGCATTAAAGTGTTAGCCTCCACACCCCAGGTTACAAGCAAAGAGAAGCCACAATTAACCTCTATTCCAACAAAGGAGTCCATCTATAGAAGCTCATTTGTTTCCCCCTCTGCAGCTGGCTGGGCTGGTGCCTGGGAGTGGGAGACTTCTCGGGCAATTTTTTCTTAAACCTTTCTTTTACATCCAGGAAGTGACCAGTTCTACAGTTAAAGGGTGTGTTAGGGGCATCCGGGCAACCAGCTAAGTCCTTGTATTTCCTGCTTTTCTTTTCCCATTAAAATAGCAGAGGAGTTGTTTCACTTAGGCACTCCCTTTCTGGATCTTGAAGAGAACCCAGAGGCTATTTTCAGCCAGGGGCCTCTCTGTGAGTGGTGTAAACCCCACCCCATGGCTGCCTTAAACTCTCCACCCTCCCTCAGTACCAGGAAGCTTAAGGCAAGCACCGAAGGCTCTGGAAAGAGCTGGATATCCTACCACCACCCTACCACCTCCAGTCCCCAGGCCCCCTGCCACCAAAGTTACCCAGTGTGGCGTTAATGCCCTAAGAAGAGCCCTGCTGTCTACCTTCCTAGCTGCGTGTTCAAGGATAAATTAGTTAAACTCTCTGAGCCTCAGAAGAAGGATAATGATAATGATAATACTTGGAAGGTTTGCAGAGATTAAACCAAGTGGGTTTTGTAAATGGTGCTTAATAGACTTTAGAAGCCTATTCAAATGTTAGCCACACCATTTCTCAGAACGTGGGGCTAGTGAGGATCTCTTCAGAATTCTCCATGGAGCCCAAAATATCAGCACCTACAGTGGCTCTGATAATACCCCTAAAGAAGGAGCCCTGAGAAGATAAAGTGGGGCTCTTGTCCTGTGCCCTCCAAGGACAACCACAGAGGAACCTCAGTGCTAGACACACAGTAGCCTGTCAGGAAACATCTGTCAGTTTCCCAATGGTTTGGGAGAACTGGCCAAGAGGCTTAAGAAAGTATGTAAAGCACCTACACCTGCCTCAGATAATCTGAGGTGACAGCGTCATCCACTGTCCCTGAAGTTGTGGTTGCCCAGGGATAACAGTAGAGAAAACCACCCCAGTTTCAGTCTGACTGAATCTCATGCCTGGTCGCTCCCATCCCATACCCTTTTGCTCTCTCTCTAGCAGAAGTGGTGATGAGCCAGTCTGTCCACAGAGGGTTAGTAACCTTCAGGCTGTCATCCAGGTGATGCCTTAACTGGAGTCCAGACTCCTATTTACTGCCGCATAATTCTTTGCTTTGACAATTGTGCCTGAGTGTTTCAATGCCTGGCCAGCCCTGCTGTAGTTTGTTTGACCATGTTTTGAAAAGTGACTTTGGTGCATGTTGTGGTAATTAGCACAGCACCATGGGCTGGCGACGTGGCAATGTGATGGACTGGAGCAATTTGAACTGAGCAGATGATTTATTTTCTGTGGCTTCCTTCCGCTGCTGCTGTGTGTCCGCAGGCACCAAGTAGCCAAGAAAGACACTGGGCCAAGGACCTTCTGTCTGATAGGTGTGCATGGGCTGTGGAGGTGTTTTTCTCTTAGATGTCCTTCTAGACATTTTATCCTTGATCACACAGCTAGGAAGGTAGACAGCAGGGCTCTTCTTACTGCATTAACTCCACACTGGGTAACTTTGGTGGCAGGATGCTGGGGACTGGAGGTGGTGGGGTGATGGTAGGATATCCAGCTCTCACTAGAGCCTGAGACAATTGCCCTAAGCTTACTGGTACTGCTGAGGGTGGTAGGTTTAAGGCAGCCATGGGGTGGGGTTTATACCACTCACAGAGAGGCCCCTGGCTGAAAATAGTCTCTGGGTTCTCTAGCCGGTATTTTCCAATGGCTCATGGTGGAAAAAACTCTGATACAGTATTTTTGCCTGTGACATTCCTTTGGGGTCAGTGTCCACCAGGTTAATTCGAGGGGAGTGTGGACATAAAGGAAGACCACCCAGATGAGAACAAGCAGAGACTGTTTTTGATGAGCTTGCTATAGCAATGGACTCAGCCACGATCACTTGCTTTTGGCAGAGACTCAAAGACAGGTAGTGGAGTGGGAAAACCTCATGGTGAAAAACAGGGAAGGCTTCAAGGCTTCAAGGCTCTGATGGGAGGTTTCTGGCATGAGGCTACCTGGAAGCAGAACACCCTATGTGATTGTTTTGGAAAGCATATTTGACTGTCTCTGGTTGGTCCTGACTTGCATGCAGGGGCAAAATGTAGGGAAGTTGGCGATTATGGGCTGATGGCTACAGAGGCTGTAATTTGGCTTCTTGGGTGGTTGTTGCAGAGCTTGTGGGTCAGAGTTCAATTTTCATATATGGTCTGGCCATTGTTCATCTGTATAGTCAGGCTTTCAACAGAGACTAACTTTGAGACTGCTAGTTAGTCTAGATTACCTAACTTCATTTTGGGACAGTTATGAGACAGGCTGGGCCTGGGACCCTTTGCTGCAGCTGCTTGCACCTGGACAAACATCTCCTCAAACAACAAAATACAAAGAAACTATAAGGGACTAAAAATAACTGCGGGCAGATTATGGACAAAAGATACAAAAAGACCAAAAAACCCAACTGCCACTTCTGAAGAGCCGGGAGCAAAAATAGGGTGTCAGGAGCAAAAGCGGGGTACTGTGTATGCCCCTGCACTCAACACCACCAAAGGGGTGGGCAAAACACCTAAGCCACCCCTCCATACCCTCACCCCATATAAGGAACCCGCTTGCCCCATCTGGAGGAGTGAGCCAGGGAAACTGTTACTTGTTTTCACTCCCTCCTGCAGCTGCAGGAGCCCCAGTAAAGCCTTGCCTGTCCTCTAGTCAATTCCTATTGATTGGGGAAGGCCAAGAACCCTGGTTGGTATCAGACAAACTGCTGCTCAGTAAAAAATTATTTACAAACAAAAAAACAAGGCTGGAAACAGCCAGAATGCTCAATTCTATAGAGTTAAGAAAATTAAAGTACACCCATATTGTGCAAAAAAATTGTAAAATATGTCTCCAAAGAGATTTTAATGACATTGGAAATGTTTATAAATGGGATGCAAAATGACAAACAATTCAAAAATCATACAAACCATGTGGCTACAGGTATAAATAAGCAGAGGTCAGTCAGAGGGTCTTCCTGGCCCTTAATTTTTAGCTAGGATGTGCTCAGACACCCATCACACAGGTACAGTGTCCCATGTGCTCCCTGGGAAAACTTGTTGGGGATGTGAATGGTCTCTTTGTGAGCTCCTGCTTCCCCAAGGTTATCTGAATTCTGGAATAGTGTCTCATCATCCCCACACACTGCTTCGGAAATGTGCCATGTCAATCTAGTTGTGGAGCTCAGCTTTTTCCTTAGTTTCAATGAAAACTCACTCATCTAAGGCCTTTTCATAGTGCACAGAGGGATTTACAGCCAGCCATGCATACCAAATGAATATCATCTCTCTCGGTCTCTCATTCCTCAGGTGTTTTCCATGGCTCTCAGACCTCCTCTTCTTTCTCTTCTGCCTGTTTTCATCTCTGCTGCCATCCTCGAGAGGAAAAACAGATTCTTCCTATGATCTTATGCGAGCAATTCATCTCTCTCCAGTCCCTACTTGCAAATGCTGCTTTCCCTTAGCATGCCCAAGGACTCTGTCAAAGCTTTAAAGTTACCCACTGTACTTTTTG
This sequence comes from Mesoplodon densirostris, assembly GCF_025265405.1. Lineage (NCBI taxonomy): Eukaryota > Metazoa > Chordata > Mammalia > Artiodactyla > Ziphiidae > Mesoplodon > Mesoplodon densirostris. The sequence continues at coordinate 37,974,447 of NC_082664.1, forward strand.
AGGGCCCCAGATTACACTCACTCTGAGAGACAAGGCTCTTTTCCTCCCAGGCCTCGTCTAGTGAGCATGGGAGGGAGTGGATGTGGACGGGTGGTTTTTTCCAGTAACACAGGGTTGAAGATTAGCGATAGTGTATGAAAAGCTCCTAGCACAGCCCCTAGCACTGTGATAGCCCTTGTTTCATCAAACATCCCCAAAGGGTGCCTCCTCTAGTTCTGAGTTTCCCAGCCCCATCAGCTTTTGCAGATCACTGACGCCAGATGTGCAGGTAACTTCCTTGTCACTGATTTTGGTGCAATTTCTCCCATCTGTTAAAGGTTAGGACTTTTTACCAAATCATCTCAATCAGTGCCCCCTTTGTTTTTCGAATGTTTATCCAAGAAGTCCTTATTTTGAAATCTCAGTAGTAAGTTTCTGTTGATGAGCTCTGATAGTCCCAAGAAAGTTATGTTTTAACCTTTACTGTCTATTTCTCCCCTTTTAAAAGTGGCGAGGATCTGGGCTGGAGACAGCCATATTTATTCTGGGGCTCAGACATGTCAGGGCTGGTCTAGAGAGCCAGTGGGGAGGCCTGTCAGGAACCTATTTGTATGAGGGACCCAGGAACCACCAAGGAAGGACTCTTTCTAGGAGAGAAAGAAACTGGTAGACACGAGCTGCCACAGACGGCTTGTGGGGGAAGGACTGGTTTTGAGTAACAGCTGGTGTATGCCGCTCAGATTGTTCCCCACCCAGCAGGCTATGGATGTGACTAAGTCCCAGGATGGGCCTGGGGTGGTGGAGAACTGAGGTAGGCACAGTCACAGAAAATTTCTGTGAGATATTGGGGTACACAAACAACACAATGGGGACATGTGGAAAGGAGTGTGGATCAGGAATACTCCTCAATCTGTAGAGCCATTTGGAACCAGGGTAATAGGAACAGCCTAAGAATGCTTCCTGCTTCAGCAGGGGCATTCTTGTCCTTGGAAGCAACAGCCCCGTGAGGCGGCCTAGCAGAGAAGCACACGGGGACTTTAATGGGCCGTGCTGGTGCCTTTGGTGAAAGCTGCGGGGGTGGCAGCAGCAGCAGTGGCCTCGGAGCCGTTGACGCAGTGTTGACATCATTGGCTTCCAGTAGGAGGCAGCGTATCAGCTCAGATATTAGCACCCTACATGGTGGGCACTGCAAAATGGCAGTGGAGAACTCAGCATCAGACAAGACCAAAAGAAACCAGAGCAGAGGAGGAGGAAGCTGATGGGGAACCCAAGAGAAGAGTGAGATTTTGTAGCCAAGAAGACTTACTTGTGAATGTACCTAAGGCACCCCTGAAGACTCAGAAATGTTTGGGGGGAACGTTGAGGAACAGCTGGATTTCCAGGAGTTTTTCTGGTAAGGACAGAAGCCATACCTAGCTACAGTGTATTGAGTATTTGACATGAATTAACACATTTAATTCTCATAGCTATCTAAGAGGTAGGTAATGTTAGCCTCATTTATCGATGAGGAAGGATGAAGTTAGGGAGAAAAAATAACTTACAAGGGGTCACATAGCTTGTAAGATTTGAACCCAAGTCTATTTGATTCTAAAGTCAGTGCTCTCCCAGTACACCAGTGTCTCCAAAGAGGATCAGAATTTAGTCAACAAATTCACTCAACAAACATTTATTGAATGTCTGTTATATGCCAGGTACTGCTCTAGATGCTCACCATATGGCAGTGAACAAAATAAACAAAAGTCCAGCTCATATTAGGTTTAAAATGTGGACGTAATTGAAATTATAGCCCTAATGTTGCTTCCAGGCTGGTCTAACCTTGGACACGTGGGTTACATAAGCAAACCTGAATAAGTCGAGGCTTGAGATAACTTGGATTTCTAGTACACCATTACTCAGCCATGCTCAGGGCCAGTTCCCAGTGTCTCCCCCACCATTTGGCTGTACAAAAGCTGCTCCATTACATTGATTTAGAAGGAAAATACAGTTCACTTAACCTCTGTTCTACAAAGAATGAAAAGAACTTATGCTGGAGAGCAGTTAAGAACAGGGGAACAAGAATGCCTCACCCAAGGACAGAAATAGAGGACACAGTGCTTTTGACAATTGCTGATGCCTATGCAAGAATGTGTTGCATTTAGAAACAGCATCTACCCATACAGTTTATACACAGTTAAGTTCTCAGCCACATCCCTTAGAACCGATAGAATGCCAAGACAGGCAGGTCAAAAACATTGTGAATCTATTTATACTACTGATGCTATGGCAATACTGGCAAGGGGGCCTGGTGAAAGTCAAGCTTAGCACTATTGCTAGAAGCTTTCTATACCCCAGTGTGAGAGGCTCAGAGTACATGGGGCCATGGTTTGACTTCCAGTTTAACTAAATCAATGACAAAGGTAGTATAGCATAATGGTTAAGAGTGTGAACTCTGGAGAAAAACTACTTGAGTTTGAAACTCTATTGTGCTAACTTACTGGCTGTGGGATCTTGAGTAAGTGATTTAACTCCTCTTTCCTTCACTTCCCTCATCTTTAAAATGGAGATAACAATAAAAGCTACCGCACAGATTATAAGGATTAGCAACATATGTGTTAGCTATTATCAATAGAGTAAGATTCTTTACATCATAGGTCATGATGAATATAATGCAGTGTGTTTACTAAATCCTATTTCAGTTTTCCTCTTTCAAGGCACAAAGGAAGTCGATATAGCCCATTGTTCCTTTCACTTATGGTTGGGTTTTCACCAACTGCGTGTTGGTAGAAGTGATATAAGCCACCTACAGACTTGGGTCGTTTAAACATCTTGCGTGATACTGCAGATTTCTTTCCCCTGCTACAGCAACCCTGGAAGCCATGTGATAAGATGGTAACGTTCCAAGACGGTGAATCTCCATCAGCCTGGGTCCCTGGGAAATTATATGGAATAGAGCTCACCCCACTGCACTGTTATCTATATTGGACATGTAACATGAGCAAGAAATAAATGTTTATTGTATCAAGACACTGAGATTTAGAGGTTCATTGTTACCATAGCGTAACCTCTCCTATCCTGATGAATTTATAAAGCTATATCGACCAGTTGCTAGTGCTTCTTCCCAGCACAGTGGGCTTTCATATTCCAGAAAGACCTGGGGTTTTAAATGCTTAAGTGCCAGGTTATCTGCTCAAGTCCTAGGGTATGGAGGTGTCTTCATTTAAGCCCTTTAACTTCTTAAGAGCCATGGTTTTTTTTATACTACTGAAAGCTGTCCATATTTTTAAAGGAATGATGAAGCATTTCCCCCTTCCTTCTCAAGCTAGATCTCAGCAGAAAGTCTTGTCACTGTTTTTCCAACTTCCGTATTTATTCATTTTACTATACCCTGACTCATCAAGTTTCCTTCTCTCTTGACAGGCTGTCCAGTTCACGGCCTAGCCTCCATGAAATATAAAGTCTACTTAAAATATTAATGTTTCCCTTTTCTAGAATTTTTTCACACTTACAACTAACATTGGCACTTAATAACACGGGACCTCATTTGGGGGACTTTTTTGGAGTTTTTCACTCCAGTGAGATTAAGGGCAGGGACCTTCTTTTAGATGCCCAAAGGGCCCAGTGCAGCATTAGGCTTCAAGTAGATGGCCTATAAACACTTACTGAATTAAGTTTCTAGGCAATGTACTTAAACTCAGGCTTGCCACATTCCTGACCCTTTCTTCCCAGAACAGGTCTGTGGGTAAAGAAAGATGGCTGGAAATACGACCGCACTCTGGCCTTTTCTCCATGCTCATTGGGAAGGTGGATGTGAATGTTGTAGGGAGCTGGGAAGGGGTGAGAGAGTCAGGGAGTTGACACAACATTTATTTCTACTTCCTTAAATATCAGTTAGTAAATATAGTTAAGTTCTTATCATGAGCTTGGACTATGTCCTGACTCTATAGGTAAGCCATAGCATTCTCTGAGGACAGGGACCATGTTTTCTACAGATCACATATTGACAGTTCTTTTATTTCAAATGAGACCTAGTGATAAGACCTTGTATTTGTGTAATTATTTAAAATAATTATACACTTTTAATTATGGAATTAAATTGCACAGCTTGAGGTACTTTATAATTTATTGTCTCATCTGCTCTTCAGAATAACCAAGATTCCAAATGCTTAGTTCAGGACTTATTCCAAGAACTACCAAGTTCAGAAAGAGGTTTGAAAGTGTCCCTTAGGGGCTTCCCTGGTGGCGCAGTGGTTGAGAGTCCGCCTGCCGATGCAGGGGACACGGGTTTGTGCCCCGGTCCGGGAAGATCCCACATGCCGCAGAGCGGCTGGGCCTGTGAGCCATGGCCGCTGAGCCTGCGCGTCCGGAGCCTGTGCTCCGCGACGGGAGAGGCCACAACAGTGAGAGGCCCGTGTACCGCAAAAAAAAAAAAAAAAAAAAAAAAGTCCCTTAGGATTTTTTTGAATTTCTATCTACCCAGCAATCATTTCCCTCACTTGAAAGTTAGTCCTGGGTTCAACTCAGTGCCCATTGCTAAGCGCTAGCACCTTACAAGTGCTGCTAATCTTGGCTGGTGTTGTTTACAAGAGAAGAGGCAGCTTCCTGTTTCTTTAGCCCCAGTAGCTAGGCAAATGCAGAGTTGTTTACCCTCTTAAGCTCTACTTTGGGACAAGCAGAAAATGATCACTGACTGAGAACCCCTTACCCAGGGTATCACTGAAGATCCCAGACACCAGAATTTAAAGCTTCACTCTTGCTCCAGTTTGTCTGGGGCCTGGCCCTGGAACTAAACCAACTGCCAGGCTTCCCAGGAAGCCATCAACTGCTGCTGGGAGGTGGGGTCAGGGGAAGCTCAGAGGTAACTCAGCCTTCCTGGACTCAGAAAGTTAGAACCAAACTGGTCTTGGGGGAGGAGAGAAAGGAGTGGAGACATGTCCTTATCAGAGGTCTCCCTTTCCCTGGGTTCTGTGAGGAAGCTCCAGGCTGCTTTTCCTCTGCCTTTTCCAACCAGTCCTTCCCCTCCTTCTACCTCAGTGGAAGGGCCTTCTTAGGCCCTCCTCAGTTTGCCTGACACTCAGGGGGTTCCCAAGCTAGATTTCCAGTTTTTAACCCAGGAAAGTGCTGGGCACCCTAGGACTAGTTGGTCACCGTAGGCTTTCCCTGGGGCTCTGAACCCATGTCTGGTCTCTCTCTCCATGGTCTCCTCAGGAATTTCACTGACGCCAGAGCTTCCACCAGCCTTTAATGCTTAATTCCCAGAGTGCCAGACCGATCGGCACTTGGGCCACCAGCCTGATAGTGCTGTTTGCACATCTAAACTTAAATTCCATGGGCTCTGAACTAACTCACCACCTCACTCCTCCCCTCCACCAACCCTGGCCCCACTCCTCTCCCAGTGTTTCTGTTTTTGCCAATGCCACATCACCGTCCCAGCTGTTCAAGATTTCTTTACTCATATTTGTTGAGTACCTACTTTGTGCCAGATTCTGTTCTAGGTTCTGGGGACTTGGCAGTGAACAAAAGTCACCAAGCCTTCGTGGAGCTTGCATTCGAATCAAGAAAGACAGAAAAAAAATATATATATATACACATAGTTAATGAGGGGTTGAATACTATGGAGAAAAATTATGCAGATATAAGGAGTGCTAGGATGGGGGTTGTAGAAATAAACAGCTTGAGGGGGAGTTCAGGGAAGCCTTTCTGACGTACTGCCAGCTGCACAGAGGCCTTGAAGGAAGTGAAGAAATGAACCAAGATCTATCTGGGGTAAGAGTGTCCTGAGCAGAGGGCACAGTGAGCACAAAGGCTAGTGTAGCTGGGCAGACAGGGCAAGAGAAAGAGTGCTATGAGATAAGTCCAGTACAAAACAGGGCGGTCAGGCCTTGTTGATAAAAACATTTTATCTTAACTCTTCTACCCTCTAACATATTGCAAACCCATGACAATCCCACCTCTGCAGGCTCTCTCCTTTCCATTTCTGTGGCTACCACCTTATGAAGATGCTTATCACTTCTCATTTGAATCATTAGATTGGCCTCCTGGGTAGACTTTTTGCTTCTTGTCTCTCCCTACTCTAATCTTACTCATGACTGCTATAATCTTCTTGGAGCGCAGATCTGATTATCATCATTGTAAGATCATTAGCATACATTTATGTAGCTCTGAATAAATGTGTACTCAGAAAGGAGGGGGACGGATACAGGGGATGTGTTCCCACAACTTCCCAGCATGTCCTTGTCAGAAATAGATAGAGCTGTCAAAAGTATGTTGTCAAACATGTCAGAGTTCTCTTTTTATGCCACAATGTAAAAATTGCAAATTTTTCATCAAAATACAAGTAAATAGATGAATTAGTCAGAACCCCTTTGGTTGCCATTAACAAAAACCTAGTTCAAGCTGTCTTTTCAAAGGCAATATGTTAGCTCATGTAATTTAAAACTTGACAGCTTCAGGAATGGCTAGTTTCAGGTGCTCAGCAAGGGCAACAAGAACTCTAGGTGACTCTGTCTCTTGGATCTGCCCTCTCCCTCTGCTGTCTTTATTCTCAGGTAGACTCTGCCCATGCAGTGGCAAAGGTGGCCACCACTGGCTTTGGCTTACGTCTTCTCAGCTTCGCAACTCCAGTGGAAAAAGAGTGCCCGTTTCAGCAAAAGTCTCAGTGCTGACTCTCATTGACCCTCCCTGGACAAAGGACTTACTCCTCAACCGATCACTGTGACTGTGGTTGGCCAAGTCTGGGTCATATACCTGCCCTAGAAGCAGAGTGGGTGTGGTGGGGGTGAGGTCATCCCCACCTGAACTACATGGAAAGAGTGGAAGACGGGTGGTTCCCAAAGGACCCTTTGGTATTGAGGAAGGGGGAGGGAATGGTGTGTAGGCAAAAACAAGTTTCCACAAACAAAGGCTAGGAGCCCTGCTGCTGGTGAGCCCTAACCTCAAACACCTCTGAGTAATCAGTAGGCCTCCACCCTCAAATAACAGTAGTCCTATTGTGCCTATATTTGATTATTTCAATAATGCTCTTCCTCCAGCATCTTAAATGGCTCTCCCCTGCCCCCCCTTGCCAGTCAGCAATCTTCCTGCTGGGTCTACTTCACTTGCTTGACAAAAGGGTCAAGGATGAATAGGGTCTCTATCTATACATGATCAGGCTCGCAATAAACTGTAGCTGTTGTTAGACAGAGCTATGGTAATGGGCACAGGCAGTATTATTGACCACTCAAATATCATAAGTAGGTGTCTACTGAGACTGTGGAAAGGAAGAGCCACTTGTGTAGACTGAGAACAATCCCCCACCTCTCTGACATGAGAGGTCACATTACTCTTTCCTGTCCTGCCTTTGCATTATATGTGTACATAATATATATAAATGTATATAATATATATATATATATACATATAAATTCATTTAATAGACAACAACCCATGAAGCAGGCAGGATTATCCTCATTTCACATATGGGGAAGGTGAGGCACAGAAATGTTGAGCACCTTGCCTCCTGTTTCACACAGCTAATAAACAGAGGACCCGGGATTTGAACCCAGGGCTCTCCGATCCTAAGCCCTGTTGTAAACCCACACATCATCCGGTTTCTATGAAGGGGAGGGAAGTGACTCCTCACATAAAGCCACCCACAGCTCTCAAAGCACTGCAAACTCACCAGCGGCCATGACTGCCTCCCAGGCAAGTAGGTGGCCAGATTTCACCTCATTCTACTCCTTTAAGGGGCACAAAAATGGAGCAGAACCAGGATTAGTAGCTTGACAACAGTATACTCAGAAAGGCAGAGGAAGTGGTGGTGCTCAGGCCCCTGCCACGCTCTCACCTCAAAGATCCTTCCACCAGATAGATACCACCCACGTCTGAAAGCTGTCAGTTGTGGTTGGAACAGTGTCTGTGTAAAAAGAGCCAGGCCCATCATACTCCACGCCGCACCCTGCTCTGCCTGAAGATTATCTGCAGTCCCAGTTTACTCGGTGCCTCAGCTGTTTCCACCCGCCTCAGGCTGATGGAGGTGTCTCAGCCACGGACAGGCTCCTGGGCACCTCACAAACAGAGCCTACTGCTCCTCAGACCTCAGGTGGGGAGCTGAGCCTGCAGCCCCACCAAGGCCCCAGAGGGCCAACTGCATAGCCCCTCAGCAGAGAACTTTCAACCCCCAGTGGCTCCAGCTCAGAGGCCCCTGCTCCTACCAACACTGCGACTGACCCCTGGTGGACTCGGGTGATAACTCCTAGCCGACGTCGTGAGGGCGTCCTGCCTAAACCCCAGAAAGCTCAGGGCCTTGAGAGGACCAGGTGGGCCTGAAAGTCAGTCTCAGCAGAGGCACCAGGGGAGCATGAGCACCACGGAGGCCTAGAGCATCCTGAGCAGGTGGCCAAGTGAAGCAGCAGGTGCAGAATATGGGTGTAGGTGTGGTGCGTGTATAAAGGGAGTGTGCTGGCCTGGTGCTATCAGGGCACAAGGCTTCTGCAAACAGTCAGCCAGAAGCTAATGGGCTGGACTCTCTGAGGGATGGGCAAGGCAGCAAGGCCCTAATGTATCCGGCTCTAAACACACCCGCTCTGGGCTAGAGCTTAAGGACTAGGGGAGGAGGTCCACAGCGCAGAGCTGGGAGGCAGGCCTCAGGAGTTAGGTCACCAGGTAAAAGGAGTAGGGCCCAAGAGGAGCCCCTGGGTAAAAAAGCAGCAGGGTGGAGCTGAGCTAGCATGTGGGAGAGAGCACTGGGGAGGGAGGGCCCCCTGCCCACAGTCAGATCTGGAACCCAGAGCCTTGGATTTTAATGGTCATGTAGGAGACATGAGACAAAAATCTGTGATGAAGAAAGGTAAATATTTACCATATTAAATCCAATATATTCAGATTTTATTGTAAGAAAATATTTTAAAATATTGAGTCCACCATTTGATAGAAAGAGAAGTCTAAATAGACTCAATTTTTTTAAATATATTTTAAACTTTTTACTGTGGAACACTTTACCCACACCATCACCTGGATTATCTGGAAGCAAAACCCAAACATCCAATCACCTCACCCATAAATATTTCAGTAAATATCTCTCAATTTTATGGTAGTAGTTCTCAACCCAGTGCCATTTGCCCCTCACCCCACCCCGGGGACATCTGGCCATGTGTGGAGACAATTACTAATTGTCACAATTTGTTGGGCGGGGGTGCTACTGGCATTTAGTGGGCAAAATCCAAAGATGCTGGCAAACATCCTACGACATACAAGAGAACACCCCACCACAAAGAACTGTCTGGCTCAAAGTAACAATGGCGCTGAAGCTGAGCCGCGCTGCTTTAGAGTCTAAATTATGATAAGGATCTTTTTAATACATAACTACAATATTATTAGCATACAGAAAAATTAACAGTAAGTCCTTAATATCAAATATCCAATTAATATTAAAATTCCCTCAATTATCTAAAATAATTTTAAAAAATATTTTTGTTTAAATCAAGAGCCAAATAAGGGTCACACATTGCAATAGGTTGGTGTATTTCTTGGTCTCTTTTATCTATAGGTTCTCATCCCTCTTTTTTCCTTATAATTTATTATAAAAGAAATTTATTTTTAATTACGAAAGAATACATGAATATATTCTTTTTTTTTTTTTTTTTTTTTTTTTTTTTTTTGCGGTACGCGGGCCTCTCACTGCTGTGGCCTCTCCCGTTGCAGAGCACAGGCTCCGGACGCGCAGGCTCAGCGGCCATGGCTCACAGGCCCAGCCGCTCCGCGGCATGTGGGATGTTCCCAGGGCACGAACCCGCATCCCCTGCATCGGCAGGTGGACTCTCAACCACTGCGCCACCAGGGAAGCCCATGAATATATTCTTGATATAAAAATTAAGACACTACAGATAAAGCTAAAATTTCCCTACCACTGATACCTAATCCTAGTCCTCTCTCCAAAGAGTAACGAATTTATCAAAATTGTGTGCATAAGATTATGCTCAGCTATGGTTCAAAAAACAAACAAACAAAACAATAACAAAATTTCAGGTTTATTCATTTTTCAGGAAAATAAGCCCAAAGGTAGGCAGTCCAGGGCTAGTCTGGTAGCTCCATGAAGTTTTTAGGGTCCCGGGCTGCTAGCTCTCTGATCTACCATCTGTGAATGTGGTTCTCATTCTCAAGGCCAAGACGACTAACGGAGGCTCTGCCCTCTTATCTGCATTCCAGGCAGCAGAATGGAAAAGTGGTGAAGAAGGGAATCTCTCTCTGTATTAGTTTGCTAGGGCTGCTGTAACAAAGTACCACAAACTGAGTGGCTTACACCACAGAAATCTATCTATTAACTCATAGTTCTGGAAGCTAAAAGTCCGAAATCAAGGTGTCAGCAGGGTTGGTTCCTTCTGAGAGCTATAAGAAAAAACCTATTACATGCTTCTCCCCTTTCTTCTGGTAATTTGCTGGCAATCTTTGTTGTTCCTGGCCTTTGGAAGCATCACTGCATTTTCTGCCTTGACCTTCACATGGCATTCTCCCAATGTGTGTGTGTCTGTGTTAAAATTTTCCATTTTTATAAGGACACCATTCATATTGAATTACAACCCACCCTAGTGAACTCATCTCAATTAATTATATCTGCAAGGACCCTATTTCCAAATAAGGTCATATTCTGAGATACTGGGAATTAAGACTTTAGCTTATGAATTTGCAAGGGTCCACAATTCAACTCATGACACTCTCCCATAAGAAGATTTCATAGAAGTCTCTTACACCTCTCTGCTTAGACTTCTTTGGCCGGAACTTAGTCTCATAAATACACCTTGCTGCAAGAGATACTTGGGAAGCTAGGCTTTAGCTGAGCACATGGCCATCCCCCCAAAAGTCAGTTTTCTGTTATGGAAAAGAAAGGGAAAATGGCTACCAAGGCAACAACTAGCAACGTCCCATGGAATGTATCCTACCAGACATTTTTCTACGCATTGCAAACATATCTATGTACCTTTCAGGAGACACTTAGTGTTCAAGTCTTTATCCAGACAGCTTTAGCTCTCACATAGCACCCACTAGAAGCCAGGCACTGCGTGGGCTTCATGTTTTTTTCTATAATCCTCAGAACACCCTGTGAGCAAAGGCAGGCTTAGTTTAAGCCTCAGGGCCCCTCACTAACACAAGGCCCTTTCAAGGCCCCACTCCTAATTGAAACTTTGGATTCTTTTTTTTGAAAGGGTCCCTAAACTTATGCATGCCTCACATCGTGGATCTGTTCCTGCCTACAAGGTAGGCATTATTTTCCTCATTTTATACATGAGGAACTTGAAGCACAAACAGGGCAAGTAGTTTGTCTAGAGGCACAGAGCCAATAGTGAAGTTGAGTTTTAAACCAAGGTCTATTTCCAAAATTCAGGCCATTTCCCCTATGCCTTGCCCATCAATGGTTGCTGAAAATACCCCAGGATGCTTTCTCCCATGTGGATGCTTAGCCACAGCCCCAGATGGGGGGTTGGACTTTCTGAGAGTTGGCTGCCGACCAGGCCATCTGAGGCTGTTCTCAGACAGATCTTCTCATAGGGGGAGGAAACATCTCCTGTTGAAGAACCTGAGCTGGGGTCCATCCCCAGGGAGCACACTTGTAGTAGCTTCCTGGAGCTTCTGTAACAAAACTAGGTGGCTTAAAACAACTGAATTTATTCTCTCACAGTTCTGGAGGCCAGAAGTCTGGAATCAAAGTGTCGGCTAGGCCACACGCCCTCCAAAGGCTCTAGTGGGTAATACTTTCTTGCCTCTCTCAGCTTCTAGTGGTCTGAGAATCCCTTGGCTCGTGGCCACATCACTCTGCTTCCATCTTCACACAGACTTCTCCTCCATGTCTGTTTCTTCTCCTCTTGTCTCTCATAAGGACACTTTGCACCGGAGATTTAGGGCCCACCCAGGTAATCCAGGATGATCTCATCTCAAGATCCTTCATTTAATTACATCTACACAGACCCTTTTTTCAAGTAAGGTGACATTCATAGGTTCCAAGATGTGGACATATTTGGTGGGGGCTGGGGAGGGGGGTTGGGTACCATCCAACCCACTACACACTTTGTCCCAGAACAGCAGATTTCATTTCCGGGACCAGGAGAAGGGGTAGGAAAATACGGTTATACACACTGTCTTTCTGGTCCATTTTAATTAGCAATGGCAAAAGGGACCATGGTAGAACTGCAGGGAGAGTGCTACTCATTTTGGAAAAGCGTTCAGTGGACACAATTATCCAGAGCCTTAAAGTCAGGGAAACTCTGAAGGTTCTGCCAAGAATAGGCATGTGGGTGTCAAGTTTTTCAGTAGAATGGTGAGCTATGCTGGCACGTTTTTCTATGTTTGCTATCCACTTTAGAGAGGTCCCTGTGAAGTGAATTTTAAACCTGGAAGCCAAATCAGGAGGGGCACAGCAAGACAGAAGGATGAGAGAAACATTTCCAACTTATCAAGCTGTGAGTTCCATGGCCTCACTTCTTACTTAAGAGCAAGGTGTTGGCTAAGGATAATGATGGAAAGTTCCTGATGCCAGGTTTTGGAGGTGGGAGAAAGAAATCGTTTCAGTCCTATACCTGTCGCCGCCATGTCCTTTAACTGATTCAAATTCAGTTATATACTCATTTACTGAGAGCACATCAGGCAGGCTTATTTTCTTAGGTATTATTACTTTCTCCACTTTCCAGATGAGATGTTGAGATTCAGAGAGATTAAGGGACTTGCCCAAGATCACGCAGCTGTAAATGGTTGAAACAGGAGTTTAGAAAGTGTCTTCTGGTTCCTAACTCGGTGCTCATTCCACCACAGCACAAGACATGAACATTCCTTCCTACTTGCTGGCTCCCATACTGGTGAGGAGGTAGAGATGGGAGCAGGCCTGTCTCCTACCCACCAGATTCTGGTGCTCCCTCCCATTTGAAGAGCATGCTGTAGCAGGAGGCATGGAATCAGTGTGTCTGTAGGTCTCCAGTAGGAGCACAAGAAACAGCCTAATTAAGGTCTGCAGCATGCCCCTAAGCCTCCACAGCTTAGGGGCATGGAGTTGATTCCCATGTGTTCTCAGCACCTGTTCTTGTGGTGCGATGCACTGTGCTCTATGAGCATGAAGTATTAGTGAGCAATTTCTCCATCCACACAGCTCCTGAGCAACCGGAAGCCATCCCTGTTCTAATTTATAAGGGACCAGCATGTGCAATCAATAGGTGTCCCACAGGTTATTAAAGGAGAGAAGGGTGGCCCTGGTGGCCCTGTTTACTAACAGGGAAATGGTCCTCTGGCAGCTCTGGCACGTGGCCTGTGAGAGACTTACATTTCCTGTTCAGTCCACCAACAGAGCCCTTCCCTTTCCACCTCAGCCCTGAGCCTGAAGACAGCAAGCTGGTGGAGGCTCGACCTGAGAGAACCCTTCCCTGCACTGTCATCCCAGAGGGGCACAAGAAAGGAGGGGCCTGGGGGTGAGTGTCAGCCCAAAGCTTTAATAAGGCCATTTACATTTTAAGGCCCCAGAGAACAGTAGCATTCCAGGACAGGGCTGAGACTTAAGGGGTGGGAGAGGGTGGAAGGATGTAAGATTAGTCCAATGAAGCAAAAAGAAATAGGTGGGGCTTCTCTGGTGGCACAGTGGTTAAGAATCCGCCTGCCAATGCAGGGGACATGGGTTCGAGCCCTGGTCCAGGAAGATCTCACATGCTGCGGAGCAACTAAGCCGTGCGCTACAGCTACTGAGCCTGTGCTCTAGAGCCCGCGAGCCACAACTACTGAGCCCACGCGCCTAGAGCCCATGCTCCACAACAAGAGAAGCCACCACAATGAGAAGCCAGTGCTCCGCAACGAACAGCAGCCTCCGCTCGCCGCCACTAGAGAAAGCCCGCATGCAGCAACAAAGACACAATGCAGCCAAAACTAAATTAATTAATTAATTTTAAAAAAAAAAAGAAGAAATAGGCAACTCCTGCCAGGCTGCCAGAGGGGAGGTGGTGCTTGGTCAGCCTTTCAGGCTTTGGAGAAACTCCTTTATGCACTCTTTTGCCTTCTCTCATTGTTTTGGGTCCTTTGGTTTCAGGTATTTGCAGCACTTTTGCCGTTTACTTTTTAACAGTTTTGGAGGAAGAGGGCATGTTGGATTTAAAAATAAAACAGCAATAGCACTGATTTATTTGGGTAAAGGGGAAGGAAGTACATCCTCCAGCCCACTTTCTGGAAGGCAGCATGGTGAAATGTAGTGGCTCTCAAACCTTTTAGTCTCAGGAGCCTTTTACTCTTAAATTTTATGTAGGTTATATCTATTGGTAGAAAATCTAAAATCTTTATTAATTAACTTAAAATAACAATAAACCCATTACATGTTAACATAAATTACATATTTTCATTAAAAAACTTAAAACAAAGAAAATTAGAAAAGTGACATTGTTTTACATTTTTGCAAATTTTTTAAAGGTCTGGATTAATAGACAGTCAGTGTTGCAACATGTTGTTTTGGTTGAAGTATGTGAAGAAAATCTGGCTTTACACAGACACGTAGCTGGAAAAACAGAGTATTCAATAGTTTTTTTAGATAATTGTGGATATTCTTTTTTGATACAGCACCAAAATGTAACAAGTTTCTCAAAGATTAGTTGCAATGTGGAATCTCAAAGCATATCAATGAACTTCTAGTGTTCTGTTACATTAAAATCCATTTGGTTTATTGTGTGCCTTGAACAAATCTTTTACCCACGTATGGTTTTGTAATACCATGCATAGGTCATTGTAAAATATTGCTTCACTGAGTTATGAAGATGTTCTAAATGTTGACCCATTTCATCATACAATATCAAAGAATCACATTCATAAGTATCACCATTGATCTCTTTGGAAAAGTCCTTAAGTTTGGGGAAGCTGTCAAGCTCCATAGTGGTGAATACAAGTTTTCCAAAATTCTGATTTTTGCTTGTAAGCTCAAATTTTATCATTGGCAATAAATACTATCACTTGTTTTCCTTGAAGTGACAGGCCCCCTTTGTTCATTTTGTGAAAATATCTGCCAAATACCCAGCCTGAAAAAGCATTCTTTGTCATTTAGTCTTTCAAGCAAGGAAAAAAAAAAAAAGACGTTCCATGAAAAAATGGCTATTTCTACTCACAAACTCACAGTTCCATTACCTAAGTGCTTTCCCTAGAGATAACCATCACACTTCGGGATGCAATAAAGGTACTTTTTGCATACTGCCAACTTTTATTACACAGAATGTTTTGAAGAGTGTCAATATTTAATAAGATTAATCATTTTTACTGCTTCATCAAGGACATTCTTAAATGAAACTGGCATTTGTTTTTACTGCAAGTGTGTGGCAATGATGACTACTACAACTTGGTGCCTGCTTGATTCATGCTCAGATGGTAGGAATTTTACCCAGCATTGCTTTTGCACCTTCAGTGCAAATGTCAATAAGGTGAAAAGGGCAACAAATGTAATATTATTATGAAGATAGTTTTAACTTCATGAACACCTAGGAAGTGTCACAGGGATTCCTCAGAGGTCTATGGACCACACTTTGAGAACAGCAGGTATAGGAGATGCAACAAATGACTAAAGGTCAGTGAATTCTTACCCCAGCTTTGCCTCAGGCTAGCTCTGTCTGCTGCAAGTCATTTCACTCAAGTGTCTCTGTATTTGCCACATAAACAAGTTGGATTAAATAATCTCTATCATCTCACTGTCAATTTAGGAGCACTGTGGGACACTGAACAATCTTTATCATTGACTTATCAGTATTACTGCCTGTTTGTTTCTGATATGGCTTGCTCTTTCTGGTGTGCTGTTGTCAGTATATACGTATGGGCACATACTCTCTTCCTATCCCTTTACAAACGGGAGGGCAGCTGGCTCTCCCATAGAGCAGGTGTTCTATTATAGAGAATGGACTGAATACACCACCTCTGCTCATGGGGAGAAACTTGCACATCAGAGATATGCTATTTGAACACAGTACCACATGTCCTGAATGATCCTGGAAGGGGCATTTTCAGTAAAGGGGGGCGACCTTTTTTTTTTAATGGCTATCTTTTACACATTATAAACTATAAAATCCATTAAAGGGGGCACTCATTTTCATGAAATCCAGGCCAGGAAAATCAGGGCCAAGCCATAATAATAAAATAAATATAAATTTCTTATGAAAAATAAAGAAGACCAGACTGGGTGATTTTCTGAAGAAATCTGCATTTTGGGGGTGGTGATTTACATTTGCCTCCAGATGGAAAGAAGCTAGTCTTCCCCTGCTTCTACTCTCTTACTCTCCTCTGGTACCAATCATGTACCAGAGTTCACCACTTCCCCCATACAGAGGCTGCAGAAGCCTGAGCTAAGGGAAAATGCAGTGATACTCACTTGGTGCCTGAGAGACAGGACCTGTAAGGCACAAGAAAAGATTGGCATTGGGGCTGCATTATCCTGAGGGAAGAAGTGGTATCTGAGGAAGGGGCTGGGGCTCCTGACTAGGGAGATACATAAGGGAGGATTGTGGAGAAAAGAACATTTCACATATCATGAGATATCACACAAAAGGCACCACAGAGGCGTATTTTCCCCTTTAGAAATTTTATTAAAAAACAAAAACAAAACCTAGCTAAACAAAAGTACAAATCCTGGTCTCCCCCACCTTTGTAAAGATTTGGAATAAGTATTTGAGCCCTTCAATAAAAGAGTGGCATAAGCTACTCTCAAAGTTCAATATGCATATGGTCTGGAGAAGATAGTGAATCAGTGTGGCAAAAGCTCTTAAAACTGACCTTCAGGGCTTCCCTGGTGGCGCAGTGGTTGAGAATCCGCCTGCCGATGCAGTGGTCTCGGGTTTGTGCCCCGGTCTGGGAAGATCCCACATGCCATGGAGCGGCTTGGCCCGTGAGCCATGGCCACTGAGCCTGTGCGTCCGGAGCCTGTGCTCCGCAACAGGAGAGGCCACAACAGTGAGAGGCCTGTGTACTGCAAAAAAAAAAAAAAAAAAAAAAAAAAACTGACCTCCACCTGACAAGTCACCAGGTTAACGGATGCTGTTCCCTCTATAAACCCACAAGTGTCCACAGCGTTCCAGATACTCAGGTAGTAGAGGTCGTCTCAGGGATTTCTGGTGCCACAAATTGAGCTGCGTGCTCACCAGGGTCAGTGCTATCTGTTTCCAAACCCATTTCTGCCTGTTTTCTTGAAACTCTGATTATATAATTTAATTATTATGAAAACCAATGAAATGTGAGCGCAAAAAGAGGTTTTGTTCCTGTGACAAATGACGCTGTATACTTTGGAAAGGCTTGACAAGGAGAAGTCACACACACAAAACTGCTGTTGAAATGGTATGGGAACGACATGTGGAAAAGGCTGGGAAAAAATCATAAACATCTTAGGATAAGTCTGTACTCAGATTGCCTTGTGTCTTTAAGTTCTCACTCTAACTTAAAGAAACCTGAAATGGAACTTACAGAAGATTCTAGTAGAATGTAAGCTCTATGATTATGGAGACCTTGTGTTGTTCCCTGAGGTATCCCCAGTACCCAGAATATGCCTGGCATGTAGTAGGCATATTCTACAAATAGATTTATTACTGAGATATTTATAGATATTAGTCTGGTAGACAGAGACTGGATGGAGAAGCCATTCCTTTGAAACTTCTCTGACCTAGTAGGCTATAGTGAGGACGTGGGATGGTAACAAATGCCTCCCCCATTTCAGGCTACACTGACATTCTTTGGATTTGAATTCAGAGGATCTGGGTTCAAACTTCTGTATATTAACTTTGTGGCCTTGAACGCTAGCACACTTCTCTAAGCTAGAACTTCCCAACTGGTGGACAGGGACTGGGTTATAGGTGTGCTGAGATTTTGATCTTCTCAATGCTTGGAGTAGCCAGGTAAGGCCCAGGGTAACCAGAATCTCTGGGCTCATCACCTCCAGCACCAGCAACCGCATCCCTTTTCCATAGTGAGATATGTACATATACACACATATGTATGTATATACAAGTATGTGTGTATGTGTATGTATATATGTATGTACATATATACACATTTTTTGCAATGTCCTATGTGTATCATAATATGGAAAAGGTTGGAAGCACTAAGAGTTGCAGCGTTAGCTCCTCAGCTAACAAATTATGTCCTGCCTTTGTCAACAGGTTGCTATGAGGATCACATGAGATATAGGATGAAATGCTTTCAGAACTGCTGATGGTTATACAACAGGAGGCATCATGACAGACCACAAGCCTGGTGTCATTCAATAGCACACGGAGAGTTTGATTCCATGTCTCCAGTCCTAGCTTCCTCACCAGATTCCCAAATCAACAAAGAAATAAGAACTAAAACAAGAAAAAGATGGCATATAGAGGTCCAAACATTACCCTATTTCTGATAAGTCTGTATTAGCAAGTATACAGCTGTAGGCAAGTGAGCTTCCTAACTCTGAACTTCAACATTAGGCCAATTCACCCACCCAGTCACAGGCAACTCTGGACCATACATCCCCTCCATAGGGGAAAGCTTGTCCCTGGAACTGCAGAGGGAAAAACATACTCCCTGTGGGCAACTTACCCCCAAAAGAAAGAGAAGGAAGGACTGGTTCATGCATGTCAAGTTTCTTCTTCCAAATCTACCAATCAGATACGTCACTCCACCTCCCCTGGGAAGGGGTGTGTGAGGGGATGGAGGGAGGGCAAGAGGGTTGCACTAGCCCAGCTCCTCCACATGGAAGAATACACATCAGATGCACCTTCTTAAGATGTGAGAGGAGAGTGTGGTCTCTTTCACCTGCTGTTTCCTGGCAAACATGGTCATGGAGGCACTGGACTTTTGTTCTACTATCAGCAGAAGTCCCAGTGCCCCATCACCAGCTTCCTGGGTACAGAGAAGCAGGAAGTGGGGCACCCATTTTCGCCCAGGCAGACCAAGCAGGGACAGCCTGGCCCTGGAAGTGGTTTCCTGATCCCTAAATATGGATAAAGGGTGTAGTTCTGGAGCTACACTTGCTGTGGTGCCTTCCTGACTCCCCCAGCTTCCCCACTGTGACACAGGTAGCAGCCACCCTAGCCGACGTTTCTGCAAGGCTCTGCAGGTTACTGTTGGAGGTATAGCCTAGGACCTTCTCCTCTAGCCCATCCATAGATTTTTAAGCACCTAATTTTCTAAATTACATCCGATTTCTGCTTAGAGTGTTCAAGTGATGTCTGTTATCTGAAACATAACAATGATTGAAGAACATTTTATCAGTATTAGCCTTTCCCAGAAACCTTCCTCCCTCTCCCCTTCCTGTCCTCCTGCATTGGTTCTTTTCATTTCTTCTTGACCAGCACTGGGTCACATACCTATGACCTAAAACTATCACTAGCCAAGGGAATACAAGTGCATGTTTGGATTCTACTAATCATCAAATCACCAGCATGGAATGATGAGCATTCCACTTTTCTAGACCTGTATTTTCCCATCTAGCAGCCCAGCTCTACTTATTCTCTTTCTTGGGGTCCAGTGTATAGAACTAAAAGAGAAATTGTCAACATATAAAGGCCAACTTTCTTCTAAGCTACCCCTCCAGATTCCTAGATTCTTCTCTCCTTATAATCTAGGCTGTTTGAGAGTTCTCTTGTCTTAAACTACACAATAAATATCTGTTGAATTGAATTGATTTAATTTCTGAGTCTGGCAGTTTCATAGGCAGCCCTGGGTTACCCACAAATAAGCTACTACTTATAGAGAGCAGACCACAGAGCAATTACACTGAAGTTATAGGCTATTCAAGTCCACACCTTAGAACGGTAGTAGGAAATTCAGGTGGAATTTACTGCCAACCCCTCCTCTCCAACTCATTGCTTGAAGAACACAGGCCTCTAGTGCCCTTAAAGTAAGGAGAGTACTGACTTTCTCATAGTCACTTGGGTTTTTTTTCCTGGGGTAATCAGGCCTTTCCTCCTTCCTTAGTCTGAGAGAGTGATGACATTTTTGAGTATTCTAGTGCTTTTGGTTAAACTATCTTTCCTCTTGGAGATTCAGGTCAAATCAGTGAGTATATATATTGAGTATTCACTTCATGCAGAGAACACTTGGGGCTGTAGAGTACATACCTCAGTTCTAATCCTCAAATGATTTATAATCCAATGGGGCAGGGGGCAAGAAATGCATAGATAATGATTTTTCTTGTTTATTTTTCACTACCTAGGTCACTAAAGGGATACCTAAAATTCATACTTCTGAATCATTTGAATGTGTATATATGGGGAAACAGGAAGTAGTTTTACTTCAGCTCATAAAAAGCCTACAGAAACCTTTTAAAGTTTTTTTCTGGAGACTGAATGAAACCACTATTCCAGGTCCAAGAGAATTGCTGGTCATGATCCCTTCAGGGTCCTCTCTGCTTGAAATGCAAGAACTGTGTCTATTTGCACCATTTTCTTTAATATTTAGCACAGCTGAACTGTAAACTCATTCTGGCAGGAACTTGATGACGTTACTCACCTGTCTATCTGCAGTTGCCCAGCCCATTTTAGATGCCTGACAAATATCACAGGATTCAGGAAAGAATGAAGGAACGGGTGACACAGCACAGGAGAAAGTACTAAATACATGTTTTAGAAGGGGATGACTTGACATTCACCTGCCCTGTCTACCTTGACCAATGATCTCTCCTTGCTATGACTGGTCAAGCTCAGCCAGTGCACCTGTTTCCACATCAGTAGCTTCTGCTAGTATGGAAAGTCCCTTGAGGACATCCCACCTAAGAAAATAAATTCCTGGTGAAAACAAAACAAGAGAGAATTTGAAGGAGAGATGAAACTTCCAAAAACCTTTAAGTCAACATGAGACTTTTTTGTAAAGGCATGTCGCCTGATGAGCTCCCAGCCCAAGGCATGGCAGTCAATTTGTGTAGATGATAAAACCTCTCAGTGTCAATGAGGGGGCACTGTTAATATCCAAGTATGTGATCTGGGTCCTATACATATATATTGGATAAACAGTGCCTACACATTTGTTATATGCTGAATTGTGTGCCCCAGAATTCATATATTAAAGTCCCAATCTCAAAATATGAATTATCTCAGACATCTGAGTTACCTCACAATGTAACAGCATTTGGAGATAAGTTTTTAGAGAGGATATCAAGTTAAAATGAGTCCGTTAGCAACAGCCCTAATCCAATCCAGCTGTCCTTATAAGAAGAGGAAATTTGGACACACAGAGACACAGAGACACCAGACGTGTGCACTCACAGAAGAAGGACCATGTGAGCACACAACAAGAAGGTGCCCACCTGCAAGACAAGGAGCAAAGACCTCAGAGGAAACCAAACCTGCCCACACATTGACCTTAAACTTCAGCTTCCAGTCTCCAGAACTGTGAGAAAATGTCTGTTTAAGCCACCCACTCTGTGCTTTTTCATTATGGCAGCCCTAGTAAACGAATACCACATATATTACAGAATTCCTCATTGAGGTGTTACCGCAAAGATGTGTTTGTGCAACACATTCATGTACTCACTGGCTCTGGGTCACTGGGATTACACAATAAAGCACAACTGACTGACAGCACAAGAGATCAGGTTTTGCTAGAGGGAAGCAATGGGCAAGACTTTCTACAGTCTCAGGAAATTGTATACCCCTTGGCACCCGTAGCTAAATTTTCTTACCACTAAAAATGATTCTTTTAAATGTTCCTTTTTATCTTTTCACTCCATACCCTCTTCTCTTCCCACTTTGCCACCCTTCTACTCTTCCCTAAACCGTACCCCCTACACCACCATATCCACTTGCCCTCCAGCAAGCCTTGACATCCATTTCTAGCTTTGCTTAATAGAAAATAAAATAGCTGTTTTGTTTGTTTTTAAGACTTTAAGCAGATCTCCCCAACCAAAAGTCAGGAGCAAGTTTTAAAACCATTTTGTGACAGTAAGAGTTTCAACTTGGCCTCACATCAGTTGAGAAGATGGGCTCAGAAAAGCAGAAAGTCATCCTGAGGTACCAGGAGGGGTTTCATTATGGGAGAAAAACACCTGAGGCTCAGCTGGAGGTCTACTCCATCTCCAGGGCAAAGGGGCACGGTGGATGCAGCTCTTGGGAAGACACCTACCTGAGCAGAGCAGTGAGAGTCTCTGAGGCTTGGGGCCGAGGGAAGCCCCTGTTAGTGTCTGGAGGGGTCTGTCTCCCACTGTGGGTGCCATGGTGTCATCTTCCTCATATAAAGCAGTGGACTAGGCTCTGGGAGACCTAGAGAAAGTCACTTCACTCTTCTGGCTCTGAACTATAAAAAGTTCCACTTCCTGACCATAATGTAAGATTAGACCAGATTAGTCACTTTCCATTGCTTTTAATGAACTTTGTAAAAAGAACTGTCCTCACACAAAGTCTTACACATAAGTTCATATTAAAAACAAGCAAACACTTTGCTGGCCTAGCTCGGGGCAGAGCCCCACATACTCTCACCTTGCCCAGCACCACCTCCTTCTCCTTCAGGCAGCAACCAAGCACTCTCAGCGCATCCTGTCAGCTGAAACAAGGTGAGAATCACCAGATCTGATTATCTCTAGGGCCAGGGTGCTGAGAAATGTTTAACAGCAAGCTTGGTCGGGGATGGGGGTGCTGATTTGTAGTGTTTGCTGACTTCTGTGGTGTAGATACTACCGCCATGGCTACTTTCAAGCTACTGATGTCATATCACTGAACTGAAAAACAGCACAGAACTAAAACTAGGTGGCCAGCCAGTGAATGACACAACGACCCGATGAGGCAATGACACAACTCACACTCAGTAGGCTGTGTACTTCGGGTGATCTGTTCAATCATTTGTGGCGATTTACACCCATCTAGCCACATTCTGTCATCCAGCCTTCCATGTGGTAGGAGGTACCAAGTGTGGCTACAAGCTATCATCAATGCACTAAGTTAGCGGGGTCTCCTTAGATAACCTACAACAGGGACTTCATTGATGGCCCAAGCTAATTATGAGTGAAAACTCAGGCATGCCAAGAGGCCTACATGGGCTCTACCTAGACCTCCAGGCAGCCATGATCACACTGCCCTGGTTGGCTATGATCTTATTGCGTCTTAGCACTCCTCCTGGTTACTCTCTCCTACAGGCAGGATCAGTGTTTAATGCATACTTTTGTCCTTCCATTTTCCCCGGAGTCGTTAAAAATAGCAAGGGCGGGCTTCCCTGGTGGCACAGTGGTTGAGAGTCCGCCTGCCGATGCAGGGGACACGGGTTCGTGCCATGGTCCGGGAAGATGCCACATGCTGGGCCTGTGAGCCATGGCCGCTGAGCCTGCGCATCCGGAGCCTGTGCTCCGCAACGGGAGAGGCCACAACAGTGAGAGGCCCGCATACCGCAAAAAAAAAAAAAAAAAAAAGCAAGGGCGTTCAATAGCCAAGTAGCCTGGATTCTGAACCAGATTCCTTGGAACCAAAAATTTTAGTTTTGTCATTTATTACTTGTGTGACCTTGGGCAAACTGCTTAACTTCTCTGTATCTCAATTTCATCCTCGACAAAAGGTGCATAATAATAGTACCTACTTCACAGCATATTGGGGAGGATTAAATGAGTTTCATACATATAAAGGACTTAGTACAATGGTTGGCACATAGAGTATGCAATTTAAATGTTAGCTATTATAATATTATTATTACGTTAGTATATATGAATTATCTATTACCATTATGTGATAGATGAATGCATGCAGGAGAACAAATAAGGGAAAGAAGGGCCTGAATAGATGCACAATGGGATTCTTCTGCAAAACAAATACCAGGTTTGAGTTTATAATAACAATTATAATAATATCTGTAACCTTGGCTACCATTTATTAGATGTTTAAAGTGCATTTTACAAACATTATTTCATTAACTCCTCATAAAAATCCTAACAGGAAGGAACTACCACTAGCTGGATTACACAAATAAGAAAACCCAGGCTGGGGCTTCCCTGGTGGCGCAGTGGTTGAGAGTCCGCCTGCCGATGCAGGGGACGCGGGTTTGAGCCCCGGTCCGGGAAGATCCCACATGCCGCGGAGTGGCTGGGCCCGTGAGCCATGGCCACTGAGCCTGCGCGTCCAGAGCCTGTGCTCCGCAACAGGAGGCCGCAGCAGTGAGAGGCCCGTGTACCGCAAAAAAAAAAAAAAGAAAGAAAGAAAAAGGAAACCCAGGCCTGTGGAGGGTAAGTAACTATCCCAAGATCACAAGTTAGTGAATGACTCAAATACAGGCCTTTGGACCACAGAGCTTAAGCTCTTAACCACTAGTCTTTACTGCTATTAGCCAGCTCCTATCCTCCCACCCACTGCCTTCTCTCCTCCTACTACACCTGTACTACACCTGGCCCCCTGCCTTTCTTCCCACCCCCATCTCTCCATCTCTTCACCTATCCCTTTGGGTCCATCAAAGACCTCCTTTCTGAAGACTTCCCAGACTGTTCCCCTTAGTATGACACTCTCAGCACTTCCATGTACTGTGTGCCCCTCACTCTCTCCCACCTATTGGCTATGCTACCTGAGGCTCTCTCTGTGTCACACAAGTAGCAGTCTGGAGGTTTTGCAAGATCTAGGTTGAATCCATGATCAGGTTAAGACACTGCCCCAAGCCCCATGATGCAGTCAGTCCTTGCTGAAAGCTACCCTGTAAATCCATCAGGGTTCCCCAGAAACCACCCTCTGCTGCTAGCCCTGATGTCAGGGAGGGTAAAACGGGAACAATGGGAAGTTCAGCTGGGTAGACCCAAGCCCTGCTTAACCAAGCACTCCTGACTCTCAGCCACCTAGGCTCCGTGGTACAGAAGAGGGTGTAGAGCTAAACTCATCTCAGAAACATTCAAGCTGTTTCTACAGGAAATAGAAATTGTCTGTAGAACATTTCTTCTACCGAAGAGATGATACAGCCTCTGCACTCAAGGTGCCTACTGCCTGCTCATGGATGCTGAAGCCCTTTAAGAACATCTACAGAGCAACTCACAAGTGAATGCAAATACAGTACAGAGCATAGAGAAGAGAGATGCTGAGGGGGCGGGAGGTTAAAAGCAGTACTCAGAATGCAGCAGAACCCTTCAGGGAAAGTTTCCTACAGGTAGTGAGTAGACTTCATAAAAATTAAAAATAATATTTTCTTGGTACAAATTCTATACATGCCCATGACAAACAAATCAGAAAATGTGCAGACAAGCAAAGAAAGGAAATTTCAGAAAAACACCTACAATCTCACCCACCCAAAGACAACTTCTGTTAAGTTGTCTTTAAGTCTCTCAACACCTTGACAACCAGATTTTGCAGGAGGCAAGGAGCCAAGCTGGAGCACAGGCTGTGTGTGTGTGGTTGAGGAGTGGGGGGGTGGGGGTGGGGGAAGGAGGTAGTCCTGGCATTTTAGTCTACGCCGGGAGTAAGTAATAAGAAATCTATTTGATGGCATGGAGAGGTAGAGAGTTGAGGAAGAAGACTAACAGAAGATCTCTCAGACCAGGCAGAGATGAGAAACAGGAAGTAGTACCAAGGAGCCTAGCTGAACAGTGACATGATTCAAATAATCCTAACAGCAATAACAGTGAACACTTGTGGAGAACGTACCATGTGTATGATATTGTGCTAAGCACTTTATATTCCATCATCTCATCATCTTATTTAATGATCACTATCACCCTATGAAGCTTTTGCCCAATCTCACCAATTGATATTTCTTTCTTTCTTTTGGCCGCGCTGCATGGCTTGCAGGATCTTAGTTCCCCCACCAGGGCTCTAACCACTGGACCACCAGGGAATTCCCAGTGTTTCTTACAGGGTACTCTATAGGCTACCTGCATCAGAATGCCCCAAGGTTTTTGTTAGATCTGTATGCCCCATGGTTAGATTGCAGGTCATCTCCAGACTGAAATGCTTCAGGTCAGAGTCACAAATGAGCTTGCCCAGAAAATAACTGTAAAATGGGGAATGCCCATGGCTGCCTTCTGAGTAACCCACAGTCCCATTTCCTTCAAAAAATGCTCTAAGGATGAGAGAGACTGAGCAAGAGCCCAGCCCAAGATATGAGGCCTGTGGGCTCTATACGCCATCACTGTCGTTGGGTTAATCATTCCATAACCCAACAACCTAGAGAGACCCTTCAGCAGGAGGTGTGCTGGCCTCAGACGCAACAAGAAGATAGTGCAGGTCAAACATCTAAAAGCACCTGAGGGGGCTTCCCTGGTGGCGCAGTGGTTGAGAGTCCGCCTGCCGATGCAGGGGACATGGGTTCATGCCCCGGTCCGGGAAGATCCCACATGCCGCAGAGCGGCTGGGCCCGTGAGCCATGGCCACTGAGACTGTGAGTCCGGAGCCTGTGCTCTGCAATGGGAGAGGCCACAAAAGTGAGAGGCCCACGTACTGCAAAAAAAAAAAAAAAAAAGCACCTGAGGATCCAGGGACAGAACCAAGACTGGGATAACAGGGTGATAAGGGAAGGTTGGGAGAAAAGAACCCGCACCCTGGTGTTATTCCCTTATAAACTCACATGACCTGAGCCAAGTCCCCTGGTTGGCCTCTCTGGGTCCTTATCTGTAAATTAGGGAGTTGGCCTTAATGATCTCAAAGGTCCTTTCAGCTACGGGTGGGAAGATAGCATCTAAATCCAAGGGGCATATACTGCTGCTCTTGTTTACCTCTGAGGCAAGCCCAGAAGCCCAGGAGTCCCAGTGCCACCTGGAGGACTGGGGCAGATACAGGCTGACAGGGACCTCCATGGCCACAAGACGGATGACCCCCACAGAGGAGGTGGGGAAGACCAGGAGCCTCCCAACTTCAAAAACTCAAAGGTCTTTCACTTACGTTATCTCACTGGATCCTTCCCACTCCCTAGTGAAGTTAGTATATATAGTAGCCCCAGGTGTGACCATAAGGCAGAGATGGAAAGAATGCTTATGGGAATGGAAATGTATTTTTATGAACACCCAGGAACCCAAGGTAGGAAACAGGCAGCCTGCTTCCCAGGCTCTCAATTCCAGGCTGTGAGGCAGGTGTCGCATGCTACCAGGAAAGTTTCTCTGGCAGTACTGAGGACCCGCCTTCTTTCTCTTTGACTCACTCTCATTGGCTGGCTGGCTGCCACTCACCATGGGGTCAGCCCTCCTATTGGGCTGAGTTTACCCAAGTCGCCTCTGAGGTACCTGTGACAAGATAATTGCGATGTTAATTCACTTGCTGTATTTTTCCATTGCCTCCTTCTCTTTCCAGGCAGGCACTGCTAATCAGGCTTTTTGTTTTTTCTTGCCTTAGGAATTCTTGCAGGACAGAAAGCAAAAGCTCCTTGAAGCTAATTGATCTTCCTGTCTGGGTAGAAGTCCTGGCTCATTGAGGAGATGATGCAGATACTCAGAGAGAGGGGGCAGTCGGGGTAAGGGAGAGGAGGGCTTTCAAGGACGAGGAAAGGGCAAGGAGAGCCATCAGAAACCAGAAAGATAGAAAAAGGTAAACAAACAAACAAAAAGAAACGCTGAATGAGAACCCATTCCAGGGTCCTGGGTAACGGCCAGATCTCAAGAGGACGTGAGGCCTTAGGCATTGAATTTCCAGTCTCACCAAAGATCCTGGGGTATGACTCGGAAACAACAAAATCACCAAACTAGAAGAGACCTGAGGCATCAGAGGAAAACTCAGTGTGGACTATAGGCTGATGAGTGGATTGGACACCTCTACACTTTCACCCAATTACACACAATCTTTCAGGGGCTTGAGCCCCTGAAGTGACAGATTAATCAGCCCACTGAACAGGACTGGGGGCTCAGAATCAGGGTGACTTTGATTAAAGAGAAAAAAAAGAAAAAGCAGAGGAATACAATATCCCTAGCTCAGCTGGGTTGTAAAGTAAGAGTCACATTCTGACATGCATAGCTGCATGAATGACCCCACTGTCCTGGCAAAGATACCAGTTACATCACCTTAATACCCAAATCTTATTAGCTCTAAGCTCCCATCAGCTAAGGGAAAAATTCCAGTCCCGTGCTCTGTTGGCTAGGATGCTCTAGCTGCAAATAATAGGATACTTTTGCCACAAGTAATACAAAACCCAGATTCAAACATATAAGGAAATACATTAGAAGTATTTCTATGTATTTAGTAGTGGATTCCAGGTGTAGTACAAGGTGTGCTCAAGGTGTAAAAGACTCAAGTTGTCTTCATCTCTGTTTTGCTGTCCTCAAGATGTTGGCTTTGTCCTCCAGCTGGCTCCCTATGTGGTAACGAGACGTCTTCATCAGACACAGTAACATCCTGAGGAAGCAAAGCACACTCTTCCTATGTCTGCTTCTTAGAAGCATGGAAACGTTTTCCAAAAGTCCCCTGTAGAATTCCTTTCATGTCTCATTAGCCAGAATTGGGCACATTCCTATTCTTAAACCAATCTCTGGCAAGGGGAATGAGATCATTGTGGTTGGCTTGAAGGGAAGCTCAAGAGTTAACCACAAAGGACCCTAATAAAGTACTTTCCACCTCCCAAATGCAGCCTTGCCCACTGTGAAATCAGACAGATATAGATGAGCTTGGATCATGCTTAATTTATGTTAAATGCTTTCTTGGGGACCCTAGCATCCCCTTCTATAGCCTGGAAGGCTCCCAGATTTTCTTATCCATTTCTGAATTCCACATGCAAATGCTGCTCGTTTCCTTTCGCACGAGATTCTTCAGCAGAAACAGCTCCTTAGAGAAATATATGCCTCGGGAGAGAGGTGGCTCTGTATTTATCTGTATGCCAGATAAATCTAACTTCAGCTCTGGCTTAGCCAAGACCTCCAGCTTGTACCCTAGTCCGTATCCTATCTTCTGCCTCCAGGAGAGAAAAGTTGGGGCACCAGCAACTTTTCATAAGCCATGGCAGCCACGTTGAGAAGAGACTAGTTGTGCTGTTTTTCTCAGGACGCTATGTATTTGGTATCATGGCTTCCCCTTCAGGTTATTCAGTACATTGATATTAACCCCATTTCACATAAGAGGAAACTGAGGTGCAAAGTGGTTAAGTCGTATGCTTAAAGTTATTCAGCTAATTAAGTGGCAGAGCCAGGAACATTCTTATATGAGTCTCTTTGTGGACATATGTTTTTATTTCTCTTGGGTAAATGCCTAGAAATTTAATTGCTGGTATAGGGTATGTGCATGTCTTACTATGAGAAACTGACAAGCCGTTTTCCAAAATAGTGTATGAGTGCTCCAGTTGCTCCACACCCTCATCAACATCTGGTGTTGTCAGTGTTTTAATTTAGCCATTTGGTAGGTGTGTATTTATTTTAATTTACATTTCCCCATTGACTAGTGATGTTAAGCACTTTTTTTTTTTTTTTTTTTTTCTTTTTGCGGTATGCGGGCCTCTCACTGTTGTGGCCTCTCCCGTTGCGGAGCACAGGCTCCGGACGCGCAGGCCCAGCGGCCATGGCTCACGGGCCCAGCCGCTCCGCGGCATATGGGATCCTCCCAGACCGGGGCACGAACCCGTATCCCCTGCATCGGCAGGCGGACTCTCAACCACTGCGCCACCAGGGAGGCCCCTGTTAAGCACTTTTTGATGTGCTTACCAGCCATCTGTATATCTTCCTTTGTGAAGTGTCTGCCCATATTTTTTAAACTGGATTACTTTCTTTCTTATTATTCAGTTGTAGGAAAGCTTTATATTTTATTAATAACATCTTTTGTTTTGCAAATACTTTCTCCCAGTCTATTTTGCCTATTCATTTTCTTAAGGGTGCAGAAATTTAAAATTTTGATGCAATCTAATAGATTGCTTTTTCTTTTCTTTTATGGTTATTGTTTTCTGTAACCTGTCTAAAAATAAAATCCTTTGACTACTCCAAGGTTGTGAAGATATTCTCTCGTGTTCTCTTCTAGAAGCTTTATAGTTGAGCTTTTACATTTAGGTCTATGATCTATCTCAAATTAATGCTTGTGTATGGTGTGAAGTAAGGATCAAGTTCATTTTTTAAATGTGGAAATCCAGTTATTCAAGCACCATTTGTTGAAAAGACTATCATTTTCCCATTGAAGTGAGTTGGCAACATTGCCAAAAAACTACTTAGCCATATTAATGTAGGTCCTTTTCCGGACTCTTTCCGATTTTGATCTATATAACTATTCTTATTCCAATACCCTATTCTCCTGATTACTGTAGCTTTATAGTAAGTTTTTAACTCAGCTAGCTTGAGTTCTCCAACTCTGTTCTTTTTCAGAATTGTTTTAGTTATTCTAGAGCCTTTGTTTTCCCATATATTTTAGAATTTGTCAATTTGTACCAAAAAAAAACACCTCCGCTAGGACTTTGGGATTTCATTGAGGTAGTTAAGTGTAAAAGGAAAAACCTATAGTTTTTTCCTTCCTATGTAGAGAAAAACCCAGTTCTTGCTTACTGCGTCTTTCTTCTCTGAGTCTCCGTTACTACTCACACAGAACAATTCACTTCTGACACTTCTAGAGGTCACCAAATACGTGTGGGATTTCCCCACAACAATAATCAAGTCTCAGACACAAGCTGGGTGTCCTAAAATTTACCTTAATTCTGACACTGTCTACCTGGAGATAGTGTCAGATCTCACAGGTAAGGGCTCAGTCCACAAGAGTGCCCCCCCACCAACTTCAGATGCCAGTCGCAAGCTCAGGTTTTCACCTCTGCTTCTGACCCACCAAAAATAGCTCAGAGGTTCCAACAACCTTCTCCTCAAGTTCAATTAATTTGCTAGAGCAGCTCACAGAACCCAAGGAAACACGTTTACCAGTTTATTAAAGAATATGACAAAGGATACAAATGAACAGCCAGATAAAGAGATACACAGAGCGAGGTCTGGGAGGGTCCTTAGATCAGGAGCTTCTGTCCTCATGGAGTTGGGGTGTGTCACCTTCCCAGTGTGGATGTGTATGCCAGCCTGGAAGCCCCCACTGTTGGGATTTTATAGGCACTTCCTCATGCAGGCATGATCAATTGTTAACTCCATTTGTAGCCCCTCTCCCCTCTCTAGAGAATGGGGGGGCAGGGCTGAAAACTCCAAGCTTCCAATCATGGCTTGGTCTTTCTGGTGACCAGACCCCATCAGGAGCCATCCAGGAGTCTACCCAGAGTTATCTCATTAGAACAAAAGATCTCATAGTGTTACTACCACTTAGGAATTATAAAGGTTTTAGGAGCTCTGTGCCAGAAACTGGGGGCAAAGACAGATATAGATATATAGATATATAGATATATAGATAGATATATAAAACAGTATCTCACAGTAGGATTTTGACAGAGATAAAGGCAAGGTGCTCCAATTTGAGGGAGCAACATCAGCCCAATTGAAACGGTTTTATGTATAGAGGGGAAGTAGGGCATGAAGCTGGAAGGGTCAAGTGAGGCCAGATAGTGAAGGGTCTTGAATCCTAAACTAAATACTTGGGACTTCCTTCCATAGATGGAGAAATGCTAAAGGGTTTTTGAGCAGGGGAGTGACACTGGGGAGAAAAGGTGATCTCTTGGGAAGTTCTTGGTTAGGGTGGAGTTTTCACCACATGTTTTCTGAGGTCCCTTCCAGCCCAGATCTTTTGTAATTCTGTGGTCTAAAAAGGGGATATTGAGGCAGGAGCGACAATAGCCTTCAGTCTGTTAGGCTCAGGGAAGAGACTACCAAATCCTTAGTCCAAGGTTTTGACCCAACCAGTGGGTCAGATTTCTAGGGGAGGGGTGGTCATCAAATGCCCAGTAGCCTGTGAAGTAGAGGTTTGAGGAAGATGGAGTACAAGTTCGTCCTCTTTCCTCATGGATAATCTGTGTAGAAATGACAATTTTCCCAGAATTTTGAGTTTATACCTCCAAGGATTCTGCACTCAATCCCAATATGTGTAGGGTGTTCCCATAAAAGAAATTCTCTGTGACACCAGGTGGGTGTCCTACAATTTTACTCAGTTCTACCATCTACCTGGAGATAGAGTCAGATTTCACAGATTCAGGGCTCAGCCCTACAAGACTACGTCCCTCTTTCCCTCCACCTCATCCGCCAGGTTGAAGGTTGTTCAGGTAATCACCTGTGCTTCTGACCAACTGGCTTAGATTGGAGACAACAGATTCTTAGAAAGATTATCTTAGCTAGACTGGAGGTTCCAATGACCCCCTCCTTGGGTTTGATTAATTTGCTAGAGTGGCTCATTGAACTCAGAGGAACATTTCACTCACTCGATTATCAGTTTATTACTAAAGGATATAACAGCCAGATGGAAGAGATGCATAGGGCAAAGACCACACCCTCTGAGCTGGCCACTCTCCCCTATTCTCCATGCATTCACCAACCCAGAAGTTCTCCAAACCCCACCCTTATTGAGGTTTTATGGGGGCTTCATTACAAAAGCATGCTTGATTAAAGCGTTGGAGATTGAACTCAATCTTCAGTCCTTCTCCCCTCCCTGGAGGTCAGGGGGAAGGACTGAAAGTGCCAACTCTGTAATCACTAGGTTGGTTCCCCTGGCAACCAGCCCCCATCCTAAGGTTACCTAGGGGTTTTCCAAAAGTCAACTCATTAACATAACAAAGACACCTTTATTGCCCTCTTCACAAAAATTTCCAAGGGTTTTAGGAGCTCTGTGCCAGGAACCTGGACAAAGACTGACCAAACATATATTTTTATGAATATTTCTCTGTTTGTGTACCAGTCCTCTCCAACTTCTTCCCTGTCGCAAAAGAGAAGTATCCCTCCACATTTTAAGGGCCAAATTCTCCACCAAACTTCTGATCCCATCTCTGTCTGGTTCCTCTGTTCTTTCTCCAACATTTCAAACCCTCTTTCTCCAGTGGCTCCTGCCATGTCTTCAAACCCTGCATTTTTTTTAAAAAATCCTGAATTAAGTTCAAATGACCATTAGCATCCATTTCGCCCCTGCCTTCCCCTTCTAGGATTCTCTTCAGTTATGTATAACTGCTGCCTTGCCTTCGCACACATCTGCTGATTTCTTACATCCTTCCAGTAGAAGGTCCACCCTCTATCACTTTCTAGAACTTCTTAAATATTATGAATAATCTCCAACTTACCAGACCCAGTGCCTCATCAGTCCTCAGGTTCTCCTTTCTGTGGCGCTGTGCCCAGGAGGCTTTCTCCGTCTCCCTCGTGGACCCCTCTCTTCTCATGACTCCCCTTGCCCTGCTCTGCTGCTTCTCCTTCCTTCATAACTGTTTCCACCATTGCTTGGTGGTCATAGAGAGACTACAGGCCACCAGACAAACACCCCCAACTTACCACCTGCAAATCTGAAAGTTCATCATTTCTCTGATTAAAAAGGAACATTTGTAGGGACCTTCCTGGTGGTCCAGTGGCTGGGACTTTGTCTTCCAATGCAGGGGGTGCGGATTCGACCCCTGGTCAGGAAGCTAAGATCCCACAGCCCTGGTGGCCGAAAAACCAAAACATAAAACAGAAGCAATATTGTAACAAATTCACCACAGACTTTAAAAATGGTCCACATTAAAAAAAAAAAAAATCTTTAAAATAAATAAATAAAAATAAAAAGGAACATTTGTCTCTTCCCTGACCTGCAGCAGGTCCTCCATCTAGAAGGGAACCCCATCCCTTCCCACCTCCTCAGGGACCTTTCTCGAACAATTAGCCTCTCTTGTTCTTAAACTCCTTGCTCTCTTCTTTCTCAACATCAAGAAAATGTCACCATCTCTCTCCTTTTTTCAAAATTGTCTTATTTTTACTTCCTTTTATACCTACTTCACTGTCTAAGTTCCTAAAAGAGTTGTGTGTTCCCACTGTCTCCCCTTATACCCTTTCTGGTCACTCCTCAGCCCTCTGAAATGTGGCTCTTGTTTCCAATGTGTCAGTAAAAATAACCTCACCAAGGTTACCAATGACCTCCTTGAGGCCACAGTCTTTGGTTCCTTGTAGCCCCCTTGACCTATTCTGGACAGCACTGACATTATTCACCCCCTCCCCCCTCCCCATGACCCCCTCCCCCTTCCCTCTGACTGCTTCCCTTCTGCCCCTTGGCACCCATCTCCCCTCCCAGGCAGTGGTGGCACTCCTCAGGATTCCCTCCTGGGCCTCATTCTTTTCTTACTTTCCCTGAGTGAGCTTACCTACTCCTTCACTCCACAAATATTTATCGAGCACCCACTGTAAGTCAGATCAAGTACTGATTTAAGCCCTGAGGTTTTAACAAGTTCCTGTTCTCATGGATTTGACATTTGTCAATGGTGTTAATTCCATCTGGATACTGCTGACACATAAATCTGCCTCCAGCCCAGACCTCTCTCTTTTGCCTACTTGGTCTGCTTGGCTATTCCACATGCACCTCAAACGCAGTATTTCCAAAACTGAATTTTTCATCCTTAGCCCATCTCCAGCTTCTCCTCCCGTCTCAGTTACACAAACCAGAAAGTGCTCATCATCTTTGTTCATCACTGCCTTTGATTCTTCACTTTCCTTCGCCGCCTAAATCTAATCTGTAAAGAAGTCCTGTCGATTATACCTTCTCATCTTCTGAAATCCATCTACTGTTCTCCATGCCAAACACCATTACTCTAATTTAGGCCAACATTTGCTTTTCGTTGATTCCTAACAGGTCCCTCGAGTCTTGATCACTTCCAGGCCCCATCCCACCTTCAATACATTGTCCACACTGTGGCCATAGTCATTTTCTAATGTAACTCTGATCACATGACCTCCCTGCTTAAAACTCCTCATTGCCTTTAAAATAAAAGCCAACCCCTTTAACAAGGCCCAGAGAGCTCCTGTTTACCTGTCAATCTCATCTCTCCCCACCACCCTCACCACTCTTAACTCTTCTGTCACATAAACTTTTTCTTTCAGTGACCTGGATGTGCCATGCTTTCTCATGCCTCCAAGCCTCCCTTAGCCTGAAACACTTCCCCATTCCTGACCCCCACCCCTTCTCCTGGTTAACTCCTATTACCTCAGTGTCAGCTTAAATGTTACTTCTGGAACACTTGCCTTAAAATCTGTAGTCTGTGATAGTTCCCCTCCTGTGTACTTCAGTGCCACCCTGTCCTATTTCCCTATTATGATTTTCTGATTTCTTTTGTTATTCTCCATGTCCTTCTTTCCATTAGACTCTAAGCCACAAGAAGGGAGGGGCAAGGTCTATGTCACTCGTGTGTTGATTGGTACTTTCTAAAGTCCCAACCTTTAGAAAGTACCAATCAAGGCATATTTGTCAAATGAATGAATAATTTCTTGCCCTCCTCCTCCTGCCATCTAAATACAGACATTGCTTAAGAATCACGTTTCTGAGTTTTGCTCAATTTCCTTCTTTATATCTATGATTTCAGTGGTCAGGCCAGTGTGAAGAAGTCTCCAGTCTACCAACAGGCTGGTATCTCTCAGCTCCAAGCCTGTATTTCCAAAATCATGCTAGACATTTATGCTTGTAGATTTTTTCATCATCTCAGATAAAGGACATACAACATTAAAAGCATGCAAAGATATGTATTCAAGGATGTGTAATGCATCATTGTCTATAATATTGAAAAACTGGAAACAACCCAAATGCCTATCAAAAGAGAATTGGTAAACAAATTACAATACAACTGCAGAGCCTTAGAAAGACTAAAAAGATTTATATATTAATGTGAAAACTATACTTGATACACTGTTAACTAAAAAAGGAGGTTTCAGAATGATAAATATCTTTTAGTTTCATCTTATTCAATTATTCAACATGCATTTATTGAGCAGCTGCTATGTTCCAGTTTCTGTTCCAAGTGCTGGGGATGCACAAGACAGTCCTTCTTCTCACAGAGCTTTCTAGACAAACAGTAAATGTGTGTGTGTGTTTGTGTGTATACATGTCAGATAATGATAAGTGTTACAAAGAAAGTGATAAGTGCTATGAGATGTGCTATCTTAGGTAGGGTGATCAGGGAAGGCCCATCTAAAATGGTAACATTTGAGCAGACACCTGAATAAAATGAGGGCAGAAATCTTGTGAATATTTGAGGAAAGGACATTCCAATCAGGAGGATCAGCCACCCTTCTGGTAGTAGTGGCAAGTGTAACTGGCTCTAGAAGCAGCTGGGAGACCCCTGCAGCTGGAACAAAGTAAACGGGAGGGGAGAGTAGTGGGACATGGGGCCACAGAGGCCAGGCCATGGGGCCAGGCCATGGCAAAGGCTCTGGAATCCATTCTAAGTGTGATGGAAAGTCAATCTTTGGAGGTGTCTCTGTTACAACATGTTAGTGTTTCAATGAAGAGTTTAAAAATATATATACCAAACTGCTAACAGAAAATATTTCCAGGACATGGGATTACAGGAGAATTTCATTTTCAAAACCTTACCCTTATGTTGTGCATTACAGTGTGTTTTATACTGAGTGTGTATTAATTTGGTAATCAGAAAAAGAAATGATTATTTTAAAAATTTGTGTATACCCTTTGACTCATCAACTCCCTTTCAAGAAACACATCCTTTAAAAAAAACTGGAGGGCTTCCCTGGTGGCGCAGTGGTTGAGAAGCCGCCTGACGATGCAGGGGACACGGGTTCGTGCCCCTGTCCGGGAAGATCCGACATGCTGCAGAGCGGCTGGGCCCGTGAGCCATGGCCGCTGAGCCTGCACATCCGGAGCCTGTGCTCCGCAACGGTAGAGGCCACAACAGTGAGAGGCCCGCGTACAGCAAAAAAAAAAAAAAAAAAAAAAAAAAAAACTGCAGAGACCAGACAGCAGAAGCAAGAATAACTACAATCCTGCAGCCTGTGGAACAAAAACCACATTCACAGAAAGAGAGAAAAGATGAAAAGTCAGAGGGCTATGTACCAGATGAAGGAACAAAATAAAACCCCAGGAAAAAAATGAAATAAAGTGGAGACAGGCAACCTTCCAGAAAAAGAATTCAGAATAATGATAGTGAAGATGATCCAGGACCTCGGAAAAAGAATGGAGGCAAAGATCGAGAAGATGCAAGAAGTGTTTAACAAAGACCTAGAAAAATTAAAGAACAAACAAACAGAGATGAACAATACAATAACTGAAATGAAAACTACACTAGAAGGAATCAATAGCAGAATAACTGAGGCAGAAGAACGGATAAGTGACCTGGAAGACGCAATGGTGGAATTCACTGTTGGGGAACAGAATAAAGAAAAAAGAATGAAAAGAAATGAAGACAGCCTAAGAGACCTCTGGGACAACATTAAACACAATAACATTCACATTAGAGGGGTCCCAGAAGGAGAAGTGAGAGAGAAAGGACCAGAGAAAATATCTGAAGAGATTATAGTCGAAAATTTCCCTAACATGGGAAAGGAAATAGCCACCCAAGTCCAGGAAGTGCAGAGTCCCATACAGGATAAACCCAAGGAGAAACACGCCAAGACACATAGTAATCAAATGGGCAAAACTTAAAGACAAAGAAAAATTATTAAAAGCAGCAAGGGAAAAATGACAAATAACATACAAGGGAACTCCCATAAGGTTAACAGCTGACTTCTCAGCAGAAATTCTACAACCAGAAAGGAGTGGCATGATATACTTAAAGTGATGAAAGGGAAGAACCTACAACCAAGATTACTGCACCCGGCAAGGATCTCAGTCAGATTCAATAGAGAAATCAAAAGCTTTACGTACAAGCAAGAGCTAAGAGAATTCAGCACCACCAAACCAGCTCTACAACAAATGCTAAAGGAACTTCTCTAAGTGGGAAACACAAGAGAAGAAAAGGACCTACAAAAACAAACCCAAAACAATTAAGAAAATGGTCATAGGAACATACATGTCGATAATTACCTTAAACGTGAATGGAGGGCCTCCCTGGTGGCGCAGTGGTTGAGAGTCCGCCTGCCGATGCAGGGGATACGGGTTCGTGCCCCGGTCTGGGAGGATCCCATATGCCGCGGAGCGGCTGGGCCCGTGAGCCATGGCCGCTGGGCCTGCGCATCCGGAGCCTGTGCTCCGCAACGGGAGAGGCCACAACAGTGAGAGGCCCACATACCGCAAAAAGGAAAAAAAAAAAAAAAAAACGTGAATGGATTAAATGCTCCAACCAAAAGACACAGCCTCGCTTAATGGATACAAAAACAAGACCCATATATATGCTGTCTATAAGAGACCCACTTCACACCTAGGGACACGTTCAGACTGAAAGTGAGGGGATGGTAAAAGATATTCCAGGCAAATGGAAATCAAAAGAAAGCTGGAGTAGCAATACTCATATCAGATAAAATAGACTTTAAATAAAGAATATTACAAGAGACAAGGAAGGACACTACATAATGATCAAGGGAATCAATCCAAGAAGAAGATATAACCATTATAAATATATATGCACCCAACATAATAGCACCTCAATACATAAGGCAACTGCTAACAGCTATAAAAGAGGAAATCGACAGTAACAAAATAACAGTGGGGGACTTTAACACCTCACTTACACCAACGGACAGATCATCCAAAATGAAAATAAATAAGGAAACAGAAGTTTTAAATGACACAATAGGCCAGATACATTTAATTGATATTTATAGGACATTCCACCCAAAAACAGCAGATTACACTTTCTTCTCAAGTGCACACAGAACATTCTCCAGGATAGATCACATCTTGGGTCACAAATCAAGCCTCAGTAAATTTAAGAAAATTAAAATCATATCAAGCATCTTTTCTGACCACAACACTATGAGATTAGAAATGAGCTACAGGGAGAAAAACATATAAAACACAAATACATGGAGGCTAAACAATACGTTACTAAACAACAAAGAGATCACTGAAGAAATCAAAAAATACCTAGAGACAAATAACAATGAAAACACAACGATCCAAAACCTATGGGATGCAGCAAAAACAGTTCTAAGAGGGAAGTTTATAGCTATACAAGCCTACCAAAGAAACAAGAAAAATCTCAAATAAATAACCTCACCCTACACCTAAAGGAACTAGAGAAAGAAGAGCAAACAAAACCCAAAGTTAGCAGAAGGAAAGAAATCATAAAGATCAGAGCAGAAATAAATGAAATAGAAACAAAGAAAACAATAGCAAAGATCAATAAAACTAAAAGTTGGTTCTTTGAGAAGATAAATAAAATTGATAAACCACTAGCCAGACTCATCAAGAAAAAAAGGGAGAAGACTCAAATCAATAGAATTAGAAATGAAAAAGGAGAAGTAATAACTGACTCTGCAGAAATACAAAGAATCATATGGGATTACCACAAGGAACTCTATGCCAATAAAATGGACAACCTGGAAGAAATGGACAAATTCTTAGAAAGGTATAAACTTCCAAGACAGAACCAGGAAGAAATAGAAAATATGAACAGACCAATCACAAGTAATGAAATTGAAACTGTGATTAAAAATCTTCCAACAAACAAAAGCCCAGGACCAGATGGCTTCACAGGTGAATTCTATCAAACATTTAGAGAAGAGCTAACACCCATCCTTCTCAAACTCTTCCAAAAATTGCAGAGGAAGGAACACTCCCAAACTCATTCTATGAGGCCACCATCACCCTGATACCAAAACCAGAGAAAGATACTACAAAAAAAGAAAATTACAGACCAATATCACTGATGAATATAGATGCAAAAATCCTCAACAAAATACTAGCAAACAGAATCCAACAACACATTAAAGGATCATACACCATGATCAAGTGAGATTTATCCCAGGGATGCAAGGATTCTTCAGTATATGCAAACCAATCAATGTGATACACCATATTAACAAACTGAAGAATAAAAAGCATATGATCCTCTCAATAGATGCAGAAAAAGCTTTTGACAAAATTCAACACCTATTTATGATAAAAACTCTCCAGAAAGTGGGTATAGAGGGAACCTACCCCAACATAATAAAGGCCATATATGACAAACCCACAGCAAACATCATTCTCAGTGGTGAAAAACTGAAAGCATTTTCTCTAAGATCAGGAACAAGAGAAGGATGTCCACTCTCATCACTATTATTCAACATAGTTTTGGCAATCCTAGCCACAGCAATCAGAGAAGAAAAAGAAATAAAAGGAATGCAAATTGGAAAAGAAGTAGTAAAACTGTCACTGTTTGCAGATGACATGATACTATACATGGAGAATCCTAAAGCTGCCACCAGAAAACTACTAGAGCTCATCAATGAATTTGGTAAAGTTGCAGGATACAAAATTAATGCACAAAAATCTCTTGCATTCCTATACACTAATGATGAAAAATCTGAAAGAGAAATTAAGGAAACACTCCCATTTACCATTGCAACAATAAGAATAAAATACCTAGGAATAAACCTACCTAGGGAGACAAAAAACCTGTAATGCAGAAAACTATAAGACACTGATGAAAGAAATTAAAGATGATACCAACAGATGGAGAGCTATACCATGTTCTTGGATTGGAAGAATCAATATTGTGAAAATGACTCTACTACCCAAAGCAATCTACAGATTCAATGCAATCCCTATCAAATTAACAATGGCAGTTTTTACAGAACTAGAAGAAAAAATCTTAAAATTTGTATGGAGACATAAAAGACCCTGAATAGCCAAAGTGGTCTTGAGGGAAAAAAACAGAGCTGAAGGAATCAGACTCCCTGACTTCAGACTATACTATAAAGCTACAGTAATCAAGACAATATGGTACTGGCACAAAAACAGAAACATAGATCAATGGAACAAGATAGAAAGCCCAGAGATAAACCCACGCACCTATGGTCAACTAATCTATGACAAGGGAGGCAAGGATATACAATGGAGAAAAGACAGTCTCTTCAATAAGTGGTGCTGGGAAAACTGGACAGCTACATGTAAAAGAATGAAATTAGAACACTCCCTAACACCATACACAAAACTAAACTCAAAATGGATTAGAGACCTAAATGCAAGACCAGGCACTATAAAACTCTTAGAGGAAAACATAGGAAGAACACTCTTTGACATAAATCACAGCAAGAACTTTTCTGATCCACCTCCTAGAGTAATGGAAATAAAAACAAAAATAAACAAATGGGACCTAATTAAACTGCAAAGTTTTTGCACAGCAAAGGAAACCGTAAACAAGACAAAAAGTCAACCCTCAGAATGGGAGAAAATGTTTGCAAATGAATCCACGGACAAAGGATTAATCTCCAAAATATATAAACAGCTCATACAGCTCAATATTAAAAAAGCAAACAACCCAATCCAAAAATGGGCAGAAGACCTAAATAGACATCTCTCCAGAGAAGACATACGGATGACCAAGAAGCATATGAAAAGCTGCTCAACATCGCTAACTATTAGAGGAATGCAAATCAAAACTACAATGAGGTATCACCTCACACCAGTTAGAATGGCCATCATGAGAAAATCTACAAACAACAAATGCTGGAGAGAGTGTGGAGAAAAGGGAACTCTCTTGCACTGTTGGTGGGAATGTAAATTGACGCAGCCACTATGGAGAACAGTATGGAGGTTCCTTAAAAAACTAAAAATTGTATTACCATATGACTCAGCAATCCCACTACTGGGCATATACCCAGGGAAAACCATAAATCAAAAGGATACATGCAC
Source organism: Mesoplodon densirostris (assembly GCF_025265405.1). Lineage (NCBI taxonomy): Eukaryota > Metazoa > Chordata > Mammalia > Artiodactyla > Ziphiidae > Mesoplodon > Mesoplodon densirostris. Next base: position 38,015,834 of record NC_082664.1, read on the forward strand.
CCCAATGTTCATTGTAGCACTATTTACAATAGCCAGGTCATGGAAGCAAACTACATGGAAGCAAACTAAATGTCCACTGACAGATGAATGGATAAAGAAGATGTGGCACATATATACAATGGAATATTACTCAGCCATAAAAAGGAACGAAATTGGGTCATTTGTAGAGATGTGGATGGATCTGGAGACTTTCATACAGAGTGAAGTAAGTCAGAAAGAGAAAAACAAATATCTTATATAAACGCATATCTGTGGAATCTAGAAAAATGGTACAGATGAACCGGTTTGCAGGGCAGAAATTGAGACACAGATGTAGAGAACAAACATAGGGACACCAAGGGGGGAAAGCGGCGGCGGGGTGGGGGTGGGGGTGGGATGAATTGGGAGATTGGGATTGACATGTATACACTGATGTGTATAAAATTGATGACTAATAAGAAAAAAAACTGGTTAAGTTTGTAAAAATGTGTGTATAAGGATGTTCATTATAGTGTTACTTATAATACAAAAAAATTGGAAAGAAATGTTTGACCATAGGGAACTGATTAAGTAAATTATGGTAAAATTATACAACGAAATCATAGGAACCCTGACAAATTATGTCACAGAATATCACCCCAGCTTAGTTCAATTCCCAACTCTATGAAACGTTTTCTGGCACCCCTGCCTAAAATGATCTCTTCTTCCTAGAAACCTATCTGTGCATGTAGTCTACAGCACTCTTGTGGCCCTTACTGCATACTGTTCCATTACGGAACAACAACTTTGGTTCACACTTGGCTCGCCACAAGCTATGGAAGGAGAACAGGGCAGAACAATTCCAAACAATAGATGATTAATTCCTTTGTAAATGCATCACAGCATTTATTTTGCAGTGGATTCACCTTCCTGACTAGCTTTCCTTATGTTAATATTGAAAGCAATGAGCATTTCCAAGCACACACACAGGTAGCAGAGGCAAGAGACCCAGAAGACTGAAGTTCCCCCAGGTAACCCCCAAAGTGGATGAAGCAGTGGGGTCCGGAGAGTTGTCAGGGCCCTTCCCCTGCACAATCACCTACTCCCTTTTCACGGAGAAATTGGAACACTCCCTCTTCTCAGGCTTCTATGCCTATTTCCCTCAGCTTGCAAGGCTGGGCTCCCTGAGCTTGGTTCTGAGCCCCTGTGCATGCATTTCTCCTCCCAGCGCTCACACTGTCTTGGGGCAGTGAAACAGCTGCTGCTGAGTCATGCAGGGCCTTCTTCCTCTAGGTCTGTGGCTGACTCAGCTGCTCCCACAGAGGCCAAGGCACATTCCTTCCACCCACACCACAGTGGCCTCCTTTGGAAGGGGCACTGGGGAGAGAGAGGCCACATGAACACAGCCATCGTAAACAGAGCTTCCTTTGCTTACACGAAGGCTCACTGTGCACGCCTCTTCCTTCCAGCAGCCCTGAGAGGCAGGCAGGGTTTCCTACCATGCGGGACATTTGAGGGGGCTGCTGGAAGGAAATACCCCTCTTCCCCACCAAGTCCTCTGCCAGCTGAGGACTTATGAGTTACAAATGAGTTAACAAATGGAGGCCACATTTATTACTGATAAGTGCTGATACTGGTGAATATGTTTCTGTCTAAGGGCCACCTAATTCCGAAGCTCTGAAGTACTCTCTGCCTAGACAGTCAGTCTCTTAAACGTTTCCTTACTGATCCCAAAGTGGACATTTGGGTGTCCCAGTTCAGCTCCCTTTGCAGTAGCTTAGCAACTCTTATTAGGAAAAAAAGAAAGAGAGAAAAGAAAGAGAGAGACAGAGAGAGATAGGATATTGGGTTTTGTGGGGCGGAGCGGGTGTTGTCTTTGAAAATTCCTGGGGGGAAGAAAATCTATTGTTAAAAATCCATCTTTTTTTCCTTTGCTCCTCTCTCTAACTCTTTTCTTTCCCTCCTCCCATCCCTACCTCTCTTTCCCCACTTCCCAATTCAGCCCATCAGTCCTCTCCCTCCCCTCTTACATTCCTATTCTCACCTCCTTACCCCAGACAGGAGCTGGGAGTGGTTCTAAAAGGAGATGAGATGCTACAAGGTCTTGCAGATGCTGCAGATGTCCTGCAGCTCTCAGACAGACCCAGAGAACAAGCACACTTATCTCCTGTCACCCCTCTTTGGCACCATCCCGTAGTCCCAACAGCCTCAGAATAGAATTCTGATTTCTTTTAAAATCCTTAGAAGGCAGCATCCATAGCCCCACTGGTTGAAGTGCTAATGATCAGTCCTTTCCATGAGCAAGATGATGCCTTTCAAAGTGGGATCTGGGACTCCAGAGCTTAAAAAAACAAAACAACAACAACGACAAATATCTCTCACTCCAGAGTCCCCTTGTTTACCTAAACAAAGATTTAGGTGCCAGGTGCTATTCCTGGGCATAAACCCAAAGGTGGGGAGGCCCTCATCCCTGCTCTTGGGGAGTTCCCAGCCTGGCTTCTCACAGCTAAACTTTTCTGGAAAACACCTAGTTATTGGCCAGTAGAGTGAAGCCACCTGGAGGTGGAGGTGGTTGGAGATGGCCCCCCTTCCTGACTCAGCCTCTAAGAAATGTGGCAATTCTGCTTTCTCTCAGAGTCATAAAGGTTCTGAATGTGAAGGGTCCTTTGGCCCCTCTTTTTCAGAGATGGAAACAGAGGCCCAGAAAGGAGAACTGTCCTGAGCAGGTCACACCACTGGGGCTGTGCTGGGCCTGTTTCCTGTTCCCCCACATCACCCTGCCTCCCAGGCACTCCCTTGAGCTAATGAGCCAGGCAGAATCCATGACCGCTGGCTGCTTCTGAGCTTGTCCTGATTGTTCCTTCCTCTTGGGAGTTGCCCAGACAAACTTCGTCAGCATGCTGAGGGGCTCTCCTCCCAAGCTGGAAGGACAGGAGTTCTCCATAAGGATCAGAGCCAAAGAAACTCAGTCAGGTTAGCACTGATACCTTCATGCTCTCCACACACGTTATTAATAAAATTGTCTCCTGCCCTATGGCCAGAGTCCTCCACATGCCCAAGGGTCTGATATGTGCTTAAGAATATGAATTCTTGGCCCTTAAAAATCATCCAGTCCAGGGTTCTCAAGCTAGTGGTCCCAACCCATTAGTTGGGTGACAAAAATCTAGTTTTTTAAAGGAAAGAAAAAAATAGAAAATATCAGAGTCCATAATATTTGTGGTAGGCAGAATTCTCAGATCACCTCCCCAATGACCTTATGTGATCCCCTCCCCTTGAGTGTAGGCAGGACCTGTGAATATGATGGGATATCATTCCCAAGATTATGATAGTTATATAGAAAAGGAAAGGATTTTGCAGAATAATTAAGGTTCTTAATGCAGGCCAAAAAATGTTGTCTGCCATTTCACTAAACAATGAATACGGCCCACCATCAGCACTGCAGCCTTCCCACGGAAAGGAAAAAAATGGATACTGGCCCTAGATAGTTAAGATACATATCAAAGGAATAATTTCAATGATCCCAGTCTCTTGTATCTTCCCACACATAAAAAAGGACTAAAATCATTAACTTGAGATTTCTGTCTTTTGTGATTGGCAGTAATCTTTTTATCTTCAACTACATGTTTTGTTTTGTTTTTTTCAGCAAAAACTCCTAAACATCCTGTCTCCTCCCTTACCTCTTCAGAACAGTTCCTCAGAGCTATCTGAGAGGCTGCATCCCATGCTATAGTCCTCAGTAAGATCCCCAAATAAAACAACTCACAACTTTTAGTTGTACATTTTTCTTCAGTCACCAATAATTAGTTGACTTTGAGATGATCAAAAGAGAGATTATTCTGGATGGGCCTGACCTAATTATGTCATCCCTTTAAAAGAGAGGTTCTCCTGCTGGCCCTGAAAAAAAAGCAGGCTGTCATGAATTCTACAGCTGCAAGGAGATAAATTCTGTCAACAACCATATGCGCTTGGAAGAGGACCCCAAGCTACAGGTAAGACGGCAGCCCCAGCCAACACCTTAATTGCAGCCTTGTGAGACCTTGAGCAGAGCATCCAGCTAAGCTATGCCTGAACTCTGACGCATGAAAACTGAGATAATAAATGTATGTTGTTTTAACCATTGCATTGGTGGTAATGGTTTAATGTTTTAAACCATTGCATTGGTGGTAATTTGTTGCACAACAATATAAAACTAACATAATACCCCAATAGTAAGGGTAAGTACTATACTATGCAACTTTTCTTCAGTTATATATATATATATATATATATATATATATATATATACACACATAACTATGAGACCATGGTGTAAAATGTATATTTTGTTTTCAGAGGTAATCAAAACTTTGAAAGCCACTGATCTAGTTATAGAGTAATTTATCCAAGGTCAAGCAGCCATTCACAGACAAATCAAAACTAGAACCCAAGTCTCCCCGGTCAATACTTTCTCCATCAGGGAATTCCCTGGTGGTGCAGTGGTTAAGAATCCACCTGCCAATGTGGGGACATGGGTTCTGTCCTTGGTCCGGGAAGATCCCACATGATGCAGAGCAACTAAGTCTGCGAGCCACAACTACTGAGCCTGCGTGCCACAACTACTGAGACTACATGCTGCAACCACTGAAGCCCATGCACCTAGAGGCTGTCCTCTGCAACAAGAGAAGCCACTGCAATGAGAAACCCACGCACCACAATGACGAGTAACCTCTGTTCGCCACAACTAGAGAAAGCCCGCGCACAGCAACAAAGACCCAATGCAGGGGCTTCCCTGGTGGCGCAATGGTTAAGAATCTGCCTGCCAATGCAGGGGACACGGGTTCGAGCCTTGGTCCGGGAAGATCCCACATGCCACAGAGCAACTAAGTAACTAAGCCTGTGTGTCACAACTATTGAGCCTGCATTCTAGAGTCCGTGAGCCACAACTACTGAGCCCATGCAACACAACTATTGAAGCCCACATGCCTAGAGCCTATGCTCCACAACAAGAGAAGCCACTGCAGTGAGAAGCCCACGCACCACAATGACGAGTAGCCCCCACTCACCCCAACTAGAGAAAGCGCACGCGCAGCAACGAAGACCCAATGCAGGGGCTTCCCTGGTGGCGCAGTGGTTAAGAATCCGCCTGCCAATGCAGGGGACATGGGTTTGAGCCCTGGTCCGGGAAGATCCCACATGCCGCAGAGCAACTAAGCCCGTGTGCTACAACTACTGAGCCTGTGCTCTAGAGCCCACGAGCCACAACTACTGAGCCTGCATGCTGCAACTACTGAAGCCCGCAAGCCTAGAGCCCATGCTCTGCAACAAGAGAAGCCACCACAGTGAGAAGCCCGCGCACCACAACAACGAGTAGCCCCCGCTCGCCGCAACCAGAGAAAGCCCATGCGCAGCAATGAAGACCCAATGCAGCCAAAAATAAATAAATAAAATAAATTTATATATTAAAAAAGACCCAATGCAGCCAATAAATAAATAAATGAAAACAAAAAAATACTTTCTCCATCATACCACACTGCTTGATGTTGTTAGGAAATGAAACAGAGCAGTGTGGGGCCCTCCTGAGTACAAAAACTTTTTTGTGCCCCCATTTCTTGTTTGTAGGAAAAGACTTCAGCCTCCCAGACCATCCCTGAGTTCCAAAGGGCAGATTCAAGCAGTTACTAATTAGGGAAGTGAGGGAATGCAGAAACAAAGGACAAGCAGTCAGGAAATAATAGTGGAGCAACAAAACAGAGTCCTAGTTCCTCCTCAAGGGATGTACATAACAATCTGATACATATCTTTGGGTTGTTCTGCAGGAACTAAGGCCACCACCCAGGAGGAGGATGGTAACTACATGCTGAGACCCCAGACTGGCTGGAAACAGAAGGCTGATGATTGAGATTCCTGGAACACTGCCCTGTTACCTCACCACCAACCAATGAGAAGAAAGTCACACACCCTGCAGCCCTCACCCCAAATGTTGCCTTTAAAAACCCTTCCCTGAAAACCATAGGGGAGTTTGGGTCTTCTGAGCACAAGCTGCTCATTCTCCTTGTTTGGCCCTTTCAATAAAACTTTCTTTGCCAACAATCTCTGATGTTTCAGTTTATTTGGCCTCACTGTGTGTTAGGCACATGAACTTGGGTTCAACAACAGTATATATCCAAGGGAAATCAAAACATATGTCAGGGCCTCCCTGGTGGCGCAAGTGGTTAAGAGTCCGCCTGCCGATGCAGGGGATACGGGTTCGTGCCCCGGTCTGGGAGGATCCCATATGCCGCGGAGCGGCTGGGCCCGTGAGCCATGGCCGCTGGGCCTGCGCATCCGGAGCCTGTGCTCCGCAACGGGAGAGGCCACAACAGTGAGAGGCCCACATACCGCAAAAAGAAAAACAAAAAACAAAAAACAAAAAAAAAACATATGTCAACACAAAAACTTGCACAAAGATCTTCATAGAAGCATTATTCATAATAACCCAAAAGTGGAAACAACTGTTGCAGGAAAGAAAGTGGGGCCGGAGAGGACGGTCACATCCCAGGTCACATCCAAGTTCCTGAGACGGCTGCCGAGTGTGGGTTCTTGGCTTCACGCAGGAAAGAATTCAAGAGTGAGCCATAGTAGGGGCTTCCCTGGTGGCGCAGTGGTTGGGAGTCTGCCTGCCAATGCAGGGGACACGGGTTCGAGCCCTGGTCTGGGAAGATCCCACATGCTGCGGAGCAATTAGGCCCGTGCACCACGGCTGCTGAGCCTGCGCGTCTGGAGCCTGTGCTCCGCAACGGGAGAGGCCGCCACAGTGAGAGGCCCGCGCACCACAATGAAGAGTGGTCCCCGCTTGCCGCAACTAGAGAAAGCCCTCGCACAGAAATGAAGCCCCAACACAGCCAAAAATAAATTAATTAATTAAAAAAAAAAGAAAAATCTTTCCGATGACAGTGAGCTCATTTAAAGAAAAAAAAAAAAAAAGAGTGAGCCATAGTAAAGTGAAAGAAGGTTTATTCAGGGAGATACACACTCCACACACAGAGTGTGGGCCATCTCTGAAGGTAAGAAGCACCAGGATAAGGGGTTGTCAGTTTGCATAGGGGTGGGTAATTTCATAGGCTAATGAGTGGGAGGATTATTCCAACTATTTTTGGGAAGGGGCAGGATTTCCAGGAATTGGGGCACTACCCACTTTTTGGCCTTTTACGGTCGGCCTTGGAACTGTCATGGCTCTGGTGGGTGTGTCACTTAGCATATGCTAATGCCTTACAATGAGTGTATACTGAGGCTCAAGGTCTAGTGGAAGTCGATCATCTGCCATCTTGGAGCTAGTTGGTTCTAACCAGTTTATGTCATGTCCTCAATGACTATGTCATTCTTTTAAAGGTTGCACCCTGCCCCCTTCCTGTCTCACAACCTAAATGTCCACAAATGGATGACTGGATAGCCACAAAATGTGTTATCTCCATACAATGGATTATTATTCCTATGTAAAAATGAATGAAGTTCTGATTCATGCTACAACATAGATGAACCTTGAAGACATTATGCTAAGTGAAAGAAGCCAGTCAAAAAAGACTATGTATTGTATGACCCCATTTATCTGAAATATCCAGAATAGGCAAATTCACAGAAACAGAAAGTTGATTCATGGTTGTCTGAGTCTGGTGCAGGGATGAGGGCTGCAGCAGGAATGGGGAATGACTGCTAATGAGTACAGACTTTCTTTTGGGGGTGTTAAAAATACTCTAAAATTAGATTGTGGTGATGGTTGTACAACTCAGTGACTCTACTAAAAACCACTGAAGTGTAAATTTTAAATAGTTGAATTGTATGGTATGTAAAATCTGTCACAATAAAACTGTATAAAAAAGAAAAAGAGGGCCTCCCTGGTGGCGCAGTGGTTGAGAGTCCGCCTGCCGCTGCAGGGGATACGGGTTCGTGCCCCGGTCTGGGAGGATCCCATGTGCCGCGGAGCGGCTGGGCCCGTGAGCCGTGGCCGCTGGGCCTGCGCGTCCGGGGCCTGTGCTCCGCAGCGGGAGAGGCCACAACAGTGAGAGGCCCACATACTGCAAAAAGAAAAAAAAAAAAAAGAAAAAGAAAGAGAAAAAGAAGAAGTCCAGCTACCCTCCCAGAAAGACCATATGGAGAGGCCACATGGAGAGAAGAGCCCTGGAATTACGTGGGGGAGGGAGAGGCTCTGCTGTCCCAGCATCTAAATCAAGTTTCAACAACTCCAGCCCCAGCCACCAGATACTGCAGCTGTACTAGGGAACCCAAGCACAATCAGCAGCAGAACTGCACAGCTGAGCCCAATCTGCACATAGCACTGTGGAAGATAATGACATGGATCTTGTTTCAAGCCACTAAGCTTTCGAATAGTTTGTAATACAGCAATAAAGAACCAAAGCAGCCATTTGGGAAAAGATACCATAGACTCCAAATGGATCAAAGATCTAAATGCAAAAACTGAAAACAGCACAAGTATCGGAAGAAAACATGGGTATGGGGCTTCCCTGGTGGCTCAGTGGTTGAGAGTCCGCCTGCCGATGCAGGGGACGCGGGTTCGTGCCCCGGTCTGGGAAGATCCCACATGCCGCGGAGCGGCTGGGCCCGTGAGCCATGGCCACTGAGCCTGTGCGTCCGGAGCCTGTGCTCCGCAACGGGAGAGGCCACAACAGTGAGAGGCCCGCATACCGCAAAAAAAAAAAAAAAAAAAAAAAGAAAGAAAAGAAAATATGGCTAAATCCCTCTACAACCCGAGTATGGGGAAATTCTAATTAAGTCTCAAAATGAAAATGCAATGAAAGATTGATAAATTTAATTACCTTTAAAAAATTAAGCTTTCGCAGGGCAAAAACTCCATAAACAAAGTCAAAAAACAAACAACAAATTTAGAGAAGATATTTGCAATATATATCACAGATAAAGGACCAAAATTTCTAATATATAAATAATGTTTTAAAGTTGAGGGGAAAAGAACAAAAATTCTCTATAAAAATGGACAAAAGACATGGATAGAAAATTAACAACAAAAAAGATGTAAAACTCATCCTTAAACATGAAGAGATGTACATCACATAATAAGATAAATGCATATTAAACCATACAGATACAGCATTTCTCACTCATCAGGTTGGCAAAAATTCAAAATCTTGACAATATACTCTGCTAGTGAAACTGGAGAAATAGGCATGTATATATTGCCAGTAGGAACAAAAAATGAAGAGGAATTTGGCAATATCTAACAAAACCATAACTACATTCACCTTTTGACCCAGTAGTCTCACTTCTAGGAATGTACCTTGAAGATACACCGCCAACAATTTAATAGTATTCATGCATTAGGTTGTTCATGCAATGTTATTTGTAATTTCAAAAATTATTAATATCTTAAGTAGCCAAACACAGAAGATTGGTTAATAAATTTATAGAGTTTGGTTTAAGGATTATGAAGAACTATAAAAAAGACTGAGATTTCCAGAATATAGTAAATGAAAAATGCAAAGTGCAAATAATTATATATAATATGCTTTTGTCTAAAAGACAAAAGGGAATAAGAAAACATATGTATCTACTTAATTTTGAAACACACACACATGAAGAATAAATGAGAAAACAATGAAGTAGGGGTACAGGGTGAAGGGATAGGCAAGTGAGGACACTTCCCTGGGTACATTTTTATGTATATTTTTTATTCTTTTGAAACACATTAATGTTCTATATATTCAAAAATAAAATTTAATAAATAAGGATGGGAGAAAATCTAAATGTTAATGCAAACAAGAGCAAATAAACCCAAACCTGCCTACTATTGTCTCTCAGTTCCAAGCCCATCCTTTTGTACTCTGCTTTGTGAGGTTGGAGAAAAGGCTCTGCAAACCACATTTCCACTTTGCCTGCTGCCTCTCTATTGGACTCTGCCTATCAGAGCCAAGAGGGGACTGCAAGGTTGGAGGAGGGAGAAAGGGCTTATTCCTTCTTGTTTTCCTCTCTGGTGGTAATTCCTTTGAGTCTCACTCCAGCAACGCCTTCACCCTGGCAGCAGTAGTTCCTTCTCATAGCAGCAGTGAAATGCAGCTTACAGTTTTTCCAACACTTACAAAAGCAGTCTCATTACACCACTTCAGAGACACCAGCACCAACCAGCAGGCACCTGCTTCTCAAGCTCTAAGTTTCCAACCCTAAGGGCCCCTTCCTGGGAACTCACAGAAGCCAGCGCCAGCCAAGTGTCCCCTTTCCCTCAGAGGAGGTCTGAGTTTCAACTCCACAAGTCCCTTCTAAGTTTCTAACTTTTAAAAATTCAGCTTCCTTTTTTTATTCTCTCAACACTAGAAGTGGTAACTATTTCCTGTTATTGCTACTCGAAGAACTTAGAGCAGCAGTTCTTAAAGTGTGTTTTGTGGATCCCTCTGGAGGGTCCTTGAGGCCTTTCAGGGGATCCATGAGGTCAAAAATATTTTCATAATAATAATGACATTATTTTCCTTTTTCTGTGTTGACATTTGCACTGATGGTGCAAAAGGAATGCTGATTAAGACTGTTGACCCTTTAGCATAAATACAGGCAGTGCCACACTAGCAGTCACTGTATTTTTCATCACCATGTACTTGCAGGGGGAAAAAATCCAGTTCTACTTAAGAATCACTCTTGATGAAGCAGTAAAATTAGTAACTTTATTAAATCATGATCCTTATGTTCAGATTACTTCAATATTCTTATGATAACTGAAACACTTGTGCTGTAGAGTGAAATGTGATGGTTGTCTTAAGGAATAGCACTTGTGCAATTGTTTGAGTTGTTAGCTGAACTAGCCACTTTTTTCACTGAACACCATTTTTACTTGCAGGAACAATGGACAGACAAACTATGGTTATTCAGACTTGGGCATTTAGCAGACATTTTCTCGAAAATGAACAAAGTAAACCTTTCACTTCAAGGAAAACCACTGACAGTGTTTGTTGCTGATGATAAAATTTGAGCTTCCAAGCTAAATTTAGAAATTTGGAAAATATGCATCTGCCATTGTGAGCTTGACAGTTTCCAATACTTAAAAACTTTTCTGATGAGATTGCTGGTGATATTAACAAATGTGAATTTTTAGAAAAGGAATAATGAAATATGTCAACATTTGAAATATCTGCATCACTCAGTCAACTGATATTTTCCAATGAGCAATGGATGGGATTACAAAATCATGCATGGGTAAAAGATCCGTCCAAATGGTAAGACAGACCAATGGATTTTAATATAACAGATTAACAAAATGTTTTTTAGATATAGTTTCAGATTCTACATTGCAATCAATCTTTAAGAAACTACTATTTGTTCAGTTTTGGTGTAATATCAAAAAATATAATCATAATTATCTGAAAAGTCTATTAAAACATTCCTCCCTTTTCTAACTACATATCTGTGTGAGGCTGGATTTTCTTCACATATTTTGACCAAAACAACATATCACAATAGACTGAATGCAGAACCAGATGAGTATCCAGCTGACTTCTATTAAGCCAGATATTAAAAAGATTTGCAAAAGTGTTAAATAATGCCACTCTTCCCACTAAATTTTTTATATAGTTGTTTCTCATAAAAATATTTTATTTATGTTAACATGCAATGAGTTTGATGTTTTTATTTTCAGCTTTATTGAGATATAATTGACATATAATGTAAGTTTAAGGGATATAACATGATGATTTGATATACATATATATTGCAACATGATTACCACAATAAGATTAGTTAACAAATCATCACCTCACATACTTACCATTTTGTGTGTGGGGTGGGGTGAGAACTTTTAAGATCTACTGTCTTAGCAGCTTTCAAGTATACAAAACAGCATTGTTAACTGTAGTCACTATGCTATACATTAGATCCCTAGAACATATTCATCTTATAACTGGAAATTTGTACCCTATGACCATCTTTTCCCCTACCCATTTCCCCCACTTACCTTGCCTGTTATTTTTTAATGAATTAAAAAATAAATATTGTAAAAAAAATTCTCAGTTTTAATTTCTAACACTGGTGATAAATACTACTGGCTTTAGCCAACATATAAGCTCCTTGAGGTCCTCAGTGAACTCCTAAAACTGAAAAGTTTGGGAACTGCTGCCTTAGAGTTTTTTTAAATCTGTTTAGGTACCTACTTAACAACTTAATACCTAATTAACAAATATTTATATTAAATTATCTCTGTTAAAATAAATTTTGTGGTTTCTGCCCCCTGACTGGACCCTGACAGATACACAAATATATTTTAAATGTATAACATAATCATACTGAAGTGAGGGGGAAAAGAACTAATCCAAATAATTTTTGAGCATAACATTTTGATTATATACATTCAATCTAGTGAAAAAAAATCTTGAACTTTTCTTAATAAGTTTATTTTTTATAGTAGTATAGTCTCTAGCAGTATAGCAGCAATTCTGAAACTATTAGGCAAATGAATATATATGTCGATGTTGTTGGGAGCCAGGGTTCTTACCATGGAGAAGTGTTCTTACCATGGAGATACAATTATGGGATGGGTTGGATTGGAATTGAATGTGTTAATATGAAGTCATGACTTCTAAAATCCAAACATACACACTTCCACAACCACCACCATCACCATTGCTGTCAAGGTACAAAACACTTTATCACCCCCAAAAGCCCTTCTTGTGTTCCTTTGCAGTTAATCCCCCTATACCACTCCTGGCCCCAGGGAACCTCTGATTTGCTTTCTGTGTCTTTTTTCTCTGGCTGTTAAAGAATTCTCTGTATCATTGTTTTTTAGCAATTTGATTATGATATGCCTTGGTGTGATTTTCTTTATGGATATCCTGCTTGGGAACGGTTGAATTTCTTGAATATGTGAGTCAAAATTGGAAAAATTTTCAGCCATTATTTTTTCAGAATTTTTTCTACTTCTCCCCTTGTTTTATTACTACCATGATATGTGTGTCAGACCTTGTGATATTTTTCCATGGGTCATTGAAACTTTGTTCATTTTTATTCATTCTTTTTTCTTTGTGTGTTTCAGTTTGAATAGCTTCTATTGCTGTGTCTTTAATTTCACTGATATTTTCCTTTGCAGTGCCTAATTCTTCATTTCAGATGTTGCATTTTTTTAGTTTTAAAAGTTCCATTTGGTTCCTTTTTATAGCTTCTATTTCCCTCTTCATCATGGTTATGTTTTCCTTTAAATCCTTGAGCATATTTATAAAATCTGTTTTAAGGGTCTTACCTGCTAATTGCATCATATCTCTCATTTTTTGACTTTTCTCCTTTTTTTTTTTTTTTGTATGTCAAGTAACTTTTTAACAGATGCTGGACATTATAAGTGTTATACTGTTGAGAGACCAATTTTTTTTTTTTGTCTTCCTTCAAAGAGTTTTGAATTTTGTTTAGGTGGTTTGTTTAAGTCTTTTATGGATCATTACGATACTTCTGAGTTTGCAAGCTTTGTTAGGGCTGATTTAGAGTAACCTTTACTCTAGAGCTACTTTGGTCTCACTCCTAAGGTCTTTCTTTTCTGGGGTCTTTACTGAATATTCCAGATGTTCAGTGAGGTCTCTTTATCCTAGCTGGTTACAGCTCAATAACTCCAACTGTGTACAAGTCTCTGGAGGTGTTCAGTCTGCAGCTCCCCAGTACTTGTTCTTTCCCCCATAGTTGCTCTTTGTCCAAACTCATGGAGCCTATGCACGTGTCCTAGTATTCAGCCAAATCCTTATTAGATTTCCTGTAAAGCTTTCTAGAGGTCTTCCTCTATGTAGTTCTCTCCTCCCTGGGTCTCTGTCTGGCAAATTCCAATTGCCGAAGCCTCCCCTGGTCTTTGTCTCCTCAACTCAGTAGGACTCCCATGTTCTGCTTGTTTTCTAGCCCTGGGCTGTGGCCTGGAATGTGCTTCTAGACAAAAAACTGAGGCAATCTAGGGATCACCTTATTTGTTTCCGTTCTCTCAGCAAATGTCTGAAATTTGTGAAAACAGTTGTTTCATATACTTTGTCTAGTTTTCTAAATGTTTACCACTGGAGAGCTGGTCCAATATTTGCCTGCTTGGTTTTTGATCGTGTGAATTGACACGTACACTTTCCCTACTTCTAGGCACTTCTACCTGATCCTCCTTCTCTATATGCACATAAATGAAAATAAATGCTTAAAACCAAAGGTCCTGGATTTTAGTCCTTTAGGACTAAATCCTGCTGGTCTGTGAGCCCTGTTCTATCTTAGCCCCATAAAACTAACTCACTGAGGATTACTGGAGAGCTAACCACAAACCCCAGTGCTAAAGGATATATCCTTCAGACCTTCCAAAAGATCAGATAGCACCACTGCACTTTTTAATCAAAAAAACTTTTTCATAAATAGGTATAAATTAGCACAGAAAAAGAAAGCTAGAAGAAGATACACCAAAAGGTTAACAATAATTATCTTACAGAAATGAAATTTTGAGTGTTTCTTTTTTCTTTTCTAAAGTTTCTAAATTTTTAAATAATGAACATGTGCTACCTTTTTAACAAGAATAAGAACGATGCCCTATATTTGTGTACCCCTCCCGTATAACATTTCACTGTGTCTTAGTACAAATGTAGAGGCCATAGGTGTAACTGATGGTTGATGATACTAAACTCACCTGGGTGAGCCAAGTTCTGCTCCTACTCAACAGAAGAACAGGCCTATTGAATTCTGACACCCTTCTTACCCTCTTTTCACCATACAAAAGATTATTTGAAGAGTTTCCCTGTTCTCTAAGCAAATGATATCAACTTCAAATAACATTTTTCTCAGAAGCTTTTCCAGAACATTCCAATAAAGCCAAATCTCCTACAGGTGTGGAATCAAGGAGCCAGGAGAAAGAGGAGATGCTGCCGGGTTCCGCAAGGGCACCAGCACGGACTGTGCCCTATGTTCCAGGGCATTCTCTCTCTTTCAGCACAGCTAAGGGCAGAGGGGAGGACAGCGTTTCTGCCAGTGGGACTCACAGCTGTCTGCATCCCAACTCCTACGTCCCTTGAAAAACAAAACAAAACAAAAAATCTGCTCCTCAGAATCCAGACCAGGAACTCTGGAGATATTAGCATATTCTGGCAAGCAGCCTGACGGCTAATAGATAACAGGTTATCCAGGAAGTAATTAGAAGCCTGCGCCCACACGGATCAGTTGCAAACACTGACCTCTGTCATTCAGGATATGGCCCTGAAAGTAAAGAATCCTTCTTTCACTTTCAGGGGTTGGGGAAATGTCAGACCTCTCTCCCTTCTTTCGTGCCCTGACAAGTTAACAAGTGCTGAGTCTCCAACAGGCACTCATGCCCCCCTAAGCTTGGAGTCAGGAGACACACCAGGTCCACTCCCATGAGGCGCTGGGGCCGGGGAGGAGGGAATCAATCCCTCAGGCGCCAGCCGCAAGGTAGGAGGCCCAGGCCAGCTTTCTTTTTGACCGTTTCCTGCCCATGTCTCCAGTCTTCTTGCCCTCCTTGCCCACACTTCTGCCCCTGCCCTGCTCCTTTCAAAGTCCATGCCTGGCTTCGGAGGGAGATATTTCTAGCCCTGCTTTCTCTTTCCCAAGTCAGTACATTGCATTCCCCTAGCTTGCCTCCTTCCCTACACACACGCACACACACACACACACACACACACACACACACACTTTGTTTGATTTGGGCGGAGGGGCAGAGGGAAGGAGCAAGATTCAGAAAGAAAAGCTTTTGTTTACATTTAAGGCATACATGTGCGTTTACTGTTATAGATTTTATCTTTTGTGTTACATCACTGTTTCTTTCAATAATGGTCTTCAAAAGAGAAAAACAAATACCGTACGCTAACACACATATATGGAATATTAAAAAAAAAAAAGTTCTGAAGAACCTAGGGGCAAGACGGGAATAAAGACACAGACCTACTAGAGCATGGACTTGAGGATACGGGGAGGGGGAAGGGTAAGCTGGGACAAAGTGAGAGAGTGGCATGGATATATATACACTACCAAACGTAAAATAGATAGCTAGTGGGAAGCAGCCGCATAGTACAGGGAGATCAGCTCGGTGCTTTGTGACCACCTAGAGGGGTGGGATAGGGAGGGTGGGAGGGAGGGAGATGCAAGAGGGAAGAGATATGGGGACATATGTATATGTATAACTGATTCACTTTGTTATAAAGCAGAAACTAACACACCATTGTAAAGCAATTATACTCCAATAAAGATGTTAAAAAAATAAAATAACCATATTAAAAATAATAATAATAATGGCTTTCAAAACTATTTTCTCTTCAAATCTTCTTTATCCTTTTCTCTAGCAAGATGTACAGAATTCATATGTAAACAGGAATGCAATGACAGATTGAGGCTTTTTCACTTTCTCTTAAGTAGATGGATGACTCTAATAATTCTTTTCTTATATAGCATGTAAAATCAGTCAGACAGACTTTTCCTGTCTGTACATGGGGCTCATATTTTTCTCTCATAAAATCAAGAGTAACAACAGTAGGTATCATGTTTTGCACACTAAGATGTGCTGGACTGTGCTAAGCACTTTGTGTGCACTGCCTTATTTAATCCTTTCCACAGTCCTGTTTTATTGTCCCCATTTTACAGATGAGAAAATAGAGGCCTGGACAGATTAGATGACTGCCCAGAGTTTTTTTTTTTTTTAAAGGTAGAAACAGTAAAGACTCTGACATTCAAATCCCTGTCTGTCAGATTCCAAAGTTCCATCCTCTATCACCTACATACTAACTCCTTTAAGGAAGCAGCAGGTGAGAGTAGAGTCCTGGCTCCTAGGAGGTGGGCTAAAAGTGATAGTGATCTGCAGAGGAGGAAGCTGGGAACCTGTGGTTGATATCATAGCATCCAAAATTGTCCATCACGCTTGGAGTTTGCCCAGTGCTCCACAAGCATCATCTCATTTGAAGCTCACTGTAGCCCCATGAGCCAGGCATTATTTTTCACCAACCTCTGCCACCCCATGTTACACGTAAGATTTAAACTGAGGGTCAGAGGAGAGTATTTGTTCAAGGTCACAAAGTTGGTAAGTGGAGGTGGAATGTGGTTTTGAATTTAGGCTTCCAATTCTCAAACCTACACTTATCTTACTATATCCTCTGTCTTTCAGCAACCCTTGAGTTAGGCCTCTTAAAACAGTGTGAGGGGGCTTCCCTGGTGGTGCAGTGGTTGAAAATCCGCCTGCCGATGCAGGGGACACGGGTTCGTGCCCCGGTCCGGGAGGATCCCACATGCCGTGGAGCGGCTGGGCCCGTGAGCCATGGCCGCTGAGCCTGCGCACCCGGAGCCTGTACTCCGCAACGGGACAGGCCACAACAGTGAGAGGCCCGAGTACCAAAAAAAAAAAAACAAACAGTGTGAGGAATGGACCAGGCTCTTTGGCTCTTTGTTTACTCAGTGGTCAACAGTTTGAAAAGTACAGTGAATAGATAAAAGTGTGGGCTCTAGAATCAAATTGCCAGAGTCAGAATCCCAGCTCTTTCACTTATAGGTTATGCGACCTTCGCAAGTCACTGTGCCTCAGTTTCCTCATCTATAACATAGGGGATAATAAGAGTACCCACTTCTAAGGTCACTATGAATGAGGTATCTGAAAAGTGCTTAGGATCATGCTTGGCATGAAGGAAGCTATCAATAAACAGAAGTTATTACTGCTACTTAGCAATTCCGGCTAGCACCCAATAGCTGGACTTACAGAGAAACTCTCATTTCCGTTAATATAAGTTACATTCTCCTGCCAAAGAGAAGCCCTCCAGACTTCTCTGCCTTGGCTTGAGTCCTCCCCAAAAGCAGACTCCAGGGCAAAGATTCAAGTTGCAAGTAGTTGATGGGGGTGGTGATTCCAGAAAGTTCTTTGAGAGAATGGGGAAAGTGAGACAGGAAGGGAAGCAAGTCAATAAAGGGTGTTACTGAGCAGCTTACCACTGGTGGGAGGGGTGCTCTATCATACTGGGATCCCTGAGGACCCTGGCACACAGACACCACGGGCATTCGGTCCCTGTCGTCCTCAAGCATGCTCCAGGGGCCAGGGCACACCTGCAGGCAACAAGAAGCAGGCAGCTGTTGGTACAACAGGAACACGTTGCAGGTGACCCTGGGGCAGGCCAAGGACCTATGGGTGGGCCCTGCTTGCCAGCTACACAGTAATCTCTCAGTGTTGCTAACACTCTAGGTGTTTTTTGTTTTTTCCTCAGAAACACTTGCCAAATAGTCCTATTGTTTGCTCTGGATCTAGTTTTAAAGAGCAAAATTTCCTCTTAGAACTGCAAGTGCTTAGAAATGTCTTTAGAAATTCTGGATAATCAAGGTCCCCGTAAAGTATCCATAATCATGACAGTCCGGTTCATGCCTGTGCATTGTGCCTTCTAGTTTACAAAATACTTTTGCATATATGATCTCATTTAATCCTCATGGTAAACCAGTGAGGTGAATGACAGTCCTCTGAAGCAATCCCAGTTTTCAATCCTGCTACAAGGGGTTAGAAACAGGTTAGTGATTTCAGTTGAGAGATGATTCCAAGGACCTGAGGGAAGTTTCACAGCATCTCTCCTCTATCTGAACAGTCCCTAATGGACCTGAAAGGAATCATTCTGGCCATTTTCCTCCAGTTTGAAAGCTTTAAGCATATTTATGCTTTTGAAATAGTAAAGCAACCCAGTTACTTTATTCATTTTTCTGAGTACACATGTAACAAGATGTTAGAAGTTTTGAAGGCAATAGAGATCACATTCCAAGAAGAGGTACCAGACCACGGTGCAGGCTTTGGAAGAAAGGAAGGCAGAGAAAACCAGTTTCTTGACTCTTGTACCCCTCATTCATAGTGACAAAACAGCCAGGAGTTTGGAGATGAGAAAAGAGGATTTCTGGACAAAGTTTTTGTTGTGTTGTGAGTCCACTCCCACCCCTGGGGGAGAGAAGGGAGTATAGCCTAGGAAGCCTAGGAAAGGGGGGGCTCGACTTGTCCACTGAGAGAGCTTAACATGTGTCCCTTGTAGCTAAGGGGACCCAGTGCACAGGTATAGAAAAATCTGAAGGACAAGTGATGGGCTGACTACGGCTTTGATTACGGAGTAGAGGGAAGGTCAAGGGGAGGAAGCCATGACAGCTTGTGCTTCAAACCTAGCCTTCTGTGCTCAGCCTTGTGATCTGGAGCTGGGACTCTGCAAATCGTATTTCGGCTTTGCCAGCTGGCTCCAGATTAGCTCTCCCAATGGGAGGCATTAGAGGGAGACAGCATGGCTGGAGGAGAAACAAAGGGCTTGTTTCTTCCTGTCTGGGTTTCCTGTTCCTATCCATGTCACCTTAGTCTCCCCTCTTCACCTTGGCAGTGGCAGCTCCCTCCTGTAGCAGGATTTGTATGCAGTTTGCCACTTTTCCAACACTTACAGCACCAGCCTCATCACACTCCCCGCTCCCAGGAGACACCAGGTGCCCCCCCACACACACACACACCCCAGGCCCCTCTGCAGCTCAGAGATGCCAGCTCAGCTGAGCAGAGCCTCCTCCTCAAAGTCTTTCAGGTTTCTAAACTTTAACAGTTTCCACCTCTTCTCACACCTGGTCCTAGGGCTGGGGGCTGCTCCTGCAGTTGCTACCTTGGTGATAGCTTAGTGCACTCTTTTTGCCTTTTCAGTTACCTAGTTAACAAGTTTACACTTAGTTCACAATCATTAGATGACCCTCTCTGTTCAAAAAACTGATGTTTCTGGCTCTTGGCCAGTCCCTGACGGATACCCGTTTTAATGAAAACTGGAGAACTGGAGTATCTCAGGGGACAGGTTGGGGTGAAGAATCTTTGAGGCCTCTGGAGGAAAGGCTGGAAAATGCTTAGAGTAGTTTCTTAATCTTTCTTGAATCATGGAGCTCTCTGAAAGACTGATGAAAACAATGGACTTTCTCTCTAGAAACTGTAAGTATCTGCCAGCACAGTTCCCACCTCCAGCCCTCGCACACAGCCTTGTTGTAGTGGTTGGTGGACCCCAAATCTCAGGTTTATAACTCCTGCGGTAGAATGCTCGCTAGACTGAGTCGCCCTCTTGGAGAAAATCTGGTTGGCTCTCAGAGGCTGTTGCCTGAGCCTAAGAAAAGTCTAACAAAGGGACCGTCAATGCTGGGTTGCCAAGGAGCTGTCCTAGATTTTCAAACCCTCTGGATTTGAGATAAATATCCTGACTGTGGACCTGCCAACCATCCTGGATTTGCAGTTGCTTTTGCATCTGAAGCCTTAAAATTGTATCTTTTTCAGCAACAACTATTTTACTTATGGGGGCCTAGCCAACAAGAATGAGGCATTCTGAGGCAGAGCTTTGTTTGGGGGACTCTTCCAGAGAGGCCCTGGCTGACCCAGCCAGCTGACCTGGCCGGGTCCCAGTAGCTCTCTGCCCTTCAGTGACCACCTAGAGTGCAGCCCTCCTGGAGAGAAAGGCGCGTCGCCATCTCCTGGCCGGCGCTATTATTGCATGCCAATTTTCCAGAAAGCAATTGGTGGTGTCCAATTTCTAAGGATAACAACTTACCTTTTACTGTGAGTTAGTTATCTGGATGTGTTTTTGTGAATAATTATGCCCTAGGCCATTAAAGGGGAGAACACAGAGTTTGGAAAAAGTTAGTACCTCTGGGCCTCAGTTTTCCATCTCTGAGTCAAGGCTGGCTGTTATCGTAACGCTGAGAAGTCTATCGCTGGTTTTCCTTTCTCCATTAAACTGCCCTATTGAGCTTTCCACGTTAGAAGGCAGCACCGTAGAACAGAAGAGAATTCCCTTACACAGTTAGATAGCCACCATATGTCTCTGCAAAGCTGTCTTATGCTTCTTAGTTGAATGTTATCTTTTTATTTAAACACTGCTCAAAATGTAGACTGATTTTTTCCTCTGTAGATTAAAAAAGGCTTTTTTGTTTTATTCATTCATTCTGCAAAATGATTCATTCATTCAACAAATTTTTATTGAATGACTACTATGTGTCTGGCACTTTCCAGGCACCAGGTATACAACCATAAACAAACAGACACAAATCCTTCCCTTGTGGAGATTCTCATCTAATGGAGGAGACAGACAACAAATAAAATACATAGTGTGTCAACTGAAAGAGGATGTGGGCTAAGAGCACTTGTTTGTTTTGCTTTGCTTTTTAAGACAGGAGAAATTATAGTATGTTTGTCTGCTGATGGGAATGATCCTGTAAATAGGGGGATGATAATGATACAGAAGAAAGGAAGGGGAATTAGTGGAATGACGTCCTTGAGTAGATGAGAGAGGATGGGATCCAGTGCAGAAGTAGAGAGGATGAGTCAAAAATTTATTGAACCCCTGCCAAGTGTCAGAACCTGGGCTAGTGCTGGAGACAGAGCAGTGAAGAAAACAGACAACATCCCTGCCTTCCTGGAGATTTCATTCTAATTAGGACAATGAGCAATACAAAAAGCAAACTAATGAATGGATCCATGGTGCCCATGGACTGGGATAAGTGCCATGAGAGAAACACAGTGGTCATGGAAGTACTCTTTGAGAAGTGACAGTTAAGCTGAGTCCTAAAGCATGACAGACCGATCTCCACGTGAAGAGCCTGAGCAAAGAGGATTCCAAGCAGAAAGAAGAGCAAGTACAAGACCCTGAGGGGGGAAGATTTCAGCCCATTCGTGCACTTGTAGGAGGTGAGGCTGCTGAAAGGTAGTTATCAAGAATGAAGCCTGAGATGAGGTTACAGAGGTTGGTTGTTGATGGCTTTTTTTGAACAGCCAATAAATTTTATGAACAAATTTGTAGATGACTCAAGGCTAGGAAGGAGAGCAAACACTGTTAAATGACAAAATCAGAAATAAAAAACATTTCAATAGATGGCATGTGACAAATCTCCATGTCAGGTCTTGCATTTAGGTTCCAAAAACCAAGTGCAAGAAAACAGTAAAAAGATCAAGTGTACCACTAGCTCCCATACAAAGGGTTTTGGGTTTTGCAAAGAGCAGATCCTAAAACAGAGGCCTAAGTGTAAGCTCTTCCCTGGGGAATGTGATGGAAGGAGCAGAAGTGAGGAAGGAGGGGATTGAAAGAGAAGAAAAAGAGCCAAGACAGAGCTATGTCTGGAGTTGGCCATGCCTCCAGGCTACTGCTTGTATAATACAATCCCAGGAGACCACGGAGTTACTGTCTGAAAGGTGTCTCAGCAACAACCAAAAGGGGGGAAGGGGGAGGGGCAGCAGCTCTCCACTGCCCCCAGACCACTGGGCGAAGGTTCTCCCCGTGGACATCTATGTTGCCCGTGTGTGAGTGCCAAGCACGTTACCATGTGGCCCCATGGACAACAGTACTGAGAGGCCTGAAGGCAGAAAGTGAGGCCACAGAGTGGACCTGAGGTGGGTCATGGTCATCTGCACCTGGGGGAGCTGGCCGGCACCCCACAGAACTGGGCACAGCAGGAATAAGGGACAGGTGAGATCCAAACCTCTGAAGTGACTCACAAGTGGTGTCCCATACACACACATTGGCGAGGAAGGACAGTTCCCTCCTTTTACCATTTTATCTGTCTTTTTAGGCTTTTCGTGAAGATACGTGTGTATAACTAAATCTCATTGGCAATACTTTCATGATATTTAGGCCCTATAGGTAAAAAGGTCCCCCAAAATACTGTCCCAGAAGCCATAATAATCCCTTCTTTAAATCTAATTCAACAAAGGAATCTTTATTAAATATTAACCTAAGATTTCTAAATCTTTATAAGATGCTGCACTTATATAAACTACTTACTTCTGCTAATCCAAGGGCTATGAAGGAGGGGAGTATTCTGATGGGGATACCACTTATCCCATTTATCCCAAGAGTTAAGATTTTGATTCAGAGTTAAGATTTTGATTCATCTCCAAATGAGGTTATACATACAGTCTCAGAGCTACACTGCAACAACATTGAAAGAAAATGCTGTTCGTCATACAACTGAAACACGTGTCCCCATTATCCAAATCAGACTGCCTGTAATACATTATAAATTAATATATTTTAAAAGTCCTATAATTTTCTTGTGAATAACTCAGTGCCTTTGGTGCTAGATTATACTAATTTATTAAATGCAAGGTTTTAAAAAAATCACAATTTTTGTGATTCTCTTTTGATATTTCTCCTCTTTTTAATATACCAGGAGCCTTAAAATATGAAAGTGGCTCATGTATTTCTTGATCTCTGAGAGCTCCTGCCTTATCCCTACCAACCTGCTGAAAGTACTGCTGGTGGAAGTTCCATTTTCCTCCATTCTGAGGGCTCATTAGTCCTGCAACTTTTGTCTGCACAGGGAAAAGCAAAGGAGAAATAACTAGAGGATAAGTGAGGAACCCTTGCTCCTTTTCCCAGCTCTGAAGGTATTGTAAATACCACCCAAGGCAGTCTGGTATTGCACTGGAGATTGGTTTATTTTTCATCTCACAAAGGGTTAGGAGTCCCTTTATGTAATTGCTGCTGTGGAGAGCCAGCGCTTCTAGATATGTCTCTGTTGGATCCCCAGAGGATTGTCTTCTCTTACAGTTTCTTCAACCTGTTTATTCTCTAGGTTTCTTCAAGTTCAAAACTCAAAGCTGCATACTCTCATTACAGCCCTGCCCAAACTCTAGTGGTGCCTTTCAGGGAGGCCCTGTAGGAGTTGGGGGTCATTTATCTCTGCCCTGCAGACCCTAAACTGGCTGGCTGCCGGCTGCAGTACACCACTGTTCACCTCCTCAGTGGGGTCCTGGCCTCTTGTCCTTGCCCTTTGGGTTCTAGATAAGGGCCACAGATATCATTCAAAAAAGGACAGCATGGGCTTGCAGAAATATCTACTGTATATGGAGCAATCACCATGACATTTGGGCCAAAGTGCCTCTCCTTAAAGAAGCAGAGACTTAAGCCAGACCTCAGTTTTATCACTTCTAATATGACTGGTTGTCCTTGGCCTACGTGTACCTGTCCTTGCATGATGTTTAAGATGACTTATTCCTGGTGTAGGTGCTCCCCATTTAGTTTTCCTCTCTTTTAATGGTCCAGAAGCCTCTCTCTCATCACCCAGCCATGTTATCTCCATGTTAATCTTCCCTCTAAGCCTAACCCTGTGGGTTAGAGAATAAAACAGGGATGAGAGGAACAGAAATGGTTCCAATAACCTGCTTCCCAGACAGGAGACTATTGAAAAATAAGATTCAAAAAGTGACTCTGGGGGGATTCCCAGTCCTGAAGGAAAGCCACAGGAAATGCAAGACAGTGGTCTCATTCCTCATCCTCCCAGCACAGACCCCAATCTGTCTCAGCTGTCAGGTGCAACTGGGACTCAGATCTCTCCATTGGAAACTTATCAAGACCTATTTGGCACTAGAGTGGCCACCTCTCTGGGAACTTCTCTTCCAGTCCAGAGAAGCCAGATATTAGATCTAAGTCTGGGCCCGGAGCAGAGGCAGCTGCTTCCCTTCCGGTCATTCACAGAAGCCCAGCCTGGCCAGCGGCACCGTTCCCACCCAGTGGGACTCCTCACCAGTGAGGCTCAGGCAGCCTGAGAAGTTCACAAAGGTCCAGAGCAGAACCCCACAGTGTGCCTGGGTTCCAGGAATTGAGCATGAGGCTTGGTGAAAAGGAATGGGGGTGGGTTGGGAGAGAGAGCACAGAAGTGTCAATCTGGGCAGAGAAGAAAGTTTGTAGCCTCAACGAGATTCAATAATTCTTCTAAGGTTTGTGGAGCAAGCGCTCTGCTCAGTTCCTACTTTTGAGACGTGCAACACAGCCACAAAAGAGACTCAACAGAACAGGAGTCGGCCCTCTGACTTCATGCCCTTGGAGAGGCGAGGGCAGTAAGGGAAAGAGAGAGCCTGATGCCCAGAGCGGTAAGGGAAGCCTTCGTGAGGAGGGGAGCTTGAATGGGCTCTGGATGGGAGGGACAGTTGGCCAAGGAGGACATTCTGGGCCCAAGAAGGTAAAGAAATAACTTCACGGAACTCCATGGAAGTCCTTTCCATTGGGTGCGTGCAAGTTCAAACTTCGAATATGGCTCCCTATGTGATTTCCCTCAGGACAGAGAGAGAATCTCTTCTTGCCCTTTATTCATTCCTGCAAGTAGTCTAGAAGGAACCAGAGCACTCCAGAACCTGGCGGTAATCTGAATACTGTTATTACCACCACTAATAATAATAATAGTGCTCACGACTATCATTTACTGAATGTTTTCTCTGCTCCAGGCACTGTGTTAAGTGCTTTACACACATTAGTCTCATTTAATCTTTACAACTACTTTACCATATAAGTACTATTATTATCCCCATTTTATAGGTGAGGAAACTAAGACTTGTAGATGCTAGATTATTTGCCCCTATGAATAATAACTGGTAAAGCCCAGGCTGGAACTGAAACTTTAACTCCAGAGCACTAACATTTAACCACTATGCATATTATCCCAGAGTCCTCAAGTATTTCTTTGCCCAATTAGACAATGGATGCCATGTTTCTAGAAGATGGATCTATCCAACTCCCCTCTGCTCTTCTTGAATTAGGGAGGCCTAGTTCAGGTCTCATGATATCTCTGAGACCCTCCCCAACCCCTCCAGCCCTCACAGAGCACCCCTTTTCCTGAATTCCCACAGCACTTAAAGCATGAGTCACTGATGGCAGTTCATCATCCAAGGTCTCAGGTCATTATCTCATTCAAGGAACATCTTGTCTCTCCAACAAGGCTGCAAACAACCTCAGGTAAGGACATGTCTTACTTCTCAAGGCAAGAGAAATATTTGGTGAATTGGATGAATAACTCCTCCTCCAAGTTGGCACAAAGGCAAGCCTGCAGCGTGCCCTCCAAAGCGCCCTGCTCCAGACTTCAAGGTAGGGGTGCTGGCCACTGGTTTATCTTGGCTGGTTGCCCCTCTCCATACACCTCTCCTTCCTTGCCCTGTATCAATATCCTCACTCACTTGCCCATTCTTACCTGGCAAACAGAAACCTGGCAGCTTTCTACCGCCTTCCTGATGCGCTGCCTAGCTCTTTCCTGCCCAGAGAGGTCACAGCAGCCTATTCCCGGAGAACTCCTGGCCCTCCCCCAGGACTCTCACCTGGGCGAGATGTGGCTTCCCTGGTGTGCTTCCCTGGAACGTCATTGTGCAGCATCTATGTCCTGACCCCCTCAGTACTTTCTCCTTAAACTTCCAAGGAGGAATCAATCAACGCTGTAATCATTGGGGGTGGGGGGGTGGGGCTGGGAACTGATTGACGGGTCTAGTTGTTTTATTGTTAGCCAGTGTAAGTTAAGTAAGTCCAATCAATAAATTTTATAGGTCTCCCCAGATTGCTCCAGAGGCGAGACCCAGCAGCTTTCACCTCAACAGATTTAGACCCCTGCCTAAATAAAAAGCAATACTCACCAAGAGAAGCAGTTTGATTTCCTTTTGAGAGAATCTCTTATTGTCCTTGAGCCTGTCCTGACTTAAATCAATAACCTTAACAGCTTCCAAGAAGAAATCAGTTGCCTCTGGAGTGTCTCTGTGCCACCACCTGCTCTCCCCGGCACAGGACAATTTTAGATTCCTGGATTGAACCAGGCAAAGCAGTGAGGACTAATACCTCTGCCTGTCCTGTCCCTGGGCACCAGGCCCTCCTCCCAGCCCTGGCAGGCCAGACCTCTCCCCTCCTTTTACGTTCTCTTTCTCCTGTCCCACTGTCCCAGATCTCTCCCCAACCAAGACTCCCCATGAACCCACCCCTGCTCTGCATCCCTGGCTTCCAGACCCTGTGTGACCAGGCTGATTACCAAGGAGCTGGTCTTCCTTGTCACTTTCAGGGTGGATGTGACAGTCCCTCCATGTGGCACTTCTGTGTCTTTACAAGAGTATCTAGGAAGCAGAGTGAAAATGGCAGTAGTAGTAATAGCCATAGTAGTAAGACCTCAGTGGAGTGACTGCAATGGTGAGGCTTTCAGGCCGTGGGTTGGGGAGTCTATCTTGGGCCAGTAACCTTTCAAGTTATTCCTCAGAGAGAGTTACCATCTCTGCACACTTAGGGCCCAGCCTGGCCCTATCTGCCAGGACTGGTTTAAGGGTCAGCCTCATTGCCTTAACTCTGTCCCTTTATCAGGCTGGTGAGTCTCCATTTCCCTATTCTGCAGGGGCAACCACCATGGAGCCAGCCATGAAATGGTCTGTCTAGGGGCCAGGAGCCAGCAGGAGAGTAAAGGCACCTCCATACCTCTACCCAATGTCAGGGCATTATGCCTGTGAAAACCCCCAAGCCACCCATCTGGGATGGTGGCTGAAAAGGCTCCCACACTATTTTCATTCTTAAGTGGGAACAAGACCCACTACTCCTCGGCCATGGGATCAAACTTTTATTTTATTTTTATTTATTTATTTATTTTTGGCTCATGCCAGGTCTTTAGTAGTGGCGTGCATGCAGGATCTAGTTCCCTGACCAGGAATCAAACCCGGGCCCCCTGTGTTGGGAGCACAGTCTTACCCAATGGACCACCAGGGAAGTCCCCGGGATCAAACTTTTAAATACCGGTATTTCCATGGTTGCTCCAAAACCCACTCTGTGCTGCCAAGACAGATTCTCCAACCAAGCCATTAAATGGTCAAGATCAGGTTGTGTTAAAACAATTCCTATGCTGGAAAAACCTTCACATAAAATGTCGAGTCTTTGTCCTAAAGAGACCCAGGAGTTCCTGCAGCCCAGAGGCCATCTCCACCGGAGAGGCTAAGCAGACCTCAGAGCAGTGGCGTGTTAGCACCATGGGCAGATCATTTTTAACATCCTCCTCCTCCACGTGACAACTTTGAGCAATAATCAGGAAATGAAATAAATGATAATAATGGCCAGAAAAGGACAAGTTTTTCAGAGATTCATAAAAATCCCATTTCACAATTAATTTCAGGAGTTGTAATGCTGTCCATATATTTGTGTGTTTGGGATCCATTTTAGCTGCTTTCAAATGGTCTCCACAGTCAAAAAAATTCAGCTAAAATATCTTCATCAGAAAATTCACCATAAATTTCTATTATAGTTGGTAAACTTCTGAAGTTTTTCTTCTGTAAAAAAATCAGAGAAGGGCTTCCTTGGTGGCACAGTGGTTAAGAGTTCGCCTGCCAATGCAGGGGACACGGGTCCGAGGCCTGGTCCGGAAGATCCCACACGCCGCGGAGCAACTCAGCTCATGCGCCACAACTACTGAGCCCGCGTGCTGCAACTACTGGAGCCCGTGTGCCTAGAGCCCATGCTTCCCAACAAGAGAAGCCACCGCAATGAGAAGCACGCGCACTGCAATGAAGAGTAGCCCCCTCTCGCCGCAACTAGAGAAAGCCCGCACACAGCAAAGAAGACCCAACGCAACCAAAAATAAATAAGTAAAATAAATAAATTTATTTTTTTTAAAAATCAGAGAAAATGGCTGAATGACAGTAAATATTGGAATTACTTGATATGTTGCTTTAGAACGAGCATCCAGCTCTTGATGAAAACAATCAAGTCATTTAGACATTGTTCTTTTGAGTTCTTTTGGTATGGTCACATGCACAACAAAATGGAACTATCTCGTATTCTGTTTCTGCATGTTTACAATCATTTGCAATCACTGTTATTTTGACTCTATTGTTTACACACAGGAATATGTAGTTCTACAGAGTTTGGAACTGAAGGGTTTCCAAATCATTAGGTACTTACTCTGGAAACAAATGTTTGTGGGTGAATCCACTTGAGTTAGGGGCTAATTCTCCAAATAACGTCCATGCAGAACACAATATTCATTAATAGATAAGTTATTTAAATGTGTTAATTTGAAGCATATATAGATATATTTAGATATAGATACAGATATATTTAAAACTCAACAAGAACCATAGCAATTATTTAGAACTTAGACCAACCAAAGATTTTTTTTCAAGGAGGGTATTTTTATTACTGACATTGTTCAGGATTGCCAGCACATGTTGATAATAAAAGGTAGACTGAATTTTAGTTTGTTTTATTGTTGTTTTAAAATTTGCTACAATGTATCGCTTATTGGCTGCACATGGGATGGACAGATCCCACTGTCTGCTCCAACCCTGGGGCCCCACTGCTCAGATGAGTGGCAGGGATAATTGCAGCCCCTGGCCATCAGCGGGTCAACCTATGAGTCTTGCATTCAAAACCTTGCAAGGGGGACTTCCCTGGTGATCCAGTGGTAAAGACTCCCCCTCCCAATGCAGGGGGTGTGAGTTTGATCCCTGGTTGGGGAGCTAAGACCCCACATGCCTCCAGGCCAAAAAACCAAAACTAAAAAACAGGAGCAATATTGTAACAAATTCAATAAAGACTTTAAAAATGGTCCACATAAAAAAATCTTGAAAAAAAAGAAAAAACCCTTGCAAGGAAAGTCTGGGTGAGAGAACTCACAAAGTAGAGGCCTGCATCCAGGTCACAGACCTATTTTGGGGGGCCTGTAATATTAAAAAAAATAAAAAATAAAAATATAAACCCCAGAAGACAGTACCTCAGTGTCTTCTGGCAGGGCATGTGCTGTAATTTACCACAGTCTCTACCACTCCCCATTTCTACCTTGTCTGATTCGCCCACTTGAGTCAGCTGCCTGGCCCTTGTAGGCATCTGAGTTTGTGACCCCTACTTCATGACTGTTTCTAGCGCTGTCCTGATAGTAACCTAAATGTTTTCCAGTTGTTTCGTTTTGTAGGGTCTGCTCTGTTCTTCTCTGCCCTCACTGACCAGAGCTCACGGGCCTCGTCTGAACCCTTCAGCTCCAAACTTCAGAGACCCTCTTCCCTCTTGTTTAACCTGGTGGTTCTCTTCCCTTACATCTCATGTCACCAGTGCCACTCTGCTTCAGGAGGGATCACTCGGGCAGCCACCGAATGCTCCTTTCTGAGCATGAGTCAGGCAACTGCCTCCCTCTGAGTGGGAACCTTGGGCTTCAGCTTCATCTGTGACCCCGCAGAGAGGCCAGTGAGGTGTGGCGAGCACGCACTCAGCCTCCCACACTCAGAGTCCAGCAAACAGCTGTCTTCCCTGGTTGGCAGGTGGGGAAACAGAGGGGGGAAAACAACTTTCAAGCCCTGAAGGTACATGCCGAGTCCCACCCATGGTTGGCTTAACTGAGCATCATGCAAGACACACACATTCCGGGCCAAACTGCTCCAGACCAACTTGAACAATTACTTTCAGCCAGTGGTGTGTGGGAGCTGGCTTGTGTCAATTCCTGAGAAGCAACTGTTAAGCACTCTGGAATTTTACCAGCGAGTAGGTACCTTGAAATCAGCTCAGGTAGAAGTATTTACACCAAGGAAACTGACACATGTTATAAACCAGGGCTTTATAAGGGGGAAGAGGGGGGAGGCAGCTTACCAGCATACCACTGCTTTTAGCCCAACCCAACCTTTCCTTTGAACCCAGACAATGAGTAGAAACTCTCACTCATGCTTTAAGAGAGACTGTACAGTGCAGTAAAGAGGTGGGCTCTGGAAACACACCACCTGGGTTCAAGTCTACCTCCTACCTGTGGGGCCCTGAGCACACTGTGAAATCTCTGTGCTCCACTGTTCCCATCTCGAAGGTCGAGGTAGTCATAGCACCTTCTCACAAGACTTCCATGGGCTTAAACGAGTTGATACGTGTAAAGTACCCAGGGCAGGGCCTGCACATAAAAGGCACTTCACAAACATTAGCTATTATTATTCTAAAACTGAAATATCTTTTAGTTCTCTTATTTCAGCTGTGTAGTTAGAAGATGCAAATATCTAGTAACCAATTTAAACCCTGCATGGCTTGCTGAATATAAATATCACTAATATACACTCTTTCAGATGAGTGTATATCAAGTCAACTCATGTCCTCTTCCTGTCAAAAAAACAGCAATGACACATGGTAAAAAGCTTATTAATACAATTATTCCAAAATATGGGTATTGGTTTTGCATCTTAATCCCAGAATTAGAAAAAGTCTCCTCTTGTTAGTTTTTTGTTATAAATTCTGGATTTTTTTTCTTCATTTTTAACATGCAATGTATTTTTTACATGTTAACAGCCATGGAATCAGGATGGGTGTTTGAACTGATGTGTACATATGACGTGACCATGTTTCTTTCTCCCGCGCTAAAAGCAATTATTAAATTGATGATGGATCTTACAATCAATGGCGTCTGAGAATCTGGGAAAGGCAGTAATAATAGTCAAGGGCAAAGTCAGGACAGGACCCAGGTCTCCAGCCTCCATGTCTAGTTTTGTATCCCCAAAGTCACAATGTTCCAGGGATGAGGTTTTGTCACATGTGTGACTGCTGAGGCCACTTGTCCCTACCCTTAGGCTGCTGTTGGTGGGGGCTTGGCCCCAGCTTGGACTTTTTTTAAATGTGCAAAGATTCGTCCTCATTCTTCAATTAAAAGCACAGTGCACCATCCCAGGGGCTGGGATCTGACCACTAGAAAGGAAAGCACTAAGACAACGTGAAAGCAAAGGGGAAGTAGGAACTAGGCTTCAGAGCAAGGGACAAGCGCAGCTGTGCCAGGCAGAAAACACACACACCACACTGGTATTTGGTTCTGAGTCACCCCCTTCCTGGTTTCACATGCTTGGTCTATGCACCACACTTTCTCTATAATCTCAGTTTCCCCCACCTGGTTTCTTCCCCAAGCAGCTTGTGGAGTTTAAGAAGGAGAAATCAACAGAAGACTCAAAGGGCCCCTCCCCAGCTGCCTCCTGAGCACACGCTTCCCTCAGTCAGTCGCTCTGGGCACCTTTAACTCCCACCGTGGGAGACCCCGAGCCACAAACCCTGGGGTGCACCTGTGTGAGGCTGAGGCACAGCTACTGGGACCCCGAGAGAGCTGCAGCCAGAGCAGAAGCCACAGGAGAGACCACGCACAGAAGCCAGTCTATCATCCACACACCAATGTCTTTTGTTCCTGTTTTGTTCTTACTCTGTGTCCTGTGCCCCAGATTCCCGACAACACAGCAGCAGGAGGGGAACACGCAGAACACGCAATCCAGGGCCTGGTCCACGTGGATAGGGCAGTGTTGGCAGCCCTGCCCTAACCCTTTTCCTGTTTGCAGGAGCCAGGAGACCAGGTAGAAGAGGAGGAAGAGGCACCGTCGTCTCTCTGGCACAGAAGGCCTGCAGTGCTTCGCAGCAGGAAGGCGGAGGCCAACTCTACCCCCGCCCCCCACCCCACTGCCCCTTCCTGGCTCTGGAGGCACGTACATGGCAGCCATAAAATGTGCCACTCAGCCTTCCTGCTACAGGGAGCAGGCCTGGCTGGAGGCCCCCGCTGCTACCCCCCAGGATCCACCCCCAGATCCACACTGAGACCACACTCCCCAGGCCTACTCCCAGCTGATGCTGAGCATGGGGGTGGGGGAGGACTCTCCCCCAGGTCCCCAGGAGTCCTTCAACAGGCAGCTTTGGCTCAAGCACTCCCCATCCACCTGCCTGAACCTTTCTCAGAGCTGCACTACTGTCTGAGACTCTTCCTACCTGTACAGTGAAGAATCTAACCTTGCCCTCAAAGTGGTCTGGCCTTTGCCCTTGGCTCCCAGGAGATAATCTGTTTGCCTGGGGCCTTGGGCTGGTCAGAGAGTAACAGTGTGACTTATGGTGGGGACTGGCCGAACCAGAAAGACCAACAGTTTAATTTAGGGTGGGGCTTTGGGTCATGCAGTATCAGTCAACCTGGTGACTGAGATCAACTACATGGGCAATCAATCGATCATGCCTACATGACGGAGCCCCAGTAGAAGCTCTGAATACCAGGGCTCAGGTGAGTTTCCCTGGTTTGTAATACTCCATGCATACTGTTACACATCACTGCCAGGAAAGTAACACATCTTGACTCCACAGGGAGGAGGCCATGGAAGTTCAGAGTCTGGTACTTCCCTGGACTCTATCCTATGTACTTGTTCCCTGCTGATTTTAATCTGTATCCTTTCCCTGCAATAAACTGTAACCACAAGTAATATAGCTTTCAGTGAGTTCCGTGAGTCCTTCTAGCAAATTATTGAAACTTGAGGGTGGTCTTGGGGGCCTCTGGACCTGCAATTGGTGTCTGAAATGAGGGCAGTCTTGTGGCAACTGCTCCCTCTAAATTGTGCAGCTGCCCATCCCTCTCCTTCCCAGTCCCTGCACTGGGGCCCAAGCTCACCCCCTGCCTGGGCTCCCACCCTTTCTTCATCCACAGACATTTCCCCACCAAATTTCTTTTGTGTTCAATCCCATCTTGGTGTCTCATTCTCAGTGGACCTGAATGAACATAGGTGGTCTGTGAGCCACCAGCGCTGGAAATGCGGAATCCTGAGCTCTACCCCAGGCCCGGAGCCAGACTCTCAGAGGTGGGGCTGGGGGTCCACCCTGCGGATGACCTGCCCACATGATGCAGATGCCACTGGCCTGGAAGATGGACAGTTCCTGAGCAGCTACTGCAGTGAAGACTCAGAGAAAAGGCTGCCACCTGTGGGAAGTGAGCTTCTGAGGCACCACCGGGCTGCTGCCCTTGGTGTAATGCTAAGTTCTCGGCGGCAGGGTAGGATGAGTGCAATGACTGTAGCAGCTGGTCCCACACATTAGGCCAGGTGCTTCCTGCCCCTGGCACCCCTACTCCTTATCTGAGGCATCAGTCCATCATCCTCACACTCAGTCTGCTCTTTGGGAGCCCATGCTTCAGAACATCTCCCTGCAGCATCTCCCACTATATTCTTTTTTCCACCAGTATTCCTTTCTAGGGCTTCTTGTAGGCTAACGTCACAAAAACTCAATCATTCCAAAGCCTGACAAACACAGGCCACTTCCTCTTTGCATTTCCTCATACAGATTTCCATTTTTTACAATACTTCCATTTATTCAACAAATATTATAGAATACTTAGTACATACCAAATACATACTAGAGTAATTGAACCTAACCCCTGAGTGGAATCAGCCCAGACACAAGGGACCAAAGAACCGCAGATCTTGAGACCACACAGGTATCTGATCTCATAACAAGAATAACAAGGTGGCCAGATTAGTCACCTAGAGATTGTCCTAGAAATAAACTACCATGAAATCCAACATGTGAATGCACTGCTAATGTGATTAAGGTGCCTCCAAAACTCCCCTGGGAGCTTGGTTGGTATGAATCAGTGCTCCTGACCTTGATGACCACATCTCCCATCCTTTCCTCCAAGACCTGAACCTAGATGGCTGAGGACAATAACCTAGACAAACAGCTCTTAACATCTTTTGGATTAGGGACCTCTTTGAGAATATGATGAAAGTTATGGACCCCTTTCTCCATAAATAGCATCATACATGCAAAATTGTGTATACATTCCGAAGAGTTCCATTCCCAGCTCACAGATTTAGCTTCAAGGATGTTTATCACAGCATTACTAATATTAGCAATTAAAAGAGAAAACTCTCTCTCTGCTCACACTTCTGGCTCCAAATGTTTGTGAAGACCAAATACATATATTTTATTATGTCACAGTAATAAACATTATAAATGACCTAAATGTCTAATAATGGAATTAAGTATAGAATGTCCATATAATAATGTATTCAGAAGCCATTAATATATTTTTTAAATAGCCTTGCTGACATGGTAAGAGCTAACACATACTGCTTATCCTATGACAGACAAGATTTAAGTTCTTTAATTATATTAACTCATGTGATTCACACCAATACCCTATCAGGTATATTTTAATTTTACCCTTATTTTACAGATAAGGAAGCTGAGGTAGAGAAGTTAAGAAACTTACTCAAGATGATAGCATTATTAAGTGACTCCATTACTAAGTAGATTCATTATTGAATCCAGGAGATCTGAGTTTATAAACACACAAAGGTAGGATACAAAGCCACATGTATAATAAGATCCCATTTTGGTTAAAAAAACAAAAAACAAAAAACTGACTGGAGATCCCCTGTAGTGTTTTTAATATACATCCACAATTTCTTTGATTCTTTTTATTTCAAGAGTTGGAAGTTAAATCCTCTCCCCTCGAGTGTGGACTTGACTTAGTGATTTTCTTCTAACAGAGTGTGGCAGAAGGGACAGGGTGTGACTTCCAAGAAGGTCATAAAAGGTATTGCAGCCTCCTCTTTGCTCCTTCTCTTGGATCACTTGGTGTGGCAGAAGCCAGCTGCCATACTGTGAAGACACTCAAGCAATCCTGCAGGAAATCCACATGGTGGGGAACTAAGGCCTCCAGCCAACAGCCTCGTGAGTAAGTCACCTTGGAATCAGATCCTCCAGCCCCACGCAAACCATTTATATCGTTCCAACCCTATGAGAGATCCTGAGCCAGAACCACGCAACTAAGCTGCTCCCGAATTCCTGACCCATAAAAACTGCAAGATAATAAATGTCTTTTGTTTTGAACAACTAAGTTTTGGGGTAATCTATTATGCAGCAATAGATGGGTAATACATCCCTAAACTGTTAGCCACAGTGAGATTATGGGAATTTTCATTTTTAATTTTGTCTTATCTGTATCTTCAAATTTTTCAATAAACCTATATTACTGTATATCCAAACAAGCACACATAAAATAATATATTAAAAAGACTAGAAAGAATATAGAAAAGGACAGCCACCCACCATTCTGGGTTATGGACATCCCGTCAATTACAACTACTTTGTGAGACGTTTGACTTGAAACATCTGAATCATCTTTTGCAATGTATGTTCTATTAACCTCACTGGGGATGAAGCTGTGAAAGGAGACGTTGTGGCTCTGAAGGCAAAATGGCTGAGCAGAGCAGGTCAACCTGGACTCCCTCCTGATTCCTGATGGAGTAGGGCAGGGTGGAAACAGCCCTGAATCTGTGCCCAAGAGAACTAAGATTTCAACTTGTATGTGGCCTCAGGCAAGTCACAAGGTCAGCAGGTCCATTTTCTCATCTGTCAAATGAGCATTACGTCTGCAGAATTCATTAAATTAGATATTGCCAAATATATACCATCTTAGTCTGTTTGGGTTGCTGTAACAAAATAGCACAGCCTCGGTGGCTTAAACAACAGGAATTTCTTTCTCACTGTTCTGGAAGCTGGAAATCCAAGATCAGGGTGCCAGCACGGTCACGTTCTGGTGAGGGTCCACTTCTAGGTTCATAGCTGGTATCTTCTCACTATGTCCTCACACAGTGGGAGGGACCAAGGATGTGTCTGGAGTCTCTAATAAGGGCGCTAATCCCATTCATGAGGGTCCCACCCTCATGATTAAGCACTTCCCCAAAGCCCCTCCTCCTCATACCATCATTTTGGGGGTTAAGGATTTCAATATATGAATCTTGGGGGGACAAAAACATTCAGACCATAGCATTTATATTTATGATTATATGCAATATAAAATAGAAACATTACTTCCCTGCAAGAATGATTCCTGCAACATATGGTTTTGTGAATGTAATACCATGAGCTAACAACTCTTGTTTTTAAGCTTGCTTAGTTAATGCTGAAGTATTTTAAAATAAATTATAGATATCATGATATTTCACCCCTAAATACCCTCTCTAAAAAGTAAGAACACTTTCCTGCCTAATTGCCTGACATTTTGGCCAATCAAACAGCAAGAAAATTCAGCCAATCAGAATTCAGGAATGATTGCATTACCCTCAGAAATACCTTGCTTATAAGCCTAGGTTATCTGGACCCTGTAATTTAATGGCAGTAACAGTTGATTGGTTGGCCCTTTGTAAATGAACTGAAATGGACCAGCTGAAATGGAGAAATATCCATACCTAGAAACTTACAATAGAATAGGTTTTACCCATCTACAATGTGAGGTAGGATGCAGCCTGGAGCGGTTACACAAGAAACAGAAGGGAGCCAGAAAGAGACTTCCAGTCCCTGCCAAGTTGGCAGATCAGGAGGGCTGCTGGCTCCCTTTCCCAAATCCAGGCTAGAGAAACTACAGAGGAAAACAGGGATTCCAGGAATCAACAACAATAGCAACAAGGCGTGAGAAGCCCATGGGGAGATGGCTCAGAGAAGGGCCTGGCCTTGAGCAATTTCCTGTACACCTCATCAGACAAGCAGCCAGTGTTCCCAGGGGATATGTGCCCCCAAACAGGGCACTGTCACTCCTTCAGAAGAAAAACAGCAAACTACACACGCTGCTATCTGAAGAAGAAGGATTAGAATATGAACAAACAGAAAAACATCTAAAACAAGACTCAAGTAAAACGAAACACATAAGACAGAAGTGATATTAAACAAAAAATTTAAAGAACAAGTAGAAATGTTATGTATGAAAACTCTAATACTGAATAATGGGCATAGGTCCAGGTGGGGTTGAAACAAGACCAAGCCAAAGAGATAACAAAGTAGACCTGGACAGGGAGACTGCGGAGCTGATTCACCACCTCCCATCCTTCCCTGACCCCAGTCTGCCGTCTGCCTTGAGAGCTTTCTCATTAAAAGGGTTGACAGAGAAGCTGGCATCCCTTATCTCTGGCGCACTTGCTCTGCTCTGCTTGCTGTCATTGGACCTGCACCTCGGAGGTCCCTCTCCCTTCCTACCTGGCCTTTTGGCCCAGTGACTCCAGGTGAAATTTCTCCCTTCTGATGCCCTACAGGAGGGACTGGCTACATAATCTGTGGGTCCCAGTGCAAAATAAAAATGCGAGGCCCCTCGTTAAAAAAATTATTAAGAATTTCAAGATGGCAACAACAGAGCATTAAACCAATGGTGTGGCCCTTCTGAGGGTGGGTCCCTGTGCGACTACTCAGATTGCGAGTCCACAAAGCCTACTCGGCCCACAAGGTTTGGGGGCTCCAGGGCCTGCCCATCCCCACCTTTGCAGCTGGGAATGCGTGGATTCCACTTTTGTCAAAATCCACCCCAGGCCATCTCTCCTTGCAGCATTCTGGCCAAATCTTCCCAGAAAGTTTTGCCTTTTCTCACCAGAGTCTTCCCATCAGATGAATAACCTCAGAGCAGCAGTTTCTTTGGGAACCTCTTGAGGCCCTGAATTGCTCCCAGGCAAGCACTCCCACCCACTCAACCTCCAGCCTCCAGCTACAGGGGCAGGGGGCTGCCAGCAGCCATTCTAGGGCTGGGGGGATGGGGTGTCATTACTAAAAAAGAAAAAACAGAAAAAGTTAGGACTCATCCCTTCCCTAGGGCCATCAGTTCACAAAACTGCGTTATCAAAAAAGCCACCAGACTTAGAAAAATTTTGAGTCAGGCTAGGAAATTTTGTTTATCTGCTGACTGAAAAAAAAAAAAAGTGGAAGGACGGTGAGGTAGTTCAGAGTCATTAAACCCCATGGTAAAAACCTAAGGGTTCTGGCATTTTTCATCCTTTCAGTGGGTTCTGATTGGGGCAGATGGGAAAGCCTGTGCGCTGAGGGGGAAGGGAGGGTAAAACATATATAACATAAAGTCTAACCAGTTTAACCATTTTTTAAGTGTACATTCACTTAGTGGTGCAACATCTCCCCTATCCGTTTCCAGAACTTTGTCATCATCCCAAACTGAAATTCTGTACCCGTTAAACAATAATTCCCCATTCCCTCTTCTCCCAGCCCTTGGGCCTCTCTATTCTACTTACGGTCTCCGTGAATTTGTCTATTCTAGGTATCTCATATAAATAGAATCATATAATATTTGTCCTTTTGTGTCAGGCTTATTTCATTTAACATAATGTTTTCACTTGCTATACATGCTGCAGCATGTGTCAGAATTTCATTCCTCTTTATGAGTGAATAATATTTCATTGTATGTATATATCGCACTTTGTTTATCCTTTCGTCTGTTGATGGACATGTAGATTGTTTCTACCTTTTGGCTATTGTGAATAATGCTGATATGAACGTTAATATACAAGTATACGTTCAAGTCCCGGCTTTCAATTATTTTGGGTATATACCTAGAAGTGGAATTGCTGGATCATATAGTAACTCTGTGTTTAACTTTTTAAGGAATCACCAAATTATTTTCCACAGCAGCTCCATAAGTTTTCATTCCCACCAGCACAAAGGCTCCAATTTCTCCACATCCTACTAACACTTATTACCTTCCAAGTTTTTAAAAGGAAAATTTAGTTTCCTTTTGTTTTGTTTTTTGCTTGTTTTTTTTTTTTTTTTTTTTGCGGTATGCGGGCCTCTCACTGTTGTGGCCTCCCCCGTTGCGGAGCACAGGCTCCGGACGCGCAGGCTCCGGACGCGCAGGCTCCGGACGCGCAGGCTCAGCGGCCATGGCTCACGGGCCCAGCCGCTCCGCGGCATATGGGATCCTCCCAGACCGGGGCACGAACCCGTATCCCCTGCATCGGCAGGCGGACTCTCAACCACTTGCGCCACCAGGGAGGCCCTTTGCTTGTTTTTATAACAGACGTCCTAATGAGTGTGAAGTAGTATCACACTGTGGTTTTGATTTGCAATTCTCTACTGACATTAAGCATTGTGCTTATTGGCCATTTGTGTATCTCCTCTGGAGAAATACCCAAGTCCTTTGCCCATTTTTTTTTTTTTTTTTTTTTTTTTTTTTTGCAGTACGCAGGACTCTCACCGTTGCGGCCTCTCCCGCCGCGGAGCACAGGCTCCAGACGCGCAGGCTCAGCGGCCATGGCTCACGGGCCCAGCTGCTCCACGGCACGTGGGATCCTCCCAGACCGGGGCGCAACCCTGCATCCCGCGCATCGGCAGGCGGACTCTCAACCACTGCGCCACCAGGCAAACCCCCTTTGCCCATTTTTGAGTTGCATTTTTGTTGTTGTTGCATTTCGAAGTTCTTTATATATTCTGGATATTAATCCCTTATCAAATACATGATTTGAAGATATCTTCTTCCATTTTGTGGGCTTGCTTTTCACTCTCTTGATAGTGTCCTTGATGTACATAGTGGGGAGGCTTTTGAAGAAATATTAACATGGCAGACTACTGATGCCTAAAAATGGTGCAAGATATTTTTCATTGGTCCCCACCATCCCAGATCCACTCTCCAGCCTTTCCCACCCTGCTTCCGTCATTAGGTGGCTGGCTTCTAGGTACAGCAATGTAGGTGTCCCTTGCCCTCTGCTTCCCAACTGGATTAAGTCAAGAGGAGACATCATCAGGAGACCTGCAGGGCCACAGGTTGCCTGTACCTCTACCAAAGATGACAGTTCCTGTCAGGTGGCTCTATGATTTCCAGGTCTGGTAACTGGCTCACCCTCGTGCAACTTAAGGCCTTTCACATTTAGGTGCAATAATGGCTCCCTGCTAACCCTAGCCCACAGACACTGCACCATGCATGTCTGTTTCCCTTAAACCTGAGTAGGGGAAGGAAACCTCGCCTAGGACCCTCTTAGAGTCCCTGGCTGGGTCTGAAAATTAAATGGACAAAGACAGATTAACAGAAAAAGCATACAAATTTTATTAAATTTTTACATGTACATGCGAGCCTTCACAAGAGAATGAAGACATGAAGAAGTGGATAGATCAGGAAGCTTTTATACCTTTTAGACAAAGAAACAGTAGATTTGTCAAGATTTGAGAAAACAAAGGGGTTTGGGTTTGGGGTAGTCAATAGTGAAGAAGTATCTAGGAAGATAAGGGCTAGATTAACAATATTTGTTTGTACAGATTTCTCTGCCCCAAATTCCCATCCCTAGTGATAAGAATGTTCCTCCTGGTACAGGGAGGGTACCTTTCACATGGGAGTTCAAAATGCCAAGGTGCCATATTTTAGGGTAGCTTGTCCTGAACCCCATCTCCTGCCTCCACCTTTGTAAGCATCTCCTTTCTTAAACTCT
Organism: Mesoplodon densirostris; assembly: GCF_025265405.1. Taxonomy (NCBI): domain Eukaryota; kingdom Metazoa; phylum Chordata; class Mammalia; order Artiodactyla; family Ziphiidae; genus Mesoplodon; species Mesoplodon densirostris. Next base: position 38,056,440 of record NC_082664.1, read on the forward strand.
CCTCAATTACTCCACTGGAGCATTTCCTGCTGGAACAATGACTGATACAAATGGAAACACTTCAGAGGCAGGAAGACCACAGTTCAAGTCTTGGCTTTACCACTCAATAACCACTTAACCACTCAACCTCAGACAGGTTCATCTCTCTGAGCCTCCTCATCTCCAACTAGCAGGTGGAGAAAATGACCCTTACCAAATCGGGTTGTTGGGAGGATGGAAAGAAAGAGCAAACGTGAATACCCAGCATGCAGTATATGCTCAGTAGTGCTAATTCCCTTTCCTTTGCTGGACAAAGCTGGTCTTTGGCCCCTCTCCCAGCCTCCTTTTACTTCCCTGTTCTGCTGTTCTTACGTAGAGCTCCCTATCTTGGTGCTTCACCACTGGTCTGGTCAAGTCCTCACAATCTAGATCTCTTCCTTGCCACCTAAGTAGCCCCCTAAACATCCTCACAGACCCTCGCCTAAACCAGCACACTCAATTGTCCCATTCCTTTAGAAGTCTTCCTGCCTAATGGAGTGGGTGAAAACAGGTTTTCCCAACAAGCTCATCCCACCCCTTTACTCATGCAAACATGATAGTCCCAGGTAAGAAACATGCATAACTCAATTAAAATTCCAAACTCCTTGAAGTGTAGGTAAAGCTGAGAAGAAATGCTCAGGACACTTGGCTAGAAATTCTCCCACAGTCTGGCCCATTACAACTTCTGAAATCCTGCCAGACGTGTACTGGGATGGTGGGAGGCAGCACAGCAAAAAGCCAAGACTGAGAATGTGGCCTCTGGAGTTGGTCTGCCTGGGTTTAGCTGCCAGCACCCCCACTCACTAGCTGTGTGACTTAGGCAAAGACCCAAACCACTCTGATCCTGAGTTTCCTAACCTATGAAATCAGGGTATTCATGGCAACTTCATAGGACGAGGGTGCTGATTACATAAAACAATCAACTGTAATAACAAAGTGCTGAGCATGGTTCTGGGTACATGATTCACACTCAATAAAATTTAGTTATTATTTCCATTCTACTCCACACTAATGTACTTAGAATGATCCACAGGGCACAGTGGAGGCAGGCACTACAGGCAAATGTTTTATCTTATTGTTTTTAAAATGTTTCCTTTTTGTTGTAAAAGTAATGACTATTCATTGTGTAAAGTTTGGAAACTATGAAAACATATAAAGAAAAAAACAAACGTCACCTGTAATCTTACATACAAATACAACCACTTTTCAGTGACTTTCCTTCAGGATCAATATACATTTATTTTCTTTCATGTGTATTTGTATTTACAGTTGGGTAGTTTTTATAAACCAAGAATTTTTATACTGATTTATCACTGCCACGACCTTTCCCCCATGTCACTGATCTTCTAAAACATGATTTTTAACTTAAGCCATATATTGGTTTAGTTGCACATACATCTTTAAAATCACGTACTGTATAAAATAACACACTAAAGTAGAAATACGACTTTCTTCTACTCTCACATTTCATGACATAATGTATTCAAAGTCTTCCCATGTCTCTTTCACATTAGTGTCTCTGTCATCCCCAGAGCCACTTTTTGAGTCATCTCACAGTTTCCTATAGTACATTACCTTCTCTTCCATCTCAATTGTTTCGAGTTATAGCACTTTTTGAATCTACTTGCTGTTACTAGAAATTTTATCCTAAACCACAAGTAGAGCAGTTAGCTCTACCTAAAACAGTTCTGTTTTTCTTTTTAAATACAATGTTAAATAATAGAAGGTAGATTTTTCATGTGCCATGTGATCTCTACAATGTAATTATTTATAGTTTTTTTTTAAATGTTACCTTTCTAACATTTGAATAAAAAACTATTTGTGTTATAAATACAAATAAGTATTATATGGACATGATACAATAGCAAAAGAAAAGGTGATTTTTCACTGATTCAAAATTTTCCTTCTTAAGATACAATGTACTTAATCTGTCCCCTATTAATGGATATTTAGATTCTTTTCCATGTTTCATGGAGTTTATTTTTGAAATGGCTTGGAGAAGAGTTGGGAGAGAAAAAAAAATCAAGATCCACTTCAAGCGATAACCTCTATTTTTGACTGTTCTTAGCAGCATCCAGCTGACCTCCTCCTACCATCTTCAGAACTGATGTTCGTTGACTGTCACTGGTACTCAGAGGGCTGAAGCCCCAGGCCCAGGCATAGTTCAAGGTCAGAAAAGGAGCAGGTCAGGGGCAGGGCAATAATTTGTCAACCAGCTCTGCTTGTCCCCTGCTAAACTCCAGATGCCCCGGGAGCTGCCAGCCGCAGGGATACAGCCCAGCAGGGGATCTGGTCATCAGGCAGATGCCCAAGCCTACACATCCTTGAGTTCCTGCAGGCCAGTGTCCCACCCCTTTGCCAGTTCCTCATTTTATATAAATCAAGCTCTCAGCCCTCCAGGGAGTCACCAACTGAAGACAAGTCAGGACTGAAAAAGGAAAGAGAATTAGAACAGGGATAGTCAAGCAGAGCCCTCTGGCCCAACAATGTGACATCTAGGATTGGAATATCCCAACAGACAAATACACCATTGACAGGGGACTATCAGGGACACTGACAGTTGATACTCTGGAGTCTGTCTAGTGGTGTATAGAAGGAAACAGAGCATTGCTCTCCTGAAAATTCCCCCCAGTTGCCTAATACCTCCAGAATCTACGCAGTTCGCTTTGCCAAAGTCATCCAAACTGAGTGGCAGGATGAGTTTTTCGTGGCGACTGAGCATTTAGAATGTTCAGAACCAAGTGAGAGTCCAGAAGCAGCTGAGGAAGTTGGGTTCTGCCCAAAGGTGTGCTGGTAAAGGTTTAACAACAGGCTCTCATATGTGTGGGTTGGGGGAGCAGGAGCCCCAGCAGTAGCACTTGCCAATTTCTATGGTGCAAATACTCCCATCATGGCCAATTTCAAGCTACGAACATGATGTCACTGAATGCAGAGTTGTAAAAAGATGTGCATTATATAATATTTCCACCATACAGATAAAATAGACAGAAATAACCTCAAGAGCATGGATAATAGCATAACAGAGTAAAATAGTTAAGATGTGATACATTTTATGCATTTATTAGCTTTCATTTTAATATAATTTATTTAATTGTAAGCTTACATAATTTAATTTTTAATAATACGTGTTTGACGGCTTGCAAAATTTCTGAAAATCAATCAGCTTTCATGAGCTGGTACAAGACAGCACACCATCTTGCCTTTCACCCTCCCCTGTCACTGGCATATCTTTAATCCCCACTTCACTATAGAGTCAGGACAGCAACCTTGGGCAGAGTGAAAAAGCCATGTTGAATCTGAATGGCATTTGGACTGCTTCCTCATTTCCCTACTTCTCTGGTGACACAACCTGTATTAGTCAGGATTCTCCAGAGAAACAGAAACAATAAGATATAGATAGATGGTAGACAGACAGATACATAGAAAGATGAGAGAGAGAGAGAGAAGAGGAGATTTATTACAAGAATTGGCTCACATGGTTATGGAGGCTAAGAAATCCCAGGCAACCTACTGTCTGCAAGCCGGAGAACCAGGAAAGCCAGGGTGCAAGGCAGTCTGAGTTCAAAGGCTTGAGAACCAGGGCAGCCAACGGTATAATTCCCAGTCCCAGGCTGAAGGTTTGAGAACCAGAGGGACACTGTTGAAAGTTCCAGAGTACAAAGACCCAAGAACCTGGAGCTTCAATGTCAACGGCAGGAGGAGATGGACATCCCAGATCAAGAAGACAGAGATAGAATTTGCCCTTCCTTGGCCTTCTTATTCCATTCGGTTCCTCAACAGATTGGATGATGCCTGCCCACATAGGTGCAGGCAGACCCTCTTCACTCTGTCTACTCAATCAAATGCTAATCTCTCCAAGAAACACCCTCACAGACACACAGAAATAATGTTTTACCAGCTATCTGGGCATCCCTTCACCCAGTCAAATTGACACATAAAATTGACTGTCATACAACCCAAAACCCCTCTTTAAAATTTGTTTCAGGGCTTCCCTGGTGGCATAGTGGTTAAGAATCCACCTGCCAATGCAGGGGACACGGGTTCGAGCCCTGGTCCGGGAAGATCCCACATGCCGCGGAGCAACTAAGCCCATGCGCCACAACTACTGAGCCTGTGCTCTAGAGCCCATGAGCCACAACTACTGAGCCTGCAAGCCACAACTACTGAAGCCCGCGTGCCTAGATCCTGTGTTCCGCAACAAGAGAAACCACCGCAATGAGAAGCCCGCACATGGCAACAAAGAGTAGCCTCCGCTCACCGCAACTAGAAGAAAGCCCACGCATAGCAATGAAGACCCAAGGCAGCCAAAAATAAATAAATTAAATAAATAAAAGACCTATTTTAATTTTATTTATATTTAATATTTAAAATAATAAAAATATTTAAATTTTAATTATAAAACTTGGCAGATGTGCAAACAAAAAATGCATAGACAATAATATAATGAGAATTTGTGATTTACCCAGTTTAGAAAAATAAAATATGGCAAACTCACCTGAAGTTTTCTGTGTATCCTCCTCGTCACATCCCCTTCCCTCCTCCTCAGAGGGGACCACTGTCCTGAATTTGATGATTACCATTCCCACATTTATCTTCATAATTTTAGTACATGGTATATATATATTACATAGTATATATGTATGTATGTATGTATATACATGTGTGTGTACATGTTTCTAGTCTCTTTTTACAGATAGGAAAACACAGAACTCAGAGTCAACCTTGCTTGAATAAAAACATCTCTTTTATTAACTTTATCCTTAAGTGTCTGAAGAAAAGAGCTCACCCAGAAGAGTCTTGGTAGTGAAACTGGCCCCTTTATTTCTAGCCTAAGGACAATTTAGAAGGGTGGGTGCACAACCACCCATTTCAGGACTGGAATAAATGCTAACGAGCAAAGGGGAGTCTTTTCTAAGACTTCCAGATGATGGCCTGTCTTCTGTTTCCCTGTGAAAGCCAGCAGCAGCAGACCATGGCTGTCACTAAAGGTACCATCTTCTGGCTTTTCACAGCCTTTCTTTTTAAATGCCACTATGAAGACATCTTATTCCATCATATTATTATGGAATCCTTTACTAACAGTAATTTCCATCTAAGAGGTAAGAGTTTACATCGTATTTCTATCTTATCCCTTTTTAAAATGACAAATATTGACAAACATCAAGCAGGAAGATGTTATTAACGAAGACTGTTGTAAGCTAAAAATTACAAGAGGAAGATTTGTGATTCTTTATCGAACTTGATTATAAAATTTGTATCAAACGCTGTCAGATTCGTAAGCTGGGGAGAGACTGCAGCTTTATAACTTGGACCTAAATGTGCAAGAGCAGATATAAAATCTTAGAATGTAATATCAGCTTTGAAAATGTTAAATTGGGAGTTTGAGCCTTTTTCACTTTATGAACTGGCACACTGTAGAAAGCAAGGGCTGTATTGATTTCTGACAGAAGAGGCCGTCTCTCAAATGGATCTGAGCCTTTTCATATTCCACTTCACTCTAAAGACACATTTTTTTTTTTTTTTTTTTTTTTTGCGGTATGCGGGCCTCTCACTGTTGTGGCCTCTCCCATTGTGGAGCACAGGCTCCGGACGCGCAGGCTCAGAGGTCATGGCTCACGGGCCCAGCCGCTCCGCAGCATGTGGGATCTTCCCAGACCGGGGCACGAACCCGTGTCCCCTACATCGGCAGGCGGACTCTCAACCAGTGCGCCACCAGGGAAGCCCCTAAAGACACATTTTAAGTGATGTCCTCTTCATTTCCATTTAATGTGTGTGACTTAATTGAAGAAGAAAGAAAACAGCTTTACAGAGAAGGAACTCTTCCTGAGAGCCTGCTGGGGTCACTGCGGGGGTGGAGAATATAACCAAGAAAATCTGCTCACTGACATGAAGCTCATGTTGCGGATTTTCTTCCCCCAAGTGTTCTAGTTCAAAGCAGATTCAAAGCCCTTTCCTTGGGCTATTTTTGCAATAGCCCAAGAATAAAGTTGCCCTTTCTGTCACTCTTTAATTTTTTCACCAACCATCCCTGCCTGGAGAGGCCTCCTCGCCACCTCTGTCTGCCCTCTCACTTGCCTTTCTGGGAATGCAGTGCTCTCACCTCAAGGTCTTGGGGATGGGAGGGCCCCAAATATCCCCAACCTGGTAAGCAGTGAAGGACAACTTCTGGGAACCTGCTTATCTGGGCAGAAACTCACTTTAGAATCATTTATGCATGTTATAAGACAGATAACCAGGGTGGCTTTTATGCTCAGGATTCCAGTCCATTGGTGTCTGTGTAGAGACCCCAACATTGGTCGGCAAAAAGGCTAAGCAGGTCTTAGTGTAGCCTGTGATCAAAGGATGTTGGAAAGGAGCCTCTACCCCAAAGATATCCTCTGTGTTAGTTTTCTACGTGTAATTCTGTTACAAATTATACAAATTTAGTGACTCAAAACAGCACAAATTTATTATCTTACAGTTCTGGAGGTCAGAAGTCCGAAATGGGTGTTATGGGGCTAAAAGCAAAGGTAATGTTCCTTCTGGAAGCTGTAGGCAAGAATCCTTGTCTTTTCTAGATTCTAGAGGCCTCCTGAATTTCTTGGCTTGTGGACCCTTCACTTCCATCTTCAAAGTGCATCGATACAACCTCTGCTTCTGGCATCACATCTGCCCTCTCAGTTTCTGACCCTCCTGCCTCCTTTATATAAGGACCCTTGTGATTCCATTGACGCTATAATCCAGAATAACCCCCATAGCTCATGAGCCTTAAATTAATCAATCAGCAAAGTCCCCTTTCCCACATAAGGCAACATATTCTGGGGACTGGGATGTGCACATCTTTAGGAGGCCATTTTCAGCCCACCACACCTCCCTACTACTAACCTGAAATTATGTCATTTGAGAGACATTCCTTTGGGTCTTAAATTTCATTTGTTTAAGAATCCCTTTTAAAATGCAAACATTCCGCTAACTTCCCTGGTGGTGCAGTGGTTAAGAATCCGCCTGCCAATGCAGGGGACATGGGTTTGAGCCCTGGTCCAGGAAGATCCCACACGCTGCGGAGCAACTAAGCCCATGCGCCACAACTACTGAGCCCATGTGCCACAACCACTGAAGGCTGTGCGCCTAGAGTCCATGCTCCGCAACAAGAGAAGCCACCGCAATGAGAAGCCCGTGTACCTCAACGAAGAGTAGCCCCTGCTCGCCGCAACTAGAGAAAGCCCGCATGCAGCAACAAAGACCCAACGCAGCCAAAAATAAATAAATAAGTTTATAAAAAAATAAAAAATAAAATAAATAAAATGCAAACACTCCTGGTAAAGGTGATGCCAAGTGTATCTGAGAAAGACCTGGCCTGCTCTTGAGTTCCCTCTGCCCTTAATTCTGCTATCCAATAAGGCTGAATTATGTTGGTTTATGGAAGCCACCACCCTGGCCCTAAAAACCATGAGACAATGAGGAAAATAAGATGATAAGATTATATAGGTGAATTCATCCCTTAACTGATCAGACAGAGATGGCCAGAGTCACCTTACAGAAAGAAAATGAGCAGGAAGATCCCTGTGTAACCAGATCAAAGGAATTATTCTGGAATGTCTCAAGCAGAAGCAAAGTGATCTGACAAGGAAGCATGGGAAAGAAGAGGCCCAATGCTCACAGGCCCACATGCCCAGGCTCTCTGTCTGCCTGTAGAGATCCACTCTCTGCCTTCTCTACCTCACTCTGTGATCTGAGAGGCTGGCCTCTCTCAAGCTTTTCATCTTCCAGTTGTGTTCAGATTGTGGAGGCCACAAGCAGGATCAGGGGACAGTAGGAGAGAAAGGCCGGAGTATTTCCTCCCCCCATTCCCTCCCTGCTAGACTGTTTTGGCAATGGCCGTGTTCCTCCACCAAAGGCCATGGATCCTGTGGAAATGCTCTCCCTTACAGCTGCAGTTACAGCTCTCTCCAGGTTCTGGTACTGCGTCTTTTTTCACCCTGGAGGTGGTAATTACTCCCAGAGTTGCCAGACTGGAAATAGACTGGGGGTGATTCAACATCCCCTGTTGGTTTTGAGATATGTTTGAAAGGAATCCCTTCTTTAAACTCTCTGCAATTACTATTCCCTTTTGAGTGTGCAGTTTTTTTTCTTCCTGGGCCTAGTCTGATACCTGCCGTGTCCTAGCACTGCCCCATCTGACGGGAGCATGCGCCTAGCCATTGTGGCCCCAGACTTTCATGCTCAATGCCATTAAACTCTGGTCTTTACCTAACTCCCCCTGTGCCAATTCTGGGAGCCCTGAACAACCAGCTGATACCTTGATTCTTCACGTAGCTTCTCACCCCACAAGAGAGAAGGCACCCGTTGGGCTAAAGTCAGCTTAGCAGGTTTGTGTCTTATTATACATTAATAAATTGGCTATTTTGGGTTTATATTTCTCTTTGAGCCATGTTACTGTAGGTCATCATTGTTGCATCCAATCAAACTTAGGGCATGAGAAGACAGAGTGTCTGGACTGACAAGGCTGGAAACAGACCAGACGCCAGACCACAGGAAATGCCTGAAGGTCAATGCCACCTTGCAAGGTTTCCTGGTAGCCAGGCCTTTTGGTGTCTCCTGTGATGTCAGTCTCGGCACACACTTGCTTTTAGACTTCCACAGCCTTTAATATCCTTCACTGGGCTAACACTGTATGATCCTCCCACAGACTGTTATCAGCTAACACCTTGCAGGGATTATGACAGCCGGCTCAGAGCAAGAACATGTCGAAATGGGACATGGCTCAATGCCCAGAGGGGGGAAGGAGGTAGGAGGGGGAGAGGTGGGGTGAATTTGAAGCAGGATGAGGCTGACAATAAAGGGGCGGTCAACTCGACTTGTGTTACTTTTTTGCAGCTGTTCCCTGGAGCTCTCAATCCCTGTCCCCTCTGTGGGTCCAACTGCTAATCTTGGCTCTGCCACTAACCACCTATGCAAACCTTATCTTCTTCAGATAATGATTTCTTCAACTGAAAAAGGAATGCTAAAGATCCATGAGTCTATTCTACATGCATTTGGTATGTTACATTCAATTTTTTTTTAAGTATATCAGAGCAGCATCTAGTTGGGAAGGAGAGATCCCATTTAACATGGGTTATTTAGACTTCAGGTTTAGAGCACAGGAGATTGAATGAATTTAGGCTTGGAACCCAGCTCCACTACTTACTGGTGACCCTGAGCAAGTCATTTAACCTCTCTGAGCCTAAGTTCCTCATCTGTAAAGCAAGAAAATGCTTCCCAGCTTGCACAATTGTAAGGATGATATGAGATAATGTCTATGTACCCCGGACGTAAGCCAGGATCTCATAGCCCCCAGGCTCTGCACAGAGTTACAGTTGAAGAAGACAATTCTAAAACCAAATGGAATTTATAAAGTTTTCTAATCATACCAGCAGCACTCAAAGAACATAAAAGGGGATCCAATTCACTTGAAGAACATAAAAGGCGATCCAATTTATAAACCACAGCAACATTTCTTAAAATAATCTTTTCCACTTCTGACCAATTCCCCTACCTCTCACCCACCTACTACATCAGAATCTCAACTCTAGAAATCTCACAAAACTCTCCCCAACACTAGACTTGCCAGATTTAGCAAAACAAAACAAACAAGAGAAAGGATGCCCAGTTAAATGTGAATTTCAGATACACAACAAATCCCCCCCCCCCGTTTTTTGTGGGTTTTTTTGCGGTACGCGGGCCTCTCACCGCTGCGGCCTCTCCCGCCGCGGAGCACAGGCTCCGGACGCGCATGCCCACCGGCCATGGCTCTCGGGCCCAGCCACTCCGCGGCATGTGGGATCTATCCGGACCGGGGCACGAACCCGTGTGCCCCGCATTGGCAGGCGGCCTCCCAACCACTGCGCCACCAGGAAGCCCCAAATCCCTTTTTTTAGTATAAAAATTTCCCATGCAATATATGGGAGCGTACTTATACTTAGAGATTATTTGTTACTTATCTGAAATTCAAATGTAACTGGTGTCCTGTATTTTATGTGGCAACCCCAACTAACGCCCAACCCACAAAGGTTTTTTTTCTGCTTTTCATTCTTCCCCATCCCATGTTTGTTATGTAGGTTTGTCACAGCAAAGCCCATTAACAATTCCTGGAAAATAAAAATAGAAACTGGGTAATAAAGACTAACCTTTCTTTTTTTTCTTTTCCTTGGTGCTTCGTCTGGTTTCCCTTGCTCATAGGGTGCCATATGAAGAGGTCTCGCGCTCGGCACTTCAGACCAGAGTTCCCAGCGTGACACGCCTGCACCACCACCTCAGCTGGGCGGGGCTGGGCGCAGAAGAGCTGAGAACGGCGTTCAATTCAAGATGGCGGCAGCAGGCCGAGCGCAGAGATGCTGCACCCCGCCCTGCGAACTGTATGTAGCCTGAGCAGCCCAGCTGTAACAGATCCCGCGAGAACTCGCTTCCCTCCCTGCTGATGAGATCCCTATAAAGCAGCCCCACCGGGGCCTTTGGAGAGAGCCTGTGGTCTAGAGCAGCGGTCGCCAACCTTTTTGGCATCAGGGACGGGTTTCATGGAAGACAATTTTTCCACGGACGGGGGTGGGGGGATGGTTCAGGCAGTAATGCGAGCGATGGGAGCGGCAGATGAAGTTTCGCCCACTTACCTCCTGCTGGGTGGCCCGGTTCCTAACAGGCCATGGACCTGTACGGGTCCGCGGCCCTAGGGTTGGGGACCCCTGGTCTAAAGTACAAGCTTGTGCTTCCCCATTCTTGAATCCAAGAATAAGGCTTTCCTTTGCTTCTGAACCAAATTCAGTCTATTCTGTTGGCTCCAGTGATACTAGGCAGGGGGGATCATTATTGGGTCCCAATTTGAAAAGGTCAGTAACAGTTAACTCACTAAGTTTCTCTCCCTTCTTTTTTTTTTTTTTTTCCTTCTACACTTTCCCCAGTACCAGCCTTGTCCACAGCAAAGGAAAGCTTTGGAGCTGTCCCAGCAAGAAGAATCCTTTCCCTTCCCTCCTGCCTCTCCAGTCCTGCCTCTCCGTACCCTGATTCTATATCTTCCAAAGCTCAGTAGCCAGGAAAACTCTGAGAAGGCAGGAGAGAGGAAGAAGCTAACTGGCAAAGACTAAATTTTTGTCGGGGTTAGGGAGTGAAGGCATCACTCTCACACATTCATAAATATGGTACTTAGCCCGGGGTCTGGAATATAGTAAACACAGAGGGCACACCTGCTCTTACCCCTGCTTCTCCTCCTGACTACTACTAGGGAGACATCCTTTCCCACCCACCCAGCCCAAATCTGCGGCCTCGTTCTCTATAGAACACTCCAGGAAGCTTAAAAGCCTAAAAGAGGCCTGCCCATCCTACTGCTCCCACACAGATACTGTGGTGGTCCTAAGTCCCCCGGGGCTGGATCCACACCAACTCACAGTCTCCCCATTCCAGGAACAGTCTCTGCTCCGCTGCTTAGAAGCCCCAGGTAATCATAGCATCACTCTGTTGGCAGGGTCACATGACCCACTCTGCTGGCCACCCAGGAAGTTCAAGATTTCCAAAGCACCCATTGAGCCAGGGGCACCTTCCAGGACAGTGGCCTTGGTTCTTGTTCCAGATGCTGCAGCCCCACTGCTGCTGAAGACAGTAATGCTCCTCCATTCGGGGCCACCTGAGGGAGTTAAATTCCCATTACAAAGACAAAGCCCACTGAACTGGAAGAGAGTTGGTCCTGAGTGCCAGCAAGAGCCTTGCCTCAGTCCCAAAGGGGTGCCGGGTCCATTAAAGCTTTTCACAGCTGATTGCTCACCTGTTCTTCATTTTCCACTTCACTCGGTGTACTAAACAGTGTCCTGGAGAGAAGGACCCAGCAGAACAAACCAATAAAATTGAACATTTCCCCCTCAATGCTCTTTGAGGCAGACCCTCCAGGCTGACTTCCCTTTTTTCCTTCTAAGAATGGGAATCCAATCTGAGACAGGTCAGACCCAGGGCTTTAAAAAAAAAAAACAATGCCACCACATTCATTTCCCCTTATAACTACCAAGGGGTTTCTCTACTGTTCTTTCTTCTATATCATTGCTACTTCCCAAAAAGCATCACATAAAAAAAAAAAGCTGAGCTGCATGGGACACTTTCTAATTTCAATTCATTTCAACAAACATATGCTCTGACGAACCAACCCAACTTGGGGGATACAAACTAGGATAAAGCCAGCACCCATCTTCCTGATGCCTACAGTTTTGTGAGAGACTCAGATGTAAGGAGCACAAAGCAGGCCTGCCACCACAGAGAGGAGCTGTGTGCACGGGGAGGGGCGTGGGGACAGGGCAGGGAAGAGAGCTGGATTTAAAAAGAGGAGCAGTGTTATTGTGTGTCTGCTTTGTTATTGTGTAGTTTTGTTCTGTTGTTTTGGTTTTTTTACTTTCTTTCATTTTCTATTCCCCTACTCTTTTTGTCATCAAGCCCATCCCCCAGGAAACGAGATGGCCGAGCTGGAACTTCATAATCCTCCAAACCCCTCAACATTTCCCCCACCTCTGACTCTAAAAAACAGACCATTTTATCTAGCTGTTCCTATAGGTCGTTCTGTCCATAAGAGGTGCAGTATGCAATATATATATATTTTAAATTGAGCATTTACTAAGGAAAGCACTGAAAAAATGGCTCTGGAAAACTGCCATGAGCAAAACACATAGACCCCACCTTCATGGAGCTTACAGAGCAGCGTTGAGCATAAAGTTAGGGTTTTAAATGCACACACTTTGGAGTTGAAAAGAGATGAGTTGTCTTACCATGCATGAGGCTGTAGGCCAATTAAATTCTCTGTGACTCATTTTGCTGATGTGTAAAATGGGGACAGTAATACCCAACTCAATGGTTTGTTATGAGGTTTAAATGAGATGTGCGTAAGTGCTGGGTGTGTGTCAGCATCTATTATTAGTGTTTGTGGCAGTATTATTGTAACACATATTTCGGCAACAAAAACGATAATGCTGACATTACTGTGCTTAGCTGTTTTCAAGTTGTTTCACATGTGTCTGTTTCATTTCATCAACAATATCATAAGCCTCTTGAGGGCATGACAGCCCATGGTAAGTATTCAACAAATAGCTGTTGATTTTAGGTTACAGGAGAATGTGTAATTTTTCTGTAAAACCACTGAGGTTTCCATTTTAGGCAAGAGCAAAGGGGTGTCAGAGAATCTCCATGACTGAAATGCCAAATGCACCCGTTTGCTCAGAGAATAAGGCAGAGGGAAGGATCAAGTGAATTCCAATTGGGCTGTGACAGCCTCCTGTGACAGATAGCCTGCGGAGCATTGGAGAACACAGCTGAATAAACCCAGGCATAGAGAGAAATGAGTGCAGCCATGGGGACGCCTGGTGGGATGAAAGATAGTGGGCCAGTGTGAGACTGGAGAGGAAACCTCATTACTTCCCAGAGAGAGGCAGGGGCTGCTCTTCAGGTGGAGTGGTGCTCAGGAAATTCCAGAACATGGTTGCCTGAGAATCCAATGGAACAGCTACTGACTGGCAACCACCAACTCAGAGGGTGGGGAGGTAAGTGATCAATAAATGCATAATTGGGGCTTCCCTGGTGGCACAGTGGTTGAGAGTCCGCCTGCCAATGCAGGGGACACAGGTTCGTGCCCCCGTCTGGGAAGATCCCACATGCCACGGAGCAGCTGGGCCCGTGAGCCATGGCCGCTGAGCCTGCGCATCTGGAGCCTGTGCTCTTCAACGGGAGAGGCCACAACAGTGAGAGGCCCACGTACTGAAAAAAAAAAAAAAAATGCATAATTGAGTGGAAAGATGCTTCTTTTCAACACCCACCCCTCACCCCTGCCATCCTCCACCTTAGAGAGCCAGGTTCCACTGGAGAGAAACCTGTGTGATACGGAGAGATTGGGAAATGTTTGTTTTCCTGGGAGATCCCACAGATGCCTGGCAGATAGAAGGTGGCCAATAGATATTTACGCATGGTTATTTGAATTCTAAGAATCAGAAGTCTATAATGCAGTGCTATAAGGGGATTATTTAGGCCTGTCTCTTTGCTTTATTGGGTGGAAAACTAGTCCAGAGAAGTCAAGTGACCTACCCAAGGCCCCGCAGGTCCTGAAGTAGCTGAGAATCATAGATCAGATTGCCCACGTCTGGGCTCATTGCTTGTTCTTTAGGCAAACCCGTCCACAATTAGCAGAGTCTCTGTGTCTTGTGGATGGAGCCTCAGCAGCACCTCGACCTTCATTCAAGCTAAGGTGGCTTCACCATGGTGCTTTCCTTTTCCCAGATTCTCCTCCAACCTGGATTACATAGCTGCTTTGCCTTGTTTCCTCCCCGCTCTGGTTCTAACCACACCTCTTTCAAAGTGTGAGAAACCTTAGTGATGAGCCAACATTCCTTCCTTCACGGAGCAGAAGCCTCGGTCCAGCTTAGCTCTTGCTATTAACACTCTCATTATCATTATTATTATTTGGGCACCAACTACTAGCTAGGCCCAGGCAGTGACAGGCCAGCGACTGAGCTGGTGCCCCCTGCCCGGCACTTGGAGCCCCTCTGTCCCCTGGCAGACACTGCAGGCCTCCTGCAAGCCTCCCACAGCCAGGAACAGGAAGAAAAACAACGAGTTGATGCTGGCCTGAGCTGAGTCATAAAGACTCAGACCTCAGAGTCTGAAGGAAGGTGACTGGATCGTCTGGGCTTTGTGAGCAAACAACTCAGAGGCTGTCGGAAGATCACTCCCGGCCCCTCCTGGTGACAGAGTCCCTGCAGGTGATCTGCAGGGCCCAGGATGAGCTGGAGCTCCTCAAACCGGCATTTTATTGCTGATTTTTAAAAACTGCCAGTCATTGCCAATCCCTGTTTTATATCTTTTAATTGTTTTTAACTTGTGTGCTCTTTGCCCTGAGGTGACTGGAACACCAAGGGCATCACTTTATAAAATAAATAGATAATGTATTTGCTTTATTTGCCTCCCTGCAGGGTGGAGATGAAGCAAGCAGGAATGGGTGGGAGGAGACACAGAAGGAAGCCTTCTGAGGGTTTGCAGGGTGCAAGGCCTCCCTCTTGGCAGGACCTTCCTTCCCTTGTTCCCCCTACAGTGCTACACTGGGCTTCTGAGCGCCAGCAGGAGCCAGAAAATTGGAAGCTAGGAAGTTGCCTGGAGTCATTTGGAAACGTCTATGGGCTTTGCTGCTGCCCACCAGCCAGGCAGAGCCACCGTGAGAAGATGGAACTAAAGGGACTGTGTCCTTGTGGAGCCTCAGAGAACATAGGAGGGGAGAAGTAGGATTAAAAAGGAAAATCTAGACCAGCAATTCCACTCCTGGGTATACATCTGGAAAAAACAAAGACATTGATTCAAGAAGATACACGGACCCCAATGTTCATAGCAACACTATTTACAATAGCTGAGATATGGAAGCAAACTAAATGCCCATCCACAGACAGATGAATAAAGAAGATGTGGTATATATCTGTACAATAGAATATTAGCCATAAAAAGAATGAAATTCTGCCATTTGCAACGACGTAGATGGACTTAGAGAATATTACGCTTAGTGAAATAAGTCAGACAAAGACCCTATGATATCACATATGTGGAATCTAAAAAATATGGATAATACAAACAAATGAACATAGCAAAACAGAAGCAGACTCAGAGATATAGAAAAAAACTAGTGGTTACCAGAGGGGACAGAAAAGGGGAGAGGGACAAATTAGGGGTACGGGATTAAGAGAAACAAACTACTACATATAAAATAGATACATAGATAGCAACGAGGATGTACTGTATAGCGCAGGGAATTATAGCCATTAGCTTGTAATAACTTTTAATGGAGTATAATCTGTAAAAAATACTGAATCACTATGCTGTACACCTGAAACTAATATAATATTGTAAATCAACTGTACTTCAATTTTTTAAAAAGAAAGAAAAAAAGAATAATCTAAAACATCTTCCCCAACTCCAACTGAAAGGCCAAAAGGCCAACCAGGAGTTGCTGACAGCCTCATTGTATTCCTTGCAAAGTGGCCAATTCAGCCTGGTGATTAAGAGGGAGAAAGAGTTCTTTGGGGGCTTCCCTGGTGGTGCAGTGGTTAAGAATCCGCCTGCCAATGCAGGGGACATAGGTTCGAGCCCTAGTCTGGGAAGATCCCACGTGCTGCGGAGCAACTAAGCCTGCGCACTACAACTACTGAGCCTGCACTCTAGAGCCTGCAAGCCACAACTACTGATGCCTGCACGCCTAGATCCTGTGCTCCGCAACAAGAGAAGCCACCACAGTGAGAAGCCTGCTTGCCACAACTAGAGAAAGCCCGCTTTCAGCAACGAAGACCCAAAACAGCCAAAAATAAAATAAATAAATTTATTTTTTTTAAAAAAAAAGGGTTCTTGGGCTTCCCTGGTGGCGCAGTGGTTGAGAGTCCGCCTGCCGATGCAGGGGACACGGGTTCGTGCCCCGGTCTGGGAAGATCCCACGTGCCGCGGAGCGGCTGGGCCCGTGAGCCATGGCCACTGAGCCTGTGCTCCGGAGCCTGTGCTCCGCAAGGGGAGAGGCCACAACAGTGAGAGGCCCGCATACCGCAAAAAAAAAAAAAAAAAAAAAAAGGGTTCTTGGGGGATCAGATCTGGATTCCAGTCCCCTGCCCTGCCACTTACTTGATGTGTCACTTTGGGCAAGTGGCTTCACTCTTCAGAGTTTTAGTTTATTCATCTTAATTAAATGGTGATAAAGAAGGCAAAAATACCTTATTCATATAAATGTTGGGAAAAGCAAAAGGAGATGGATAATCCAAGTAAAGTGCTTACTTTGCCCAATGCTGGGCACATGGCAGACAGTAAATATTAGTTATTATTGTTATTATGTATTTAGTGCTGTATTAGGCAATCATGGGAGAGGCAAAAAGAGCAGAAATAGTCACTGTCACTGAGAAATACATTCTCCAACATGCCACCCTGTCTCTTCTCTGCCCACCAGATCTGATTTATGTTCAGCAGCTTCTCCAGGGAGTGCAAAGAGCCTGGATTTGTGCCCCAGCTCTGCTGCTCCCCAGCCCTATGCCTCTGCATACATCACCTAACTTCTCTGAACCTCAGTTTCCTCTTCTGTAAAATGGAAATAGTGATAAAGACTCTGCCTACTTCATAAGGTCGCCATGAGGTTCAAATGTGATTATGTGTGAATATGCCTCAAAAGTCGTAAAGTTCTGCAAAAATTAAAAGTTATGATCCTACCCAATCCTATAGGTTTCACTCAAGCCCCACCTTCTCCCACCTTTTCTATGAGTGAAATCCAACTCAAACTGTCTTAAGTGGGGAAAAAAAAAAAGAATTTTCTTAGCTCTTGCAACTAAAAAATTCTGAAGTAGCTGGCTCCAGGTTTCCAAAAGACAAGCTTTTCAGAAATCTGGTTCTCTCCTTTTCTCAGCTCTGCTTTCCTCTATGTTGCCTTTACTCTCAGGCAAGCTCTTCCTGTGAGGTGGCAAAGACAGCCACAAGCTGCTCTGGGCTTGCAACCTATCAGCTCAGCAACCCAAATAGAAACCATCCACCCCTTTCTTGAAAGATCCAGCAAAAGTCCCAGAATTGAGTCTCAGGGGCCTGACCCAGGTCCTGTGCCTGTTTATGGCCATTTCACCTGTGGCCGGGAGAATGGAATATGCTAACTGGTCAAGCCTGGGTCATGTGCCAGGTGATGAGGTCATTCCACCCCCAACCACATAAACGGAATGAGAGGAGGTGGTCCCTTAGAAGCAAGGCAGGGCGATGTTGCTTACAGAAGGGAGAAGGAGATTCTGGACAACACACGTCCACCACACACAGATTTTACTCTTGTATTTTCTGGTACGATGTAGGAAAAAGAAGTAAGAGCCAAACAAAAAATCACAGAGAGCAACCAGACACTTGCTTGGTGGTATGTGCTTGAATCAACAGTTTCTTTCCCTGGAAAACTCTGCCTAGTAATATGACTTCAGGGAAATGAAGGTCCCAGCCCATTTCAGGAAGAGAGCCCTCCTCTTGCTGAGAAACACAATGGTGAACGATAAAAGAAAAGAGAAACCTATTTCCTGACTCATTAAAGCAAGAGAGTGTTTAATAAATAGTATTTGATGATAAAGTTCTGACACTCACTTAATAACCATGATTCTGACTCTGATTCCTATTTCACTTAAGAATCTGCATGACCCCAGATTTCCGGCTGCTATTAATAGAGGTCATGTTGTGGGCAGGCTGCCTGAAGCAGGTTCTGTGCGCAGGAGGGCCAAATACTGGGTGGGGGCCCCATGAAACCACAGTTATTTCAGTCTAAGTCACAACATCATTTCAGCCCAATTCCACTTCCCTTAGGGGCCTGGCAGACCCTGCCATCCTATCACTACTTCCGCCTCCTAAATAACACTTATTTTACTGTTTTATCATATTAGAAAGGCTATATTACTTTTTGAGTTTCCTGAAAAAAAGCTACATACTTATCTTAGGAAACTCAAATAAAAGCATCAAGTCCCCATATACTACTCAGTCTTGTTGAAAATCCTCACATCTTTTTCCAGGCATATATAAATACAGTACATAAGATTTTTAAGTGAGATCATATTGTTTCATAACACATACTGGGAATACTTCTCTATGCTTATGATACCCTCCTATAGCATCAATTTTAATAAATTCAAGTTTTTTTATTATATGAATGTACCACAAATTATTCATGCAGGTCCCTATTGTTGGACAGCTAGATTGTTTCCAAATGTTACTATTATGGTATTCTCTGGAGACATTACAAAGTAAAATGAATGCACGCCTAGATAATGGGGTTACAGTAGGGAGATATAATGGCCAAACAGCTAGGGTAGGAAATATGGGGCTCAGTATAGAAAAGGAACTATGAGAAAAAAGAGTTGTTCTCAGAAAAATATTATTCCTGTCTGACATCATGTAGACCACAGCTGGAATCCTGGAGTTCTTCTGGGCTCTGCTCCCAGCTCAGTGGAATTTTTGCTATTTGAATGACATAAAGAAGCTTTATCCATCTGGGTCCTCTTATCTCCGTCTGCTAATAGTGGATGGGTCACTAATTCCATGAGCTTTGATTGTATATGTTTTAGATAACTAACTAGACAATAAATCACCCCAGAACTTACTGGCTTAAATCAACCATCTTATTTGCTTATGATTCTGTGGGTCGGCAAACAGGGCTCTGTTGGGTGGTTATCCTGCTCTATATGCCACTGGTTGGGTCACTCATTTGGCTTCATTTACTTGGCTGAGCAGGTAGGTCTAAGAAGATTACTCACATGTGTGGCACCTCAGCACTTCACCACATGGCCTTTCTCTCTCCACGTGGTTAGCTTGGGCTTCCTCACAGCATGGAAGTCTCAGGGTAGCCAGACTTCTTACATGGCAACTGCTTCCAAGGACAAAATTGGAAGTTGCTGATGTCTTTAAGCCCCGCCTTAGAAGTTACACAGTATTATTTCTAGTGCACTCTGTCAAAGCCAGTCTTAGGATCAGTCTAGATTCAAAGAAAGGACATAGCCTCTACCTCTTGGTGAGAAGAGAGGCAAAGAATTTGCATCCATCTTTAAGCTACCACAGTAAATAGGATGAGGACAAAAGGTTATAGGTTTCATCTGTAACGAAGAAAAAGGGAACATTATCATGTTGCAAATCACTAACTCCCAAGTATGAACTCAACCAGCTAAAAGAGTTTGCCCCAATTCTGAGCAATTAACCGAAAGAGACTCTTACCAGGGTGGCATGTGGGAAATGGAATCCATGGCAGAACTCACAGTCAGGAGACAACAGTAACACTCATCCTGACCCACTGTCCCCACCCACAGTGCTGGAGAAGGGTATTGGGCCACGGGCATCTCTCCCAACCCCTCCCTCTGCCGTGGCGCTTACTTGTCCCTGGGCTCCAGCAAGGCATCTGCTTCTCCTTTTGCAGATTCCTTCCTCACTCCTTAAATATAGCAGTTCCTTCCCAAGTCTATGTTATATGAGTTTTGAGATCTTAGTAAGAACTTTTTTTGTTGAAATTACAAATATTGGTTCTGAAAGTGTTGATATGCTTCCTCAGACTGGTGAAATAAAAGAAGGTATAAGTTGCCCCATGAAAATAATGAATTTCCTATGTAATAATAATAATATTTTAAAATAATATTTTTCCGGGCCTCCCTGGTGGCACAGTGGTTGAGAGTCCGCCTGCCGATGCAGGGGACACGGGTTCGTGCCCCGGTCCGGGAGGATCCCACATGCCGCGGAGCGGCTGAGCCTGTGAGCCATGGCCGCTGAGCCTGCGCGTCCGGAGCCTGTGCTCCACAACGGGAGAGGCCACAGCAGTGAGAGGCCCGCGTACCAAAAAAAAAAATTTCCATATGGGAGACTTGAAAAAAAAAGTAAAATCCCTCTCATGTCATTGGGCCCTAGAGGTCTGATGGAAGGACCCTGACTATCCCCGTCACAGTTATTGTGATGGCAGAGGGAGTTTCTTGGTCACTCCCACTTCTATCTGAGAGCTAGTTTTATAGTCTCGTACAGGTTTGTCCCAGTGCTGAGCATGGTCTAAATTTTATATCAAGTCATTTATTGCCTGATTCCCTCTTGACTGATAAAAAAAAAAATGCTGCTACCTGGTGTATAGTAACTCTGAAACAAAGCCATGTGGCGGTAGTATGTGGGCAAATGGGCCACATGATGGCAGGAAGTTAGACTCTCTATAATCTGTGCACAACTTCAGGCCCAGCCATGGAGGTCTACCTTCTCTGCAGAAACATACAGACTGTGGCCTCTTTAAAAAGGGCTTACACTTAGTGCCTTTACTTTTCACTCTAAACTGATCAGATTAGAGCTGACCAGCTCTTAAATATTTATAGTTTCTTTTTCACGGTCCAGCCTGAAGCCTTGTGCCTATTTGATTTGTATACCTCATATCTAGCTGATGGTAGATTGAGACAAATATCATCTTTTCAGAACTGAAAATGACTCCACTTTTTTCCTTCCCTGTGCCTCCCTCCAATCACAAGGCAGTGGTCTAAAAGCTGAGGGTGGAACAGATGCCCACTTCCAGGGGTGAGGGGAGCTCTACCCCACCCATCCCTTAGGCTTCTCTTGTTATTGTCCCTAGACCACTGGGAAGAAATCAAGACATTATTTCATTTGATCAGGATCACTTAGAAATAGCAGAACCATTTTCTGCTTCACTGCAGCTCACAATATTGAGATGAATGAATTAAAGTAAATGCCTACTAGAGAAAGCAGTGGAGTGAATTTTAATGCAGCACATGGAAGACCTTCCTTTGGAATCTTTTCATGTCATGACCATTGTGTAGACATTGGGGCATGTGCTTTGGGACTTGTATACCAGGTTCTTGGCCCTGGATACAAGCTCTGGACAGGCTGAACCAAATGTAGGAAGATAGGGCACTGGGCCTCACATGGTCCTCCCATCCACCTTGCCACCTTCTAAGCCTGAAGTTAGCAGGTTTCCACATACTGAGCTTCCTTCCGTGCTCCCAGAGGAAGAAAGCGCCCCCTTTTGTGGAGAGATGTTCTGTCCCTGATAGAAAGGGCTCATTCACCAGGTACCAGAGTGTTTGGAAAGATTCTAGAAAATAAGAGGAAAGAGGTGTGTGTGTGTGTGTGTGTGTGTGTGTGTGTGTGTGTGTGTGTGTGAAGGGGGGGTGGGCGTGAAAGAGAGAGAGAGAAAGAATGAGGGTTCATCCCCCGGCTTTCTCACATCATAGGCTGGCTCTCAGCTCTCACTGAGCTGGGTCAGTACATCCCACCCAGGTCACGCCCTCCCTTCCCTCAGAAACCTGAGTCACCAAGGGGCCTTTGACTTCATTTCCCGGTCTGATCTGGGCATTGCAACAAATGACTTTATCCTGGCTTTATGTTTGGCCTTTGGTGACACCCTGACAGAGACGCTGCATCTTCCTCACACACACAGGCACACATAAAGTACACCCCCCTCACACTCCCCCATTATGGCAGTATTTTCCTGCTTTGTGCAGAAGCTGTAAGGACCTAAACACTACAGTGTAGCATCAGTGTGCAGGAAAGAAAAGAATGGAAGGAAATTTCACTTAAAAGGACTTTGAGTCTGAAGATGGGCTATTGTTTTATCTTTATTTTGAAATCATTTCAGACTTATAGAAAAGTACTTTTTACAGAAAAATACAAAAGTACAAAGAATTCCTGTACATGCTTCACCTCATTTGCTTATCATTTTCTTTCTATCTATCTATCTATCTATCTATCATCTATCTATCTATCTATCATCTACCCTGTATACTTTTTTCCTAAACTGGTTGAAAGTGAAGTTACAGATACGATGCCCTTTTATCCCTAAATACTTAAAAAATGGTCATTCCCTCTTATGACCCCAATACAGTATCAAAATCAGGAAATCACTCTGATTCAATGATAGTATCTAAACTACACATCTTTTTCAAACTTCATCAGTTTTCCTAACAATGTTCTTTATAGCAACAGACAAAAAAAAATATTTGATCCAGAATCTGATCCAAGATCACCGTTGTCAGATCTCTTTAGCTTCTTTTCAATTAGGATAGTTCCTCAGTTTTTGTCTTTCATGACATTGACTTTTTGGAAGAATATAAGCCACTTATTGAATAGCCTGTCCCTTATTTTTGAACCTTCTGATGTTTCTTCACAATTAGAGTCAGGGTGTGCGTTTTTGGCAGGAATACCACAGAGGTGATATTGTGTCCTTCTTAGCATATCACATCCGGAGAGAAATGATACTGATTTGTCCCTTGTGATGCTAACTTTGATCATTTGGCTCAGGTGGGGTCTGTCAAGCCTCTCCACTGCAAAGTTATTATTTTTCTCTTTGAAATCAATAAATATTTTATGAGGAGGTATGTTGAGATTGTATAAAAATACTGCTTCTCATCAAACTTTTACCCACTGCTTTACACATCCGTTGACAGTTCTTGCCTGAAGGCTGCCAATGGTGATTTTCTAATCCTATCCTTTCTTCTACACTTATTGGTTGGAATTTTACTGTAAGGAAGGGCTTTTTCTATCCCTCCATTTATTTGCTTGTTTATATCAGTATGAACCTATATTTTCTTATTTTATTCAATGGATTACAAACCACTACTATCTTTTTTGGTTTTGTTTTTAAAGTTCAGATTGTCCCAGATTTGGCCAGTGGGAGCTCCTTCCAGCCATCTCCTTGGTCCATTTTTTTTTTTTTTTTTTTTTTTTGCGGTATGCGCGCCTCTCACTGTTGTGGCCTCTCCCGTCGCGGAGCACAGGCTCCGGACACTCAGGCTCAGCGGCCATGGCTCACGGGCCTAGCCGCTCTGCGGCATGTGGGATCTTCCCAGACCGGGGCACGAACCCGTGTCCCCTGCATCGGCAGGCGGACTCTCAACCACTGCGCCACCAGGGAAGTCCTTCCTTTGTCCTTTTGACAGGTCCAGGCAGGGCTATTTTTGAGAGAGGATGCTCCAGAACTGGTCCAGAATATTTCTCCAAACTATGAAAATTTCAATAGCAATCAGGAATCTCATTTTTAACATTATGACAAAACAAACAGTATACCCCAAGGAATTTTAGAGTGCCAATGGAATAACAAAATGTTTATTTAAATACATTTTATTGTCTCTCTACGTACCAGACTCATGTTTCTATGTACCGGACTCATGTTTTAAGTCAAGGCTTGACTCCTTCCCCCATCTCCTGGCAAGTCCATGTCACAGTGGACCTACTGAGGAAATAGCAGGGGAGAGAGAAGAGCCAGGGAGGTGAGGGAAGGAGAGTGAGGAAGAGAGGGAAAGGAAAGGAAAAGAAAGAAGGAAAGAGGGGGACTCCTCTCCTCTCCTCATCCATTCAGACCAGCCTGGCACCTACAGCCTCCTAACATTCCACATCCACACTGACCCCCTCCAGGAAGTCAGCCCTCTGCTGCCATGAGCATTCGTGTTGGCAGAATGAAGGATATTTTGTCCGAGGTTAGAAACAGTCACCTTCACCTCACAAAAGGCGCTGGGAGACAATCTGGGTTGTATGGAAGGAACTCGGGTTTCTTCACCCCAGAAACACCACCGGAAGGGAGGGAGAAGAGAAAACACTGGGTTTGTGATGTCCCCATCTCTCTCCTCACTGGGACTCGCATCACAGGCTGGAGGCGCTTTCGGCAGAATTGAGTGCTGGGGAAAGCCGGCGATAAATCAGCTCTGTCTTTACTAGCCGGGGGTTGCTATGGCAATAGGAATACACTGTAGGGTTTAAGAGATGTAATTTTCTGTGATTCACTGTATATTTTTAGCCATTTTTCTTCCTGTGTTATCTCCCTGTGGCAATTGCCTATTAATGCTGGTCCACACCTAGACTGGACTAAACGGTCCCTTCTCAGAAGTGATGAAAACCCTGGAGACCAGTAAGTACAAGAGGGTTATGGTCCATGAACCAAGGGTAACCTGAGAGAACAGCCAGACTGGTTCAGGACATGGGTCACTTAGCGTGGGTCATGCCACATGTAAGGAAGAATAGTGGAGAATGAAAGGCCCCAGAAATGTGGCGCTGGGTTGCTTGGAATGGGAAACTGAATCACAGTACTCACTGCAGTCAGGGTGCTCACATGGTGTCAAGGGCAAACCCCATGAGTCAGTAACAAACACCCTGAAGAGGGAAGCTAGGGCCCAGGTTTCTGGACAAGGAGCTATGAAAGCATACTAACCTTCTGTCAGTCTAGCTCAAGTTTTACTACTGTGTGTTATTCTTTCCATTTCTTCCTTTCTTTTCTTTCCTTCCTTTAATTTTACTCAATTTTTTTCACCATAAAATATGGAGGAGGGACTGAGAGGAAATAGAAAATTCAATCAGTCTGCTTGGCTATTTGTTAATAGTTGTATCAGTAGTCTTTTCATTTCAGGCAACAGAAAACCCAACCTAAACTGTTAAAGCAGAAAGAGAACTTACTGTCTCTTATAACTGAAAAGTCCAGGGCTTTGGGCTAGCCTTAGGCACTACGGTCTTCAGGGGCCAGATGACATCATCAACATCTGGGCCCTCTGTCACACTAAGTTCTACCAATGTTTTGGTGTTTTGGCTGTAATAACATAAAACTCAGCTAACAGAGGCTTCAAGGAAGTGAGGTTTCTTTTTCTCACATAAGAAATCTGGAGATAGATAGGTTTATTTTTCTCATATAATAAGTAGCCCACAATAGGCATAGATGACACTACCATGCAGCAGCTCAGTGATGTTATCAAGAACCCAGCCTCTGGGGCTTCCCTAGTGGTGCAGTGGTTAAGAATCCACCTGCCAATGCAGGGGACATGGGTTCAAGCCCTGGTCTGGGAAGATCCCACATGCCGTGCAGCAACTAAGCCCGTGTGCCACAACTACTGAGCCGTGCTCTAGAGCCTGCGAGCCACAACTACTGAGCCCATGTGCCACAACTACTGAAGCCCGCACACCTAGAGCCTGTGCTCCGCAACAAGCCAAGCCACCGCAACAAGAAGCCCGTGCACCACAACAAAGAGTATGCCCCACTCGCCACAACTAGAGAAAGCCCGCACGCAGCAATGAAGACCCAGTGCAGCCAAAAATAAATTAATTTAATAAATTAATTTAAAAAAAAAAAAGAACTCAGCCTCTTTCTTCATTTCGGCTCCACCATCTTTAGAGTCATAGGAGGACGGCTCCAGTTCCAGGCATTCAAGGCAAAAAGAAGAGGCTAGCTGCATCTGATTCTTTTATCCAGAAAAGGAAATCCTTCCCCAAAGCCCCCAGTTGTTTCCAATTGATTGGACACATAAGTGTCACATGCCACATGGCCACCTAGCCACTAAGGAGGCTAGGAAAGCATGGTCTTGGGTTTTTCTGATTCCTACAGCAGAGGCAGGGTTTGTCATTGTCGCTGTGTTTTTTGTTTTGCTTCAGCTAATAGTCAAAGAAAAGCCATACCCAGTATTGTGGAACGGTTCTGCCTCTTCATTACAGGGTCTGACTGGTTACTCCATTGTTGTCATTTCCCAGCCAGGAAGGGAGAAAGTAGAAGAGAAGGGCAAGAAGATTCCCTTTAAGTATGTGATGCCAGAGTTGCACTGATTACTACTCTTCTGCTTGCATCCCACTGGCCAGAATTTAGTCACATGATCAGAACCAGCTGCAAGGGAATCTGGGAAATGTAGAATTTGGGTAGCCATGTGCCCACCTAAAACTTGAAGAGTTCTGTTACTAACACAAAGAAAGGGAGGGGTATTGGGGGACAATCAGCAATCTCCTCCAGAGCAGTTATGCAAGAAAGGGTTTGAATGGGTATTGGATTAGCCAGCCAACCATTTCTGCCTCTGTCTTCTTCTCAGAGACGCTTACCTTTGAGGAAGTAAGACAGCTTCAGCATCATCATCCTGACACCCTCTCTGGTCCAAGCTCATTTGTAAAAGAGCCCAATCTCTTTGCAGCTACCCTGGCCACTCTCATTAAATCTCCTTGGTTCTGGTGGGTCCCCCACCTATTCCTGAACCAAGGGGATGCAATACAGTGCTCTGATTGGTCATACCTGAGTCACCTGCTCTGCCAAATCACCAAGACCTTTATGGGCCTCAATTTGTTCTTCTGTAAGATAGACATAATAGTAGAATCTACCTCACAGCGTTGGTGGAATAGTGCTGCTGGTGGCCATTTTCCATAAATGCATCCTCACTTGGCCTACAGACCAGACTCACCCTAACAATGCCATCTTAGAAGACCTTTAAAAATCAAAGTAGGGGGGCTTTCCTGGTGGCGCAGTGGTTGAGAGTCCGCCTGCCGATGCAGGGGAAACGGGTTCGTGTCCCGGTCCAGGAGGATCCCACATGCCGCGGAGCGGCTGGGCCCGTGAGCCATGGCCGCTGAGCCTGCGCGTCCGGAGCCTGTGCTCCGCAGTGGGAGAGGCCACAGCAGTGAGAGGCCCGTGTACCGCCAAAAAAAAAAAAAAAAAAAAAAAAATCAAAGTAATAAAAAAAAGTTGTACAGCTGCCTATATTTCATCTCACAGTACATTCCAAAGTAGACATAGTTATTCAGCACTTGCTTCAGGCACCTGGCACTCTGCTAAGCACGCTACATACATTCTATCATCATTGGCACTGTAACTCCATGGGAGAGATGCTTTCACTGTTTTCACTGAACAGATAAGGAAATTCAGCTCCTGGCCCTAAGGTCACAGCCAGCGCAGCAATGGAGCCACCAACCTAGGAGTAACTTTGAACCGCCACACTCCGTTCCCTTTTGCTGGGTAACAATAAGTCAGCCAAACACTTGTGGAATCGTGGAACTCTTCTTGCTGATTGGGGCAGTCACAAGAGAGTACCACTCAGATCTCTCTTAGGGAGGGAACCTGCTGCAAGGGACGTAGCGGGCTAGCCACCTCCAGCCATGGCACCTTTGGGACCCTGCAGCTCACACACTGAGCACAGCAGGGGAACCTCAGCTGGGCCAGGACACTCCTCAGCTCTTGGGCTTCCGATCAGCCTGGCCAAGACTTCCTCGGCTTAGCTGAGCTCCAGTCTAAGGTTCTTCCTACCCAACCCTCTTTCCTGTCCTCTCTCCTTTGGTAAGTCTCAGACCTGCATTGTTGCCTGAAGGCTCTTCTCACTGACCTCTGCTCCCCTGCCCTTTATCCTTCATAGATATTCGTTTATTGCATACCTAACTCCATCCTGGTGTCTGTTTCTCAGAAGCCCCAAAATGACATGCTTCTTGTACCTGCTTTGACTCACTGCATGGACTACACCACAGGTATGCATGTTTCCAAAGATTCTTGAGTGTTAAAAAAACAAGCAAGCAATGAAAAGAAAAATTCAAAATTGGGGTTGGGGCGGATCTAATGCAGACCAATGAGGAGGCTCTTGGCCTGACACTCAAAAAGTGGAGGCTCCTTCTCTGAGCAAGTTTCTAAATAGAAAACAACAGTCATTGCTGATTTTTTTTTTTTTTTTTTTTTTGTGGTACGTGGGCCCCTCACTGTTGTAGCCTCTCCCATTGCGGAGCACAGGCTCCGGACGCGCAGGCTCAGCGGCCATGGCTCACGGGCCCAGCCGCTTCGCGGCATGCGGGATCTTCCCGGATCAGGGCACGAACCCGTGTCCCCTGCATCGACAGGTGGACTCTCAACCACTGCGCCAGCAGGGGAGCCCTGATTTTTTTTTTTAATGTCTCAAAATAGATTTTTTTAATATAAATTTATTTATTTTATTTATTTATTTTTGGTTGCATTGGGTCTTCATTGCTGTGCACGGGCTTTCTCTAGTTGTGGCGAGCAGGGGCTACTCTGCATTTCGGTGCACGGGCTTCTCCACTGCGGTGGTTTGTTGCAGAGCACGGGCTCTAGGCATGCAGACTTCAGTAGTTGTGGCACGTGGGCTCAGTAGTTGAGGCTCGTGGGCTCTAGGCACACAGGCTTCAGTAGTTGTAGCTCATGGGCTTAGCTGGTCCATGGCATGTGGGGTTTTCCCAGACCAGGGATCAAACCCATGTCCCCTGCAATGTCAGGTGGATTCTTAACCACTGCACCACCAGGGAAGTCCCAAAATTTTTTAATTATACAAGTTTCAGATGTACAGCATTATAATTCAACAACTGTAAAAATAAACAAATTTCAATGAGTACAACATTGGTATTGCCAAAATAATTTTAAGAATGGTAATATCAAACAATTCCAGGGTGCTGAAACTGCTGTATATTCTTTAGACACAATGACTAATTTAATCCTCATAACACCTTGAGGAGGTAGGTACTAAGTCACTCTCATTCTAAAGTACAGAGGTTAAGTCATTTGTCCAAGGTCACACAGTTACAGTCTGGAGGAGTCAGATTCACACTCAGGCATTTTGGTTTCAAAGTGTATGCTTCAATCCTCTTAGTTATATGTCTCATACTCAGCCCACACTGGCACTTTTTGGTAAACTCATTTTGAACTTTCATAACTAATCTGCCTCTTAGTTTGCTGTTGAATCTGTTGAAAAGAAAAACCAGTACATAGAGTGAAAACTGGTATTTTTAGAAGAGGTTTAATTAAGCCATATTTTGTATTCTATCCTAATTTAAATCTTGAAGTGATTTTTTTTTTTACTTTAGACATTTTTATCTTTTTTTTTTACCTTTTTATTTTATATTGTTTTTTGGTTTGGGGGGTTTGTCTTTTTTTTTAATTTGGTTGCACTGGGTCTCAGTTGCGGTATGTGGGCTCCCTTTTAGTTGCAGCAGGTGGGCTCCTTAGTTGCAGCTCGCCAGCTCCTTAGTTGCGGCTTGCGAACTCTTAGTTGCGGCATGCATGTGGGATCTAGTTCCCTGACCAGGGATGGAACCCAGGCCCCCTGCATTGGGAGCGCAGAGTCTTAACCACTGTGCCACCAAGGAAGTCCCCTTATTTTATAGTGTTGTGGAGTTGATTAACAATGTTGTGATAGTTTCAGGTGTAAAGTGATTCAGTTATACATATACATGTATCTGTTCTTTTTCAAATTATTTTCCCATTTAGACTGTAACATAATATTGATCAGAGTTCCCTGTGCTGTACAGTAGGTCCTTGTTGGTTATCCATTTTAAATATAGCAGTGTGTACATGTCAAAAAAATCCCAAACAGTACTGATCTTAAAAGGGTGGAAACCCAGCTGCTTTGGGTGTGTTGGAGGGAGTGGGGGAGGGGTCTGAAACTTGCCTGGAGTCACACCACAGGGTTGCAGATCAATTCCAGTTAGTCTAATTCTCATCCAGTTGTTTCCCACACTACTCAGGCAAGGAATTGATTCTTTACAGAAAGAGCAAAGACTTAACTCAGCCAAAGGGAAAAAATGATCATAAGCAAAATATCAATACGCTGGCTTTTGACAAGGCTCTCCAAACTGCCGTGGGATTACCCTTGCTGCCCCTGGAAGCATGCATCACAACTACCCCACCGCACCTTAAGGCTTATCCAGTGATTGCTAACTGGTAGCGCAGGTGGATGCAGCCTACAACCATGTTTGACTTGCTCCCCACAGTGATTTTTATAAAACTTAAAATTCGTTGACAAGATTTATCAACTGGGATATTTCACATAAACATCTGGAGTCCTTGCTTCTGTTGAAAATCAGGTGATCTGGCCATACTCATTCTGCACATCCACTTCCTGCTTCAGACAGGGCCAGAATCCCCTCTACAGCTATCTTACTACACCTGCTGGCCCTGAAGTTTTTTGAGTTCATGACGCCAGGGTTATACTGCTCAGGACAGTAAACCTCCCTGATTTTGAGCACTCAGGTTCAGATCATGAGGCCTGGAGAGCACTGGGCTGAAGTTAGCTGTGATCTCCTTAAGAAAAACGAGTTACTAAGCAAATTAATTTGGGATTAAGGATTTCAAGAGGGAATTTTTTTGAAGTACTTTTCAAGCATTCTAGCAGGAATGATGAGCATTATTAGCACAGCTGGGAGGTTTGTCAGCAGTGACAGTTTGGGGATGGGTGACGACCAGACGCAGAGACCTTATATTAGAAGAGGTGGGACTTCTGTCCTGGCTTTGCCCTTACCCATGATACGACCTCGAGGGTTTTCTTCACGCTCAGATCAGGTGCCTGGTGCTGTAGCAAGAATAATAAGAGTTAACGTCTGCTGAGTGTTCATTACCTGCAAAGCAGTTTGTTAAGTGCTTTGTGAGCCTCCTCCCGTTTCACACCAAGCCTCCAAGTCAAGCACCAGTGTTACCTCCAAAGAACAGGAAGGCTTCGTGACCTGTCCAAAGTCAGAGAGTCCATAATCGACACAGCCAGGATTTGAAGCCCAGACACGGACTCCAGAGCCCACACATGTATCTACTACACTGTGACGCTTCCACCTGCTTCACGGGGTTGTCCTGAGAATTTTACAAGATGATGTAGGTCAAGTGCTTTTATAAACTACAAAGTGCTATAGCAATGTTCACTATTATCTACCACTTGAGCACTGCAATTTTTTTCAAAATTGGTGCTTTACCTAAAAATTACCAAGTCAGTTCGGTCCGTTTCTGTTTCTTTCAAATTAATGATTTTTTTTTTTTAAGATAATCAGGAGCCATAACTCAAACATCATTAGTCCTGTAGCGCCCTCTGCTGACAACAGTCAGGAAAATTATGAAATTATAATAGGTGAGAGTGATTCCCTCGGCCCCCTTGAACAACTATTTCTGGAGCACGTACTTTGTCCCGGGCATTGTACCAGCTGTCACATGGCCTAGAGGACACAGGAGGTCCCTTTCCAGCCCAGCCTGCCCCCTGTGATTTAGGTATAGGAAAATGAAAGCCACAGGGCAAGGGTGACCCCACTTCCCATCCTGACATCACAGAGAAGAGCCCAAAGCCAGAGCGCGTTGTCATTATCTCCCTTAAAAGGACAAAGTGAGCCCCAAACCATGAGGTAAAGGGTACTCCTGCCCAGGGATATGCAGGTAAATGTTTAACAGTCAATTCTCTGGCAGGGAGAAGCTCTGATTTGTGGCATTTGTCCATTTCGATGGTGGAAATACTCCCACTATGACCAGTTTCAAGCTACCAGCACGACGATTCACAAGATGCTTAAAATTTTAACAATTGGCCCCTCAAAAGCTGGCAGGAGCTGGCTCCAACACACCACTTCTTTCATCTCTCGAAAAAAACAGAACTTCTCATCTTCCTTCCCAATCAACTGGACTCAAGAATTCTTCCAGCTGGTCCACACTAATGATCAGGGACAGATCAGCCTCACCCCAGCAAGGCTGACATCTAACAGAGAAGGGCAGACTGCCAGCTGGAGTGTTCCCTGAGCATCCTCTGGTGGCTCTAGCCAATGGTCCACTTCACCTTCCCTCTTTCCAGCTCTGAAAGGGAACCTCCTTCACACTCCACCTGCCTGTCTTCATCTCCAGATTCCCTGCCTCAGCCCGGAAGCCTCCACTCCAGCAGAGGGCACCTCTTGGCTCCTGGAGGAGCCCGGGACCAGGGTGTAAGCAGGCAGAACAACACTGGCCCGTACGCCTCTCACTTTGTCCAACACAAGGAAGAAGCCCTGCCTTGGGCCCAGGAAAGAAGGAAGAAAGTATGGGGCCATGGGTGACCTGGGGAAGCAGTTCCCCATTGTATCCAACTAGAGAGGTGAGCCAGGCAGAGCAAAACCCAGCTGCTGGGAGCTCCAGAAGACCAATATCCTGAGGGCAAGCTTTCTATTCAGCCCAGAAATCATCCCTGAGACCCACCAAATAAAACCAGAAGAATGACGACCACACTTCTCCAAACAGCAGCTGCCAACCTCCACCTCCCATGAGGTTACCATTGCCCCTTGCTTCTTCCCCCGATCTGCCCTCAGATTTCCTTCCGCAACCTCAGTCCCCTCATCCCAAGATTCTGGCATCCTAACGGATGAGGAAACCTACAGTGAGAAGACTGGGTTCCACTCTGGCTTGCATGGGTCCTTGAGAAAGTTTCTAAACCTCCTGAGGCTAGTGTTCTGAAGCCAAAATAGAAATAGTCATCAGAGAGTGCTGTTGAGAGGATTAAATTAGAATGTATGTGAGAAGGACTTTACAAATCAGAGTGTTCCATAAATGTTTGTTATTTTTCTACCTGAGAGAAGTATTTATTTATTTTTGAATTTTACTTTTTTTATACAGCAGGTTCTTATTAGTTATCTATTTTATACATATTAGTGTATATATGTCCATCCCAGTCTCCCCATTCATCACACCACCCCCCTCTCCCCCCGCAACTTTCACCCCTTGGTGTCCATACATTTGTTCTCTACATCTGTGTCTCTACTGAGAGAGGTATTTATGTGGGTGGTTTTTTTTTCTCTCTTATTAAAGGAACACATATTCTTTGTGGAAATTTTGAAAAATACATTTGAGTATTAAAAGAAAAGAAATTCAAATCACCTACAGTGAGCCACCATGCACATCTGGTATTTCCCCCAATCTTTTTTTCTATGTAGATATAGATATACCTTTGTTAAAAGAAAGGATGAGAATATTTATGACTCAGTGGTTGTGGTCTCTCCCTGCTCCAGCCTGCAGGCCTGACAACAGCGTTTCTCTCAATCCCTGCAGTAGGAAAGAGGGCAGTTAGTCTCTCACTAGAAACAAGGCCTGCTGGGATCCCAAATTAAAGAGACCTTGGAAATTGAACCTGTTCTTGCTGATAGAGGCCTTCAAACTTTTTGTTCTCCAAGCCAGTTTGGAAAGACCACATGGCCTTAGGGATCTCCTTGCCTGCCTATCCTGATTTGTAAAATCAATTTTTAAAAATTAAAGTTGGGAAGCTTTTTAACTAGTAAAGCATAAATTGCTGCAGTCATGCGGTTCAAATGCTGATTCTCGGGCACTTTTCAATGTGGAACTGAATTTGCTGTAGGAAATACTTTTGAAAATCTCACCTTTTTCTGTGGCTGGCCCATGAATCACCAGAGGAACCCATGTAGAACATCAATGCAAATCTGTTCCGCTGGGTTCTCTCTCGGTATCTGACAAAATGTCATTTTTTCATCGACGTTACCAAGATCCTATCCCTCACTTCTGCCCTAAAACAGGTGTTTCTTTGGCTGTCAGAAACGACCTGGGTCTCTTTTCCTCTATAATGATAATGGCTGGGCCCCCCTGCCTGAGTCCACCTCACCCTGACTTCTCCAATATTCCAATCCAACTCAGAGTAGGAGGTAACTCCAGTTCTCCAAACCCTTGGGAGGGGCCTGGGATGCTCACGTGACTTAAGTGCATTGATGGGAGAATGTGTCCAAAGGGCCATGTCCCGAATGTCACTTCTGTGTGGCTGCATGTACTAGAAGAGCTTGTGACTAAGTATTTCCAGTCCAGATGTTTCAGGCTAGATAGTGCGAAAACCAGGACAGGCACTCTTCCCTTAAATGCCTAGGACAAGTCCAGCAGCTTCTTGCCACTGCTTCTCTCCACACACACAGAGTAAATGCAAAGAGCAAAGGACACCCCCTCCACTGGTCCTCTCTGCTGCTGCCAGAACGAAAGTCTCAGTGACTTCTGTCTCCTAAGAGAATGTTTAGCCCCACCCAGAGGACAGGTCCTGTCCTATGCCTTCAGGGTCCCTTACTGTGTGTGAGAGGTCACCTAGTATCTATGGTAAAAACCTGAGCTTTGGACTCAGCTTGACCTCGGCTTGAATGCTGGCTCCACCTCTTCCTGGGAAGTTTGGCCTCAGGCGAGTGTCTCTACCTTGTGAGCTTGAAGAAGGGGCTGTGAGTGTGTCCAGAGGTCATCTGTGAAAGAACGCTTTGCAGGTGCTCAGGGAATGGTGATGAGGGATAAGGGGCTCCTTCCTGAAACAGGCCGCTCAACGCTTCGCTCTCAAGCAAAGCTGCAGCGGTAGGACAAGCTAGCTAGGCTCAGCAAAGGGAGTCTCACTGTTCTCACACCCCTGTTGGCAACTGTCTCTTTTCACTGAACTTTCACAGTCCCCTTGCAGCCCTTCCAAAGTCAGCACCTACCAGTCAGGACTCTTCTCTTTGGTTGAGCTGTGCTTCTGAGTGGCCAACCCCGAGGCCTTTCCCACCTCTTAACCAGGACATCCCCTGCCAGCAGGGAAAGGTAAAGGTAAAGGTGTTGGGCCATCACCAGCTCTTGGTAAAGCACATCACCTTTTTTTTTTTTTTTTTTTTTTTTTGCGGTACGCGGGCCTCTCACTCTTGTGGCCTCTCCCATTGCGGAGCACAGGCTCCGGACACGCAGGCTCAGCGGCCATGGCTCACGGGCCCAGCCGCTCCGCGGCATGTGGGATCTTCCCGGACCGGGGCACGAACCCGTGTCCCCTGCATCGGCAGGCAGACTCCCAACCACTGCGCCACCAGGGAAGCTCACACATTACCTTTTTATGATCTCCTCTTTGTAGGCTCACTTCCCAGCACCCAAGAACAGCAGTCCAGGGTTCCAGAACCTACTTCAAAGCAGCACAAGACCTCTCTGGCTCCTCCCCACCCACCAGCATGCATGCAGCCTCCCTTTCCAGGGGCAGAAGTCAATGTAGAGGCAGGAGCTCCAAGCCCTAAGACCACCCAGATAACTTAATTACGTCTTCACCCCTCACCACCAGAACCCAGGACATCCAGTTCATCCCTTATCCCCGACTCGCTTCTCCATAAGGCTCAGATGTCACCTGTCAGCGAGGCCAGCCCTGAAAAAGCACACACCCCTCACCATCCCCTGTCCCCAATTCCCTATTAAATGCAAAGTCTAATTTTCCATGTATAAAAGTTTTAGAAAAGCACTTCTCTTCCCAAATTCTCTTGAGATGTGACTCAGACAATGTCACCCTGCCAACTTCTTAGAGTCCTTCGTAACTCTCAGGAAGCCAGCCTTCCGGCCCCTCCCCCAGCCCTGGGAGCATCCGGAGCCCTGTGGGCTCAGTCGGATCGCTCTGGGAAGCAGCCATCACATCTCCCGTGGGTTCACATCTTTCGGGGCCAGCACAGCAGTTATGGCAAGGCACTTTCCCAACATCCTGAACTGACAAACGGGGAGCCCCTTGGGCCGGGGAACAGCCATGGGGCTAAAACCCTTGCTGGTTTCCCCACCCTAAACAGTCTCCTTCCCCTGATACAGGGCCGCCCCCACCCCCACCCCGCCCCTCAGGCCTGCTGAGAGGAAAGCTGCAGAACCCAGAGAAGCCGCTTCTGACTAGGAAAGTGAAAGGAACTAAAGTAAAAAGGCTCAGATTACTCGTAGCTGGTCTGGGAGGCCACGGCCAAGCTTTCAGCTCAGAGGAGACAATGAAGAGAGTGTGGAGACAAGGAAAGTGAAACTGAACCTGCCATGGCCGCTGCTGATCCGCTCCCCACCCAAGGAAGAAGTCACTGCTGCATCTGCTTCCAGTGCTGCCAAGACCTGTAATCACAGGGTGTGGCCACAGCTTCCACCAGGCCTGCCTCATCTGCTGCTGGAAGCGGGCCTCACCCGCCCTCCTGCCCCCCTGCCTCCAGTGCCACCAGAGCCTTCAGGCCAAGAGCTTCAAACGCAACAGGTAGCTGGGAACTGTGGATGTCACCAGGCTGCTGCTGGAGCAGGAGGCAGGGCCCTTGCATCTCCGGTCTATCAGAAGCACCTGGAGGAGACTTCCCTGGTGGCGCAGTGGTTAAGAATCCACCTGCCAATGCAGGGGACATGGGTTCGAGCCCTGGTCCGAGAAGATCCCACATGCCGTGGACCAACTAAGTAACTAAGCCCGTGCGCCACAACTACTGAGCCTGTGAGCCACAACTACTGAGTCTGCACTCTGGAGCCCGCGAGCCACAACTATTGAAGCCCGCACGCCTAGAGCCTGTGCTCCGCTACAAGAGAAGCCACGGCAATGAGAAACCCACGCACTGCAATGAAGACCCAACACAGCCAAAAGTAAATGAATAAATAAATTAAAAAAAAAAGAAGCACCTGGAGGACTAAAGCCATTGGTGCGAAGCACCAGGAGGCCCACCCTCTGCGGGGTTTGCCTGGACAGCTGAGCAGAGTGAGGATTCCCGTTCACATGGGCTGGCAGGGTTTAAGGCAGAGGGATGAGAAGGGGGTTTAACCTGGAGACGATCAGAGAAAGGGAAGGGAAGTGGGGGAGGGATGGAGGAGGGACGGGGAAGAGAAGGGAAGAGAGGGGAGGGGACCTGGCAGGCAATGCCTAGTTTTAGTGGAGTGGAATATTTTCCCAGTAGAAGCCACCAGACAGCTGCCCATCATGTTCACAGAATTATTCTTAAAAGCTTTACGGGAGAAAGTCATTTTTTCAAGTGGCCTGGTGGTTAAGAGTTAGGGACCTAGAGTTAGTCATATAGATTCAAGTCCATGCTCTGCTTCTTCCCCCAGGGGTTGCCTTGGATAAATGTCCGAACTTCTCTAAACCTCCATTTCCTCATCTATAAAATGATGACAGTAGTTCCTACCTTTAGGGTTCCTGTAAGAATTAAGTGAGGTAATGTTTATAAAGCACTTAGCACAGTGGCTGGCACATAGTAAGCTCTCCATTGCTATTCTTTTTATTATTATTGTCACAAGTGGTAGATAAGCATCTGAATGAACAAGGTTTTCCACAGCTAAACCTTATGGAAGATGCATGTCCAGCCCTAGGACAACAAAGATCCAGAAGAACAAATTTCAAAATAGCCAGTGTTAGGGTGCTAATGGCTCCATCTATAGTGTTCATTGGATACGGCTTGATCTATGAAGCATATAGCCAGACTCACTGCAAACATGCTCCATTGACAAAAGCAGACAATTTGATTTCCCTATTGCTTGGTTCTTTTTCTTATAATAAATTTTCTCTGCCTCCCTCCAAGATTGGATCTGCAAGGCCTGAGGATCTTATTAATTCACAGGAAGGGCCAACAGAAGTGGGGAGAGCACTGACACATCATGGCCCAGTTCCCCAGACCTGCTCATGGCTGTAACTTGGGCTACAAGCCTTCCTGTTCCTCCCCTGAGAGTACATGACAGGGGTGGAGATGCCATGACACACTCCACCTCTCAGGACTTAACCCATGGTATCAGGAGCTGGACTCATCGTGGCCACCTTGAGGCCCACCCGATAAGCTCAGTTTTCTCAAGGTCACCTTTATGTCTTCAAATCAGAGAAGATCGCAGATGCTTGAGCTATCCAGGTATGATCGTAGCTCCATGGCATGAGTTCAGAGGTGCTGCAAACCATGCCCCCCTAATCTCCCTTCCAAACCCCTGTCCCAACACCTGATATCTAGACCAAGAAGGTCACTCCTTGTGTCACAGAGATGACAAATAGGTTTCATTGCAAGTGCCAACTCCAAATTATTGAGATTAGATTTTGTTTCAGAAAGATTCTCAGGCCTTTTCTGGTCTCAGCAGCATGTTCACAATCAATTAGCAGTATCTGCAATGGAGACTGGAAAAGAAGTGCCAATGGTTTTGCACAGAATTGTCATCCTTAAAAAATTATTTTTACATTTACAGTGCAACTATATGCCAGTCAAGAACACAAGAACTTGTGATGACTAACAACCATTATCAGTAGGGCCTTGAGGTCACAGGAGTCAGAACAGGGACTTTCCGATAAGGGGATTTGAGAATGGCATGCTGCCTGAGACCTGGTGTTGGTGGTTGAGGAGGACCAGCCCAGATGGGGGCGCAGATGGGAAGCTTGGGTGCCTTTGGAGCAGCCCCAGGCCTTGGGTTTCTTGGGAAGGGACCAAAAGGAAGGTACTTGCCTCCAAATGGGCCACCAAAGCAAATTCTAGTGCAACCTTTTGAGCCCTACCCTGCTGCCAGTCTGGGGCACTCCCATGCCCTCTGCCCAGAGGGAAGCATACAAAATTCAGACTGCACTGTAAGTAGCAGCCATCACGTAC
Source organism: Mesoplodon densirostris (assembly GCF_025265405.1). Taxonomy (NCBI): domain Eukaryota; kingdom Metazoa; phylum Chordata; class Mammalia; order Artiodactyla; family Ziphiidae; genus Mesoplodon; species Mesoplodon densirostris. The sequence continues at coordinate 38,094,756 of NC_082664.1, forward strand.
CTTCTACACTCCAGCTCCAAGCTTGGTGCCTTCACACATACTGTATACACTTAAACCACTCCCATGTGGTAGGATTTTCCAAATTCTCCAATATTATATGTTATTGACCTATTTATTATAATTATCCTGTGCTCATAGTTTTTTTAAAAAAAATCAAATAGTACAGAAGGGTCTCAGATGAAGAGTAAGCCCCAGCCCCACTTTCCAGAAAGAACTACTCTTCAAAGCCTCTCACATGTCTGTAGTGGCATTATTCGCAATAGCCAACAGGTGGAAGCAACCCAAGTATTCATCAACAGATTCATGGATAAACAAAATGTGGCATGTATGTACAATGGAATATTATTTCGCCAAAAAAGGAGTGAAATGCTGACACATGCCACAGCATGGATCGACCTTGAGGACATTATGCTAAGTGAAATAAACCAGACACAAAAGGACAAATATTGTATGATTCCACTTACATGAGGTTATCTAGAATAGGCGAAACCATAGAGAAAGTAGAAAGGTAACTTCCCCTTGCCTTGGTAACCAAGGCAAGGGGGAGAAGGGAATGGGGAGTTACTGTTTTAACAGGCACAGAGCTTCAGTTTATGACGGTGAAAACATTCTGGAGGTGATGGTTGTCCAACACTGTGAGAGCATTTCATGTTACTAAACTGCACACTTAAAACCAGTTAAAATGGTAACTCATGTATATTTTACCACAATTTAAAACAACAACAACAACAAAGCTGTTCTGTACTCTTCCATGAGGAAGTAGAGGTAATCTCACTTTGCACAGCAGTGCAGGACCCTAAACTTGACTGTGCAAGCTGACACCATTCAAACTGACCTAAATGCTCAATGCGAAAAATGATGATTGTTCTATGACCTTTAAATGTTTTGTCAAAACATTAAAAATCCTCTTACTGTCCATTATAAATGTAGAGGGAAAAAATAGTAACTCTATATAATACACTGTTATTTAAAACATTAGGAGTTTTGAGAGTTAATGTGTTCTATTTCTTGGTAAAAAACTTATCAAGAGTAGTTTGAACAGTGCTTGCCTTCTTTTTCTATTCACATAATTTACAATACAGAGCAAGCATCATTTGCATGCCTTAATGAATTTTCATGCTCCTTTGGATCTTTCCAACATTCTACCCATTGAACATTCAATGTCATGAAATAGATCTAAGAGGTTCTTTAGGGTCAAATGTTTATTTATTCTATTTTTGGGCTGCATTGGGTCTTCGTCGCTGGGCGCAGGCTCTCTCCATTTGCAGCGAGCGGGGGCCACTCCCCACTGCGGTACGCGTGCCCCTCATTGCAGTGGCTTCTCTTGCTACAGAGCACGGGCTCTAGCCACGCGGGCCTCAGTAGTTGAGGCTTGCGGGCACCAGAGCGCAGGCTCAGCAGTTGTGGTGCATGGGCTTAGTTGCTCCGCGGCATATGGGATCTTCCTGGACCAGGGCTCAAACCCGTGTCCCCTGTATTGGCAGGCAGACTCTTAACCAGTGTGCCACCAGGGAAGTCCTCAAATGTTTTCTGATGTCATTTTTTCTGAGACTTCATCCTTTTTGTCACCACCACTTTCCTCATTTATACTGACATGCCCACCTTCACTAGGTTCCTCTGCCTGCACATCTAGAGTCTCTGTAATGGCAGCAGTGTCAACATTCCTATGGCCATCTATTTTTTTTTTCTAACTTCATTTACATTAGACTCAAATCCTGCAAAGTTATTTGCACAGTGGAGTAAAAGTTACTGCCACACTGCACGGAATACAAAGTAGAAATAAATGCTCCATTTCAACCATACGCAGCTTTCTGTTCCTAGTACAATTTAAACTACAAGATGTTGCTACCAAATGTAAAATAGATAGCTAGTGGGAAGCAGCTGCATAGCACAGGGAGATCAGCTCAGTGCTTTGTGACCACCTAGAGGGGTGGGATAGGGAGGGTGGGAGGGAGGGAGACGCAAGAGGGAACAGATATGGGGATATATGTCTATGTATAGCTGATTCACTTTGTTATACAGCAGAAACTAACACCATTGTAAAGCAATTATACTCCAATAAAGATGTCAAAAAATAATAATAAAATAAACTACAAGATGTTGAAGGGACTTGAGCTTGCTTTTATATTCATTGGACTTTTTCAATATAATTTGCACCGTAGCTTCGTGCAGGTTTAGATCCCATCCTACCTTTGCTTTGACGTTGCCATTTTCAGATTTTTTTTGGTCACATACAGTTTTACTTCCGGTGTTATCCCTTTTCATTTATTTGCTGCACTTCCATCTTTGTTGGCCAATTCTCTTTTTTGATTAACTATCTCCGTAAAATGGCATGTGGGTTTATGACCGGAAGACAAGGAAGCAATGCAACCAAGTGCTTTGCTGTCTGTGCATGAACTGAATAACAGATGTGTGTGAACTGAATAAACAGATTGGTTTAAGAACCAATAGGCTGTAAAATAAGTGACATGACTGGTCACTGATCATGATGTGCATCTGTTGTTTATGTAGTGATCTGTGGAATGAGCTAGCAGCGAAGTTTGTATTTTATGCAATTACACTTACTATACAATGGTAACTGAAACTGGTCACATGTTATGGGCGGACTGGTGTTCCTTAAAATGTGGCAACTTAAGTTTGTACATATTGGAACTATGCAAAGCAAGGACTTCCTGTAATAATAATGGATGTTTGACTACTTGTTATATACCAGACCTTATTCTAAGTGCTTTAACCTATAATCCTCCCAACACCCACTATTAGTTCCCATTTTACAAATGAGGAAACTGAGTCACAAAGAGCTAAAAGGCCCAAGGTCACACAGCTGGCAGTGGCGGAGCTGAGTCCGTGTTTTAAATTTATATGCTGTACTTCCTTTGGTAGAGATGAGAGTGAGTTTTTGCGGGGGAGGGTATCATGTGGCTCATAAAAGTGGCAGCGTGGGGCTTCCCTGGTGGTGCAGTGGTTGAGAGTCCGCCTGCCGATGCAGGGGACACGGGTTCGTCCCCCAGTCCGGGAAGATCCCACATGCCGCGGAGCGGCTGGGTCCGTGAGCCATGGCCGCTGAGCCCGCGCGTCCGGAGCCTGTGCTCCGCAACGGGAGAGGCCACAGCAGTGAGAGGCCCACGTACTGCAAAAAAAAAAAAAAAAAAAAAAAAAAAAGAAATGGCAGCGTGTGTGCCAGTCCTCCACAGCTGCCTCTCCCTCCCAACCTACCTAATAAGGAAGATTATCATTCCAACAAGAGTACTTATCACCACTTACCCTGCTCACAGAGGAAGAGGCGTGCAGCCTCAAACACCACCTTTGTTTCTTAATTATTTTCCATTTCTTTTGGAATAGGTAATACATTCACATAAGCTCAAATTCAAAAGGTACAAAGGATGACATCATCCTCTCCTATCCTCTCCTCCAGCCATGGTTCTCCTCCCCTAGAGGCAACCAAGGGTACCAGTTTCTTCTCCCTCTACTCTGAAGCTGTCCCAGAATGTCTCATACCACCTGACCCTCCTTTCACGTATCTACTAAAACTAAAGTTTGAACAGGGTTAGAATCCTGGGTTATAGAAAATTTTGGAGTACAAGAAATAATAAAAGCACAAAATTCTTTAAAAATTATCTTGGGTTTGTTTGTTTCCAGGGACTTGAGAACCACTTGGATACCATGAGGAAAAGGAGTTTGCTTTGGAATTTGAGGACGGAGGAGCAATGAAGAACCAAGAACTCCTGGTAGGATGAATGAGCCAACAGGGGTGCTCAGAGAGGGCCCTGACTCCCAAGGGGAGGGGAGGGGAGGTCCGCAGCGCCCTATCCCACCTCGTAGTCTGCCAGTCACTCACGTTCAGAGAGGGCTCTGTATGCAGGCTCTGAATCTCATACTGTCTATTTTTTAAAGGACATAAAGGGCAAAGAAAAGAATATCTTGGGCTTCCCTGGTGGCACAGTGGTTGAGAGTCCGCCTGCCGATGCGGGGGACGTGGGTTCGTGCCCCGGTCCGGGAAGATCCCACATGCCACGGAGCGGCTGGGCCCGTGAGCCATGGCCGCTGAGCCTGCGCGTCCAGAGCCTGTGCTCCATAACGGGAGAGGCCACAGCAGTGAGAGGCCCGGGTACTGCAAAAAAAAAAAAAAAAAAAAAAAAAAAGAATATCTTCATCTACCATGCTGGCTTTTTCAGAACAATATTGATTTCAAATATTCTATCCTGCTGTCCCCTTGAGCTATCACAAATGTTTTAGAAACCCCTACTTTGCAGTATCCAAACCACATCTTCAAAACGGCCTCTCTCCTCTAAACCTCTTATCTTCTGCAGCACAAAATCCTTTCTTTGAACACGGATTTCAAATTTTGAGCTCAGATAATAAGGTAATCATAGAATACGTGAATAGAAGGAACTGGCAATTTAAAGCAAAAGGGAGGAACAGTCAATGTAAGAACACACCCTAGCCCATCTTTAATCATAGAATACGTGAATAGAAGGAACTGGCAATTTAAAGCAAAAGGGAGGAACAGTCAATGTAAGAACACACCCTAGCCCATCTTTATTGAGAGGCCGTTTAGTGTAGCACTGATGGGCATATATGCCGGAGCCAATCTGCCTGGGTTCAAATCCCAGCTTTGATGCTTACTAGCTGTGTGTCCTGGACACAGGGGTTAACCTCTCTGTGCTTCAGTTTCCTCATCTAGTAAAATGAGGGGATGGGTACCTGGTTCTGAGGGGCTTTGTGAGGATTAAGTATGTTAATACAGGACAGTGCCTGGGGCACAGTGGCGCTCTGTATGGAGCCTGTCTAGCCACTGGGCCCTCACCCTGTGCTGGCTGCTAATCTCTTTACACACACGAATTCATCTAACCTCCACAGCGGCCCTCAGTACTTCCACTTGGCATGTGAGGAAACTGAGACCCGCAGAAGCTAAGTGACTTGCCCAAGTCACCCCGAAGAAGAGGAGCCGGAATTCAATCCCAGCCCCGAGACGCGTGCATTTGCCACCACCCTGCACAGTGCGAACACACTCAGGGACGCAGTGAGAGAGGTGTTTTTAAGCAGGCCAAGTCCTCGTTTCTCTGCAGCCTTGCACTTCACCGTCTGCTCACCTGGTGTTGCTCAAAACCACTTTGGTTGCCTCAATCCAATGGCTTCTCCATATCAGCCGCTGATGAGCCCATGTCCACCTGACTCCAGTGAAACTGTCATCACGTGCGAGAGTCAGAGGAAGGCCTTCTGACAGGAACGACATCTTCCAGCCACATGAGGTATGGGTGGAATGAGCTTCTGGGGCCATTCGGCTCTCCAGCCCCACTGTCGGGAAAGACTACAACAAAGTCTATCCACATCCGCTTCCAGGAGGACTAGGGCAATGTGGAAGGAAGAAGAGGTTGCGGGAATATATGATAGCTTGCTGCCCACTTTGAAGCCTTTGGCAATGATTACTGTCACTGTTTGGGCCACCTTTCACCAATTAATCAGTGTGTCTGATTAGCTGGGATCAAATTTAGGTTAGCGAGTTATTAAAACACAAGATAAAGTTCTCACAGAGGCACATGATGACTATCGATAAGAATATTCATTGGACAGTAATGTAAACAGGGTAACATAAAGACCATCAGAACTGGAGTGGCCCAAATGAAACTAATGAACGGGCTGCATGTGGCTATGCTGACTGCTAGGGGCCGGGTGACTTCAGGCGAGCCATGTAACATCTCTGTGCCTCAGTCCCTCATTGGAAAGGAAAGGGTTTGACCGGGCCATCTCTTTCAACTCAGCACCAATCCAGGCAACAGTTCTGAATGTCTCTCACATGCCTGCCAGATAATGCTCCTCAAAGCGCCCTATTTTTCCTCCATGACGCTTCTCACAATGTATAATTATGCACTTGTTTTCATGTTTAATAACTGTCTACCCAGCCAGACAAGCAAGGACCACATCTGACTCAACCACAACACGCAGCACAGGGCCTGGCACATGTGCATGAGTCGGTTCATGAATGAAATGCAGAAAACGTATTAGACACACACTATTCACTAGGACATAATGTGGTTATTTACTAGACCAAGTATGTGAAGAGTCTGAACTTGCAGAGAGCAGTGATTAAATCTAAGAGAGGGAAGGACTGAGAAAGATTTCCTGGAGTTTTGTTTCATCTGCTCTGGGTCCCAGAAGATCCCCAGGCAGATATATGTGTGTTTGCGGTGCGGGGGAGGATTAAAAACTGGGAGGAGGGAAAAGAGGAATCTTGTGTATTAAGACTATCAGGGGGGCTTCCCTGGTGGCACAGTGGTTGAGGGTCTGCCTGCCGATGCGGGGGACACAGGTTCGTGCCCCGGTCCAGGAAGATCCCACATGCCGCGGAGCGGCTAGGCCCGTGAGCCATGGCTGCTGAGCCTGCGCGTCCAGAGCCTGTGCTCCGCAACAGGAGAGGCCACAACAGTGAGAGGCCCGCGTACTGCAAAAAAAAAAAAAAAAAAAAAAAAAAAGACTATCAAGGAAAGGCTGAAAATACATGTCTGGGGGGAACTTCAAGCCATCTGATATTTCTGGAGCGTACAGTGTGAGGCAAGAATAACCTGGAATAAAGAGACAGCAGCACCCTTGATGGGTCAAGGTACCAGAGGAGGCCAGGGAGTGAGGATCTGTAATGTGGGGCTTGGCAAGCACCAGGGCCACATCCTGTCCTGAAGCAGGTGGTGAGGAGGAAAAGATAGGAGAAGGAGTATCTGAGCTCTGAGGGGGAAGGAGTCTGTTTCTGTGTTCCTTTGGCACAGAGGTCAGCAAACTTCTTCTGTAAAGGTCCAGATAGTAAATCTTTTTGGCTTTGTTGGCCACATGGTCTCTGTTGCAACTTCTCGAGTCTGCTTGCGTGAGGCCAAAGCAGCTCCATACAATACTTAAATAAATGATGTGCCTATGTCCCAATGAAATTTTATGTATGGACATGGAAATCTGAATTTTACATAAGTTTTACATGTCACAAAATAGTATTCTGCTTTTGATTTCTCTCTAACCATTTAAAAATGTAAAAACTCTTCTTAGCTCACGGGCTATACAAAAACTGTAGTTTGCCAGCCCCTGCTTTGAAGGATATTTATTGAGTTTCTACTATGTGCCAGGCACTAAGCCAGGTTTTTAGGATACAAGATCACTTCCTGCAGGACTCACAGAGTGGCACAGGAATAGGACATAGAAACAAAAGACTACAGTTATATGCAAGCCAAACCCAGTGCCTCATAAATAAATCAATGTCCTCAATGAAAGTATTGCATCAAAATAGCAACATGTATATAAGTTTGGACTTTGACCACCATGAGGGCTGCATATACCATGCACTGCACAAATCCAGAAGGTGCCATTCACATAGGCTCCAGTGTAAATGGTGCCCCCTGGAGTTGTGTGAGGGCGCTGGTGGAAGCCCAGAGGAGAAATATGAATTCATCCTAAAGTTGTACAGGAAGGCCTCACAGAGGAAAAGGAATTTTAGCTAAATCTTGTAAGTTGAGTAGGAACTTTGCCAGGCAAATAAAGCAGGATAGGGCATTCCAGGAGAAGAAACGGCATGAAAGAATACAGTATGTGCATATAGAAAAAAGCAAGCAGTTCAGTTGGAGCTCAGAGTGTGGAGTGGTGAGCCACAGAAAATGAGGATAGGAAAAGGGCAAAAGGGCAAACCGATGAGGGCCTTGTGGGTCACACTAAGTAACTTGTGTGTCGTCCCACAACCATGCTGTCCGAACAGCAGCCGTTAGTCACATATGGGTATTTAAATTACTTAAAGTTAATTAAACTGAAAAACTCAGTCCACACTCACTAGCCGCATTTCAAGTACTCAACATACAGCTAGTGGCTGCCATACTGGACACTGCCCCTGTCACAGAAAGTTCTTTTGGGTATGCTGCTCTAGGAGCCTTGAAGGATTTTCAGCAGAGGGGAGGCAGAACCTCCTTTTCATTTTAGAAATAACACACCCAAGTGTGCAGAGTGCACTGGAGCATGGGGACTAATGCAACAGTTCAATGAGAAATCTGACTTTGTGAAAACAGGTAGTGTCAGTGGGAAAGGGAAGAAAGGAACAGATTCGATAGATAACTTAGATGATAGATCCTGCTGACAGGTGCATGTGGAACTTGAAGGAGAAGACAAACCCCAAGTTTCTAGACTGAGAGTGAATGGCTTCTGTAAGCAGTGAAATAGCAGGTGAGTCAGCTGCAGAGATTTGAGTAGGAGAGTTGGACTGGCCATTTGTCCCCTCTGGAGCTATTACAGTGCTACACAATAAAGAGGGTGGGTAGATAACTTTATAAAAAAATGTTTACTCTTTCATTTCAAGTCACTTTTACTGTGTTATTCCCTGTCCTAAAACAGCTCTTTATCATACTAGCTACCAAAAGTTTCAAGAAGATGAACAACAATCTTAAGATTCTTCTCAAAGCATTATGTTCTCCAGTATTTATTGAGTGACTGCTATGTGTAAGACCTTGAGGAAAAATGAGGCATGAGAGATATGACCTCAGTCCTCAATCTTTGAGATAAAACATTTTAAATCAAACAAATAACATTAGGTACAAATGCCATCAATCCCCTCTACTATTTTATGTCTGGTTTTGGAAAAGTGATTTATCTCGGGTCACTACAATTAACAAAATATCTGAGCAGCTTCAGGACCTTCTGGATATGTACACTTAAGAAAGAGTAGGGCCTCCCTGGTGGCGCAGTGGTTGAGAGTCCGCCTGCCGATGCAGGGGATACGGGTTCGTGCCCCGGTCTGGGAGGATCCCATATGCCGCGGAGTGGCTGGGCCCGTGAGCCATGGCCACTGGGCCTGCGCATCCGGAGCCTGTGCTCCGCAACGGGAGAGGCCACAACAGTGAGAGGCCTGCATACCGCAAAAAAAAAAAAAAAAAAAAAAGAAAGAGTAAAAGGAGTCTCACCTCTCAGCAAAAGTCAGTAGAAGCTCACTTTCTTAGATATGACTCAATAGGTTGGGCTTAGCAAGCAGACAGACCTGGGTTTGAATCAGGGTTCTGGCACTTATAGCTGCACTATTGTATACAAGTGTAACCTCTCTGAGCCTCAGTTTTCTCATCTGTAATACAGGGGGTCATTACCTGGTAGAACCAATTAAGTGAGATAGTACATGAGAATGGCTTGGCAGAATGCCTGATACTTGGAAAGTGTTCAATAAATAGTGGCTTAGGGCTTCCCTGGGGGTGCAGTGGTTGAGAGTCCGCCTGCCAATGCAGGGGACACGGGTTCCTGCCCCGGTCCGGGAAGATCCCACATGCCGTGGAGCGGCTGGGCCCGTGAGCCATGGCCGCTGAGCCTGCGTGTCCGGAGCCTGGGCTCCGCAACGGGAGAGGCCGGGCGGTGAGAGGCCTGCGTACCACAAAAAAAAAAAAAAAAAAAAAAATAGTGGCTTATATCAGTCATTCATTACTGACTTACTCAATGCTGTCAGCTGGGCAAGTGAGCTAGATACGGTCACTGCCTCTCTTCCCCCATATTCTCCATCATTTGATTCTGATCAAAGCCAGGTTGATTGGGCAGAAGCAGTTCTGCTCCCCCTTGTCTTGGAATTTTTTCTGGAAAAGATGCATTATGTATTCTTTATTTGCAAAGAGTGCCTCTTGGCCTATGGCCAGTTTCTCCCCCAAGTCACATGGGAGTTGAGGTATGAAGTAGGAACCAGAATTGAGCTAAGATCTATCACCATCATTTTCTGCTGATTCCTGTCACCAGTGATTAATAGTGACAAATTCAGGGAGCACAAGACCACAGTTAGATTTACTTCTAGCATAGGGAAATGAACACAGTAAAAACGGACTATTAAATATCCTCAGATGATTTTTACATATTTTCAACACGTTCCCCATAAAACATCAGTCATACTATAGGAAGCCCAAGTGTGGGCCATCTGTCTGTTTCCAAGCCTTCCAGCTGGCTCTGGTCACTTGCATGGTTGGAAACCAAAAATGTCCGCATGCTCCTCGTTGGGACTGTGTTCTCATGGCCACCTCTGGTCCAATTTCTTGTTTATGCTGAAATCTGAGTCTCCTCCTAGCCCTGCCTCCTTACTACTGTTTTGTTCCCTTTGCTGGCATGGACCCAAAGAAGGAAATTGGTCCTTTTTGCATTTAATTTGCCAAGGCAACTGATGACCCAACACTTTTTACCAAGGGTGTGGAGTAATTTCTTTTCAGAAAGTAGATGTGATTATGCAGCACCAGACCTGGCTTCACATGTGTGCAACTAATGCCGTCCCACAAGCACCGGTGCTCAGAGGGGCCTGCACTTAGGGTTTCATGCTTTGTGGTCACTTGTCTTTGAAAATCTTTCAAAATTCTTGAAATTTTATCTCTGAATTTGTGCTCTTGTAAGTGAAGTCTGATGGATCAACAGAGCATGCGTCTGGGACTCACTCGCAGTCCTCCTCCCGCCAACTCCTTGCCTTCCTGGAGCAGGTTCTCAGCTGCACCCCTACTCCAATCCCCACCCCCTGCAACTACCTCCCACCTCTGCATGGTGCCCCAGACCCCCCTTCCCACCCTCACCCTGTGACCTACCCCCAGCCTCTCACCTGTCCACGGCGGGGTGGGATGGTAGGTACGTGGGAACTGGAGAATTTGGGTCTGACTTCCCGGCCCAGGCCGGGTCCGGAGCGGGGAGCTTACAGATGGTGGGCGGCATGCGCCGAGTCGCAGCTGAATCTGGGTGCCCACAAGGATCTGCACTTGTGGAGTCCCCTATGCATGAGGGAACACGGGTTAAGTAGCAAATTAAAACCAGCAAGACAGAGAGAGACTGCAGTTGAAAGAAAAAAGGCTTTATATTTTAGTACCTCTAACGTAACCTTTTGCTGCATTTTGAATGTTTTCATTTTGCAACGGGCTCCACAAACTCTACAGTCCCGGCTGTCGTTCAGGGCGTTTCTGACCATCAACATTCCTCACCATGTTTCTTTGATTCTTCTTGACTCCCAAGGAGCCTGCTCATCTCCGACTTGTCCTGTTCACCTCTCAATCCTTCCTCCGTGCCCGGCCCCAGACCCCAAGTGTCCTCACTGTGCTATGCAGAGTTATTTAACGCTCTTTGTTTCCATTTTCCACCTTCCAGATCCAATTCCTGGAACCTAACTTTTCATGACCAAATGACTTAGAAAATGTTTTGTGAAACAAAAAAACAGGTTTCCCTCTGAAAGAAATTCTACCATCAGGTTTTTTTGGTTTTTTGGCTGCATTGGGTCTTTGTTGCTGCTGCGGGCTTTCTTTATTTACTGTGAGCAGGGGCTACTCTTCCTTGCAGTGCAGCAGGCTTCTCATTGCACTGTCTTCTCTTGTTGCGGGGCACGGGCTCTAGGCGCTGGGGCTTCAGTAGTTGTGGCGCACGGGCTCAGTAGTTGTTGCGCATGGGCTTCGTTGCTCCACGGCATGTGGGATCTTCCCAGAGCAGTGCTCGAACCTGTGTCCCCTGCATTGGCAAGCGGATTCTTAACCACTACGCCACCAGGGAAGCACTACCATCAGTTTTTAAGCAGCAGGATTGTTTTCCTCGATTGTGTGTGTATAAATCACCAATTACTTTTCATCAATATTTACCAAGTCATATTCCCTGGATCATTAGTCCCACAGAAGAGCCCATTTGAAAAAGAGAAAAAAATTCCAGGGACAATAAGTTTGGGAAACATCAAATACTCTGCTTCCCTCCTCCCAACTTTTTTTTTTTTTTTTTTTGTAGATGTCCTTGTGGCATTACTTTATTAAAGAAACTGGTTTTGGGACTTCCCTGGTGGTCCAGAGGTTAAGATTCCACGCTTCCACTGTAGGGGGCGCCAGCTGGATCCCTGATCTGGGAAACAAGTTTCCACATGCCCAGCGTTGCAGCAGGAAAAAAAAAAAAAGGAAGAAACTGGTTTGCTTTTATTTAAAATAGCAGTTCCCAATTTATTTGTCAATGGAACTCATTTCTTGGGGAACAGCTACTGACTGCCCACTTTGCAAGAACTGCCTGAGAGCTGGCAAACTTTTTTCTGAACATGGCCCACTAATAAATATTTTAAGCTTTGAGGTCCGCTTAGTCTCTGTGCAACCACTGACCTCTGCAACCACACACAATACATTACTGAGCGTGGCTGTGTGCCAATAAAACTTTATTTATGGACACTGAGCTTTGAACTTCCTATCATTTTCACGTTACAAAATACTTTTTTGATTTTTTTCAACCATTAAAAAATGTAAAAACCATTTTTAGCTCAAGGGCCAAACATAAACAGGTGATGTGGGTGGTTCTTGGCCAGCAGGCAGTAGTTTGCCAATTCTTGACTTAGAAGACCAAGAAAAAAAGTTACTTGTAAACACAGGTTGAGTACCGTTTCTCTACCTTATCGGTTACTGATTCTGAATTTTTTCTAATTGAGCGTTTTATATTTGGGCTATTTTTAAAAAGTGTTATTACCACTTGTGGTTCAAATGGTTCCTGCTCCCAATACGTCAGCTCTTGGTGATAAATAATTATCTCATGTCTGCTACTAATTATCTAATTATCTACTAATTACCTCTCAGCACACACCCTCCTGATCCAAGCAGGTTAACTCTCCGAAACACCTGCCCTCTGCCTTTTGTATTCCCTCTTCATTCTCCATTTTGCAGTCACTCTGATACTTGTCAAGGATAGAGTCTGGATGCAGTAGAACCAGTCATGTTCCTTGAATTCTTTCCATTTTCACGTTTTAAGATACATATACTTCCCTAGAGCCCAACTTCAGAGCCAAGGAACTGAACCACAAAGCAGACACCCACATGCTTTACAGAATAACTTACTCATTCCCAGTCTTTTCATAATTACACCCACAGACACATGTTCTTGACTTCATGACATGTCCCATTCTCCCTTAGAAATACATGGGCGCATCTATTTTTGAGCTAAGATTAATTAAAATTAATTTTCTGAGAAGCTATTAAGATTATCCCTTAAGATCACTGAAGGTAGCCTTGGAGTTGCAAAAACTCAGTTTGAAATTACATTGCATGATATACACTTTAAAGTTCTAAATATATTTGTGTTTTGTCTCCCTTTTTAAATTCCTTTACAGTGAGTATGTGATGGGAATAGAATCAAACAAAGAAGAAATTATAGAGCAGCATCTGTGGGAAATGATGAAAAGGAAAGAATGCATGTGATTACTTCAGTGTTCATGTGATCACTTGTCTCTATCTAATTTAGAAACAAACAAATTGAATGACAGAAAGTCACCTGTGAGCTTGAGAAACTCTATCAGTTCCTAGAGGATAAGGGAAAAAGTCTTCTGTCCCAACTGAGGGACTTCAACAAAGCCATTTTAAGAAACAAACATGAAAATATAAACAATGTTTTAAATGAGAAGTTACTCCTCAACTACCCACGCTCGGTCAATAAAGTTTTAAAGATGGGATGTATTGGAGGACTGACCATCAGGATGGTGGCAGTGAGTGGGTAGGTGGCTGGTGACATTCATCCTTAGGCAACTCCAGCCATATGGTTTGGAAGATATATGAGGGAAGCCATCAAAGCAATACTCCAGGAGGAAAGCCATTGGTATTGTTCATGTCTAAAAGCTCCTTAAAGACTCAGGCCTCATTCTAAGGAAGGGGAAGTGGATTACCTGATTCCCTGATTACTTCTGACATAACACTCTTAGAATATTTACCCCTGCAGCACAGCCAGAGCCAGTGGCTGGGGCATCAGGTGGCAAGTCAGAAGATACAGACTGTCTTCTTAGCTGTGCCACTGACTTGCTGGGTGAGCTTGAAATTCCCTCTCCAAGTTCTGCTTCTGCCACCATCATCACCAGATGCTTAGAAGCACATCAAGGCCTTAGAGTCCAGTGGTTGAGAACATGGGCCCTGAAGCCAGACTGCATTCAAATCCTGTCTTTCACCTACAAGCTGGGAGACCTTCTTGACGTTCCTTAGCACTTGTCTCTGTGTTAAGTTTCCTCTTTTTGACAAATGTCACTTGTCGAATGTTAGTCATTATTGGGAAGATTAAGAAATGCCCTTACCCCCTCCTAGCCCTGCCTCAGGGGTAGAGAGGGAGCCAGGTCTAGCCCAGGTGGCTGTGAGGATCGAGGGATTTGAGGGTTAATAGCAGAGAATCCTCATCTGATGCAATGAGGCATTGACAACAAGGAGAAGACAACATGCTTCTTGAGGGCTGATGATGTTCCTTTATGTGTGGTGCTATGTGCACGTAACAACTCTGTGAAGGCTGCTATTCTGATTCTAATTAGCTCCTTTTTTTTTTTTTTTTTTTTTTTTTTTGCGGTACGCGGGCCTCTCACTGTTGTGGCCTCTCCCGTTGCGGAGCACAGGCTCCGGCCACGCAGGCTCAGCGGCCATGGCTCACGGGCCCAGCCGCTCCGCAGCATGTGGGATCTTCCCGGACTGGGGCACGAACCCGTGTCTCCTGCATTGGCAGGCGGACTCTGAACCACTGCGCCACCAGGGAAGCCCTAATTAGCTCCCTTTTGCAGATGAATAACCAAGATTTAAAGAGATCAGGGAAGTTGTTAAACATCCCAGAGCTAGTGAGGGGCAGAGCAAATATTTCAAGCCAGGTTCCTTGGCTCTAAGGAGCATAAACACTGCACAAGCTAAGGATCAAAATTCCAGGAGATGGGAAGTTATTTGCTTAATGGGTACGGAGTTTCTGTTTGAGGCGATAAAAAGTTCTGGAAATAGTGGTGGTGGTGGTTACACAACATTGTGAAGGTAGTGAAGGCCACTGAACTGTACACTGTAAAATGTTCAAAATGGTAAATTATGCATTATGTAGATTTTACGAACACACGCACCAAAAAAATGCCAGGAGAGAGTTTGGAAGGGCCCCAAAACTCCCTGAGGTCAAAGACAGATAGGGAAATCAGGGACCAACCTAGGAGTCAGCAATTGAGAAAAACAAAAACTAGAATGTACTTTGTCCCTCCCTTGCAAAGAAGATAGTTTGTAAAATTCTGGAGCAATAATAAACTTGAGTTTATTCCTTGAAGAAAGCATTTTGCACCCTTGGAAGCCCACAGACTCAAACACACCAATTTTATGAGCCACTTCTAGGGCTTCACAGAGAAAATGTATTTTAAAAGCTGGAGAACTACCAAGGGGGAGAAACCCCACCTTTTAAATGAATAAAGCCGTAATAAGTACTCTGACAGCTGTGTCTGTTGGACAATATTTCTTTCTTATATGATTAAGATTTAGAATACAAAATGCCAAGTAATAAATGAAGTTAAATAAATGTGTGAAAGAGTCAGGAAAATAGAACAGACAACACCTCTGTAAATCCCACAAGAGAGATTTACAATGAGCAGGTTCTTTCCAGTCATAAAACAGCCTATAAAACAAAAGCACACGATGAATGCTGGTCCACTTTGTTAAGGAAGCTGTGGATTATCTAGGAAAAGTCATGGAGTCTCATTCAGGACTTGGGCTGGCATTTGGGGAGTACCTGAGCCCTCTCTGTTTTCTTTACAGAATAGCAGGAACATCTTAAACTGGTATGTGAAGGGACATGGGCCAAGGGGGAAAAACAGTGGTGTTATCAGATGTCTTGCTTTTGCTTCTTTATCCAGACAGTAAAATGGTCCAAACATGAAAAATTAGCCTGGCAGGCTCTGACATAATTAACAACACTCCCTCTACCCTCGTCTCCTTTCCATACGAGGCATTTGGCTGGATCCCATAGAACCTGGGAATGGCCATTTTTTCCATTGGGTTAGGGGCTCCAATCAAATGCATTAGTCATGAGCAGTCGCTGGAGGCCTGGGAGTTGATAAGAAGGTGGTTCACTGAGTTCCTTGTAGACTTGGGTCCATGTAGCACAGAACTAGGGCCACTTTCTCCCTACTGGCCTCTTCCCTGGTGATCCAGAGCACATGTGAGGGCAAGGTCTTGGAGAAGACTGTGTCTCCATAGAAGAGGAAGGTCCTGGTAGGGGGGCTGTTTATTCCCAGTAGTACTGCCCTTGCACCTGGGCAAGAGGCGCCACTGCCTTAGGCCCTATTAAAAGTCCCCTCTCTGGCCCTCCACTGGGAGCTGCCCTCCCTCAGGACCAAAGTGATATTTTCACATACACACACACAACCAAGCCCCAGCCCCCTCTTCTAGACAACAGTCCCCAAATTTCCTGCCCAATCAGCCCTGAGCTTACTTCCAGGGACTGCATTGTGTCCTTCTCTGGTTAATGCTCCCAAAACCCAAGGGTGGCCAAGGGCAACATATGCATGGAGCTCAGACATACAGACTGGTGTGTCCACATGTGTGTGCACAGGCCCCTCTCGGTGCAGAGCAAAGCCACAACGGGAAGAGAAGGGGGGTGGGAACGGCTGGGCAGGCACTCCTTGGACTGCCATGTCCCTGGGCAGAAGTCCAAGAAGTCCAAGAATTCTCAATTTGAACTTGACCTTCTAGGTCAATATGAAAGTATACATGTCAAAGTAGGAGGATACAACTTATTTTATTAAGCAGTTCCCTGGCTTGATCTATAACTTTTGAAGATGTAGACATGTGGTGTGTGGGCCTCCATTTGTCCTTTCCCCCCAGGCCTTGCAAATGTGAGGGGAGGGCTAGTTCCTAGGTTGCATCCTTCTCCAGATGCCACTTCTGGGGAGCAGAATGTGCAGTTCACCCTCCTGCTTATACCTAAGAAGTAAATCAACTCATCCTTGTTTTGCAAAAAAGTCTGTGTTTATTCCTAGAGGTGAAAACATTAAAGCTAAACCATTAGTCTCCAAGTTAACTGAACTGGGCAAGAGAACCAACACTTTCTCCAGGAGGGGTCTGCACAACTCAGTGATATCCCACAGGAGCTAAAAGGTGATGAAAAGTCCTGCTTCCCCCTGGGGCGGTCACTGTTGGTCTAGGAACAGAGGAGGGAGGCAGGCTTCTCCCTGCAGCTGGAAAGTAGCCCTGGCTTTTTCTTAGTGTGAAGAGAAGATACATGTGGAAAGCACCTGTTGGCTGGGAGCTCAAAGCGTTTTCCTTTTTCTGTCCCTAAAGAACCTGTCGACTGCCCTGGAGGAGACGGGAGGTAAACTGCTCAAAATAACAAGCCCAGCGAGGCATCTAAATGGGCACCAGCCCGTGTTACTTATGGAAGGGAGAATGGATAATATGCCTGGCAAACCCTGGAGACTGAGACAGGTTTGTCAGCAGTCAGCTGCCCTGAGTGTGCAGAGAGGGTGCCAGGCAGGAACCCTTATCACATTCCTTGTCATCCTAAAGTGTTTCAACACGCTTAAGGAAAGCACCTGGGTAGGGTTATTGACATGCATGTGGAGAGAGAGGAATCAGTCCCCCGGAGGAGGGAGAAGTGAGGGGTGAGTGATGAGCAGTGGGTCTGGGCGAGCTGATAGGCTGAGCTTGGCCTACGGCCTCAGGATGGCAGTAAAGCTTAAGCCTAAGAAAGGCTGGCTCCTGACCACTCAGCCCAGTGCTGGGAGAAGGGCCAGAACTCAGGGAAGGGGGCACTTGCCCGACCCTAAGAACAAGCGCCTCCTTAAACTCTATACCTTTGGCACCTTGTTTGCCCTGCCCCCCCCCACCAGGCGCAGCAGGTGGTTCTGAGGCACATGCTGAGCTGGGCCACACATGGGTCCCCCAGGTTTTCCCTGTCTTGAGAGAGGAAAAGTAAGGCCTGCTGCAGATACGCGGTCCTCTAATGGCTAGTGGGCTCACCCAAGCCTGGGGCAGGCAGGCTCCCCTTCCCTGGCAGGGATGTGGAGGGCACCGCCCCAGGCACAGCCTTCTTTGGACTTAAGGCTGCCCTCCCAAACTGACCTCATCCCTGCCCTAAGCCGCCCAACCCAGCACTCCCTCTGGTCGCCTCTCCCCAGACAATGTGATCCTGGGCCCAGAAACTGCCAGTGCTTACCTCCAAGCAGTAGGTGACGTGAGAAGAATAAACACAGAAAAAACTATCTGTGCCTTCCAACCTAGAGAGGTTCTTGTCTCTGTGTGCTGGGCACTGTGGGATTTTGTCAGGCAGGCACTACTAGGACATGGATGTGGCCTTTAATGGCTACTGGGGGCTTGGCATTGTCAAAGAATCTGGGAAAAGGAAAGAGTGGTTTAAACTAAAACCTGAAAAAGGCTGTAGGGATCTACCAAAGTCTCACCCACCTCTGCAGTGACATCTCTTAAAAGACAGACCCAGGAAGATGCCAGTGTCTTTGGACTATGAAGGGGGTCATGTATCATTCCACAATGTGGTGATTTGACTCCCATTCTCATCCATGTTTACTGAGAAGATCTTTCCTTTTTTCTGGTTGCCCTCAAAAGGGGCCAATACAACCCTTTGCCCCTAATAAGAAGCCCCTTCTGAACATATGTTTTCCCAAGAAACTCAGGGTGTGGGTCAGAAGCAATGAGGAGCTGCTGCTTTAGCCATCTTTGCTGATGGCAGGAGAGCATGGGACTTCTGTTGCTTATGGGACAGTCTGTGTGGTCGACCACATAAGTAGAAATAAAAGGAACTGGATATCCCTAACCATGCACCTGATCCTATTTTAGTGCAGTAGTCAGACTTTTCAGAGCTCATTCTTTTCTTCTTTTGATACCTGTGTCTTCATCAAATGCCTTTAAAGCTCTACTTCAATCTCTCACATAAAACTCAACTCACCTGCTCTAAAAACTCCTCTGCTCAGTAGTGAGAACAGGTGAAGATAATTGTGTAGCCATAGAAAAACCTTTAGGACAAAGGCATTATCAATAATTACATTTAGGGATTCCCTGGTGGCGCAGTGGTTGAGAGTCTGCTTGCCAGTGCTGAGGACACGAGTTCGTGCCCCGGTCCAGGAAGATCCCACATGTCGCAGAGTGGCTAGGCCCGTGAGCCATGGCCGCTGAGCCTGCGCATCCGGAGCCTTTGCTCCGCAATGGGAGAGGCCACAACAGTGAGAGGCCCGTGTACCGCAAAAAAAAAAAAATAATAATAATAATAATCACATTTAATACATACATGTTATTTCCATAGTAAGATGTAATGGGAGGGCAAAAATTATGACTCTAAACATTCTGAATAGTATCTAAAGTGTATTCCAGACAGACTGTGCGGCATGAGTATACCACCTCATAATAAAGACTTTTCTAAGTTTCAGCTGATACGTTAGCGTGGCTTTCTTAAGGACTGGCAAAATTAGAGACACTACTTCTCCATCTGGTCCAGATGGTACTTCCATTTCCATTTATAGCAATAAGGTAATTATAGAGCCTTAAAGACTAAGACTGACCAAAATAATTTTACTTTCCCTTCATTTCCTATGAAATGCAGCCCCAAGCAATATCCACAGTTCCCTATCCTCTGCCTGAGAGTGGAATTCTTCCATTATCTGAATGATCCCTGGCCCCCAAACTGGGCAGCTCACTGGGACTGGGGGTAGAGGACAGAGGGGGCAGCCCATACCCGTAGTGAGGGAGGATGGTCTGCCTCTTGTTTACCACTTTCCCCAGAGCAGAAATAGTCCTCCCATGGCACAATCCTGTCACGGGGGGACACATTGGGACCTGAGAGGATGTGCGTCCCTATTCTAACATAAAAAGCATGTGTGATTTCTAAACAAAGACCTACTTTAACAGGAAATGTGTAGACACTGTTTGTTCTCTTCCTTTATTGCAACTGTCAGCCTATCTTCTGGGAAGGGTGTTCAGATCTTGGAGTTCCACTGCTTAATCCCAGTAGATAAGCGCCACAACAATCGACTCTGAAGCCTGACTGTACTCATGGGTTCAAATCCTGACTCTGCCACTTAATAGCAGTGAGATTTGAGGTATATCACTCAACTGCTCTGGGCCTCGGCTTTACTGGACTAATGGTAGTCTTGCCTCAGAGGGCTGTTAGAAGGTTTACATGAGTTACTACTCATGCAA
The DNA here is from genome assembly GCF_025265405.1 of Mesoplodon densirostris. Classification (NCBI taxonomy): domain Eukaryota; kingdom Metazoa; phylum Chordata; class Mammalia; order Artiodactyla; family Ziphiidae; genus Mesoplodon; species Mesoplodon densirostris. The sequence goes on from NC_082664.1 coordinate 38,114,642, forward strand.
CACTAAGCACTTAGTAAGTAAAAGAGTTTGTGAAGTAAATAAAGTCTATTCATCTTATATGCCTCCCACAAGGACATAAAATCATTTCTTGGTGGTGTTAGAAGGTCTCAGGCCCCATAAGGTATTTCCCAAGGGTCTTGCATAACAGAAGCTCAAAAACTTATCATGAGCTGAGGTTACACCTGTTGTAGACCCTTTTCTTAGAAAAATCTTTACAAAAACCACTCTCAAATAAGCCCAGTACAAAATGAACTTCCCCCTGAAACTATTATAAACAGAATTACTTTAACCAAAGGAATTTAATCTACTTATATTTTGAGGTGGGTTTTATAGCTATCCCTTTGTTGAGTTGGATACAGACACAATTTTAAAAAATAATTTATTGAGGTGGAATTCACTTAATTGTTTTTTTAATCCGTAAACCACCTAGTTGAGCAAATAGCTGGAAAGAGGATCTCCGGCTTTTACCTGCTTGCAAAGGTACTCCCAAGCCTCCCCAAAATGTGCCCTCCAGGCAAGATTTTACCACCTCACTTGGTCAACGAGAATGACTCTCCTCATGCTGTAAATGTACTAATTCATACTATACGAATGGTATGTTTACTATGTGGTTATTATCAGGTTGTGAAACTATAATAGGCAGATTTTACAAGACCCTTCCTTGTGTGTAGGGACTCATTTGAGTGAATCATCACAGAATGTTTCTAAAGTAGGTAGAGTCAAAGACTTAAGTAGGAAGGGTTTAAAGATGTCCATCCGTATTGCCTGAAAGCTCAGCTGTGAACTAGGTGTGCCCATATACTAACTTGTACTAGGAGAAAATGAGAGGCTTCTAGAGATTCCAGCAGGTTGAATTTTAACAGAGCTGGTGTTTGTGTGGAGCAATATGTATTTGTTGGACCAGCTTCCCTGCACTAGGAAACAAGATGGCACCCAGAGGACACATGACTAAGAGGCAGGCAGAGGAACTGGGAGGATAGGAAAACAGACCAGGTGCCTGCAAAGTTATGCTAGGCCTTTAAGAGTTAGCGTGAAATTATTTCAAGAGCAGGGAAACTTAGGGCTATGTACAAGTCTTAGATATTTTCACAGAATTTTTTAGAATAAGAAACCAGACATAGGTGGCTTAATTGTTTTTACGTTGTATTATCAGACATTATTTTCTTTATATATTCCCTTGGTTTTTCATAAAATAACTTTTGTTCCCATTAACTCTTTCAACTCTATTAAGGGAGTTTTGTCCATGCTTTCCTTGGAGTGAATAGGTGGTACGTTTTACCCATAGGGCCCTGAACAGTGGGGGAGGGAGGAATCAAAAATGAGAGAAGTTAAAGGAAAGACAAAACTCAGGAAAAAAACTGCCTCTCATGCCAGCTAAGCATCTCCCTCTAGCCCCTCACCCTGGCTCAAATCTCTGAACCAGGTACCGACTTCCCCACTCTCAGAAAACAGCCTTCCCTCTGCCTCCCATGAGCCTCTTTTCTTCAAAATCATCACATAGCCAAGACCTTTCCAGTTGTGCCCCTTTTGTTCAGTCTGTTCAAGTCCCCCAGTATCAGTCTTTCTTCTTTCCTTTTTTTTTTAAATTTTATTTTACTTTATTTTATTTTACTTTGGCTGCGCTGGGTCTTCATTGCGGCGCATGGGCTTCCCTGGTTGTGGCGCACGGGCTTCTCTCTAGTTGTGGTGCATGGGCTTAGTTGCCCTGCAGTATGCGGGATCTTAGTTCCCCAAGCAGGGATGGAACCTGTGTCCCATGCATTGGAAGGTGGATTCTTAACCCCTGGACTACCAAGGAAGTCCAGTCTTTCTTCTTTCTTATGCCCTCATTCATTTTTTTTTTTTTTTTTTGCGGTATGCGGGCCTCTCACTGTTGTGGCCTCCCCCGTTGCGGAGCACAGGCTCCGGACGCGCAGGCTCCGGACGCGCAGGCTCAGCGGCCATGGCTCACGGGCCCAGCCGCTCCGCGGCATATGGGATCCTCCCAGACCGGGGCACGAACCCGTATCCCCTGCATCGGCAGGCGGACTCTCAACCACTTGCGCCACCAGGGAGGCCCCTCATTCATTTTTATAGCTGCAGTTTGCCTGTAAATTTGTGTTTCCTCTTGTTATCATAAGTATTCTGTACCATATACATAATTTTTACATTGTTCTATTAGATTTGAAGTTCCTTGAAGGTGAATAGCTTCTATCTCCTTTTTAAATCTCTACCATATCACTTATATTAAATGATTCTTCAAAAGTAAAATATCTTTATTGTGTTTTTAAATTTTTCTTAATTAAAATTTTTTTTTAATTTAATTTATTTTTATTTTTGGTTGCATTGGGTCTTCGTTGCTGCACGCGGGCTTTCTCTAGTTGCAGCAAGCAGGGGCTACTCTTCATTGCAGTGCGCAGGCTTCTCATTGTGGAGGCTTCTCTTGTTGTGGAGCACGGGCTCTAGGCGCGCGGGCTTCAGTAGCTATGGCCCGGACCAGGGCTCGAACCCATGTCCCCTGCATTGGCAGGCAGATTCTTAACCACTGCGCCACCAGGGAAATCCCTATTGTGTTTTTTTAAATGTATCACCCTAAAAAAATCCAAACAGTAAAGAAGAAAATTCATAACTTCATCCCAAAGAGATAATATTTTTAACATTTTGGAATATATCCTTCACCACACTTGGTCTTTGCAGGTATAAAAATTGACAAGATTGGGGATCTATTCTATTTCACAACTTTCTCCCTTTATTTTTATGTTGCACAGATGTACTTCATTCCTCTGAATAACAATATAATATTCCAAGGCATAGATGTTTCAAAATATTATTAGTCTATCAGTAGATATTTAGGTTGTTCCAAATGGACTTTTAGGTTATAAGAAAGATGTCAAGGATGACTCCCTTATTACAAGCTTGTATTTCTGGATAGATGGTGGTAACACCAAGTAAGATAGAGAATACCAGAGAAGTAGCAGGTGTTGGGTAGATAGATAAATAGTTGTTTCTTTTCTCTGATTATTTCTCTTTACAGTAATCTCACCATCAAAATCAGGAACCAACATCAATACATTACTGTTATTGAATCCTCATGTTCCATTCAAGTTTCACTAATAGTCCCAATATCATCCTTTATAGCAAAAGGATTCAATCCACGATCATGCATAGCATTTTATTGTCATGTGTCTTCAACTCACTTCAGTCTGAAATAGTTCCCCAGTCATTCCTGGTCTTCAGTGGCCTTGAAACATTTCAAGATTATAGGGCAGTTGTTTTCAAGACGTTCCTTTTTTGGGGTTTGTCTGTTGTTTCCTCATGATTAAATTTAGTTTATGCATTTTTGTCTGGAACATCACAGAAAAGATGCTGTGTGCTTCTCATCACATTCTATCAAGAGGTGCTCGATGTTGATTTGTTCCATTGCTTGTGATGTTAACCTTGATCACTTGATTAGGTGGTATCTGCCTGTCTTTCCCACCATAGTTACACTTTTTTTTTTTGTAATCATCAAATATTTGTTGGGAGGTACTTTGAAGTTATGTAAATATCCATTCCTCATTCGACTTTCACCCACTACTTAAACATCCCTTCATGCTGTTTTTTTTTTTCTTAATGTTTTGGCCACACCACACAGTATGTGGGATCCTAGTTCCCCTACCAGGGATTGAACCCCTGCCACCTGCACTGGAAGTGAGGAGTTCTAACCACTGGACAAGCAGGGAAGTCCCCGCTTCGTGCTTTTTGGCTGAATTTTTATTATTATTTTGGTTGCCAAAGTGATTTTCTAATTCTATCTTTGTTTCATATTCATTAGTTGGCATTTCATGGTTAAAAAAAAAAAGGTTTTAGGGGCTTCCCTGGTGGCACAGTGGTTGAGAGTCCGCCTGCCGATGCAGGGGACACGGGTTCGTGCCCCGGTCCAGGAGAATCCCACATGCTTCAGAGCGGCTGGGCCCGTGAGCCATGGCCGCTGAGCCTGCGTGTCCGGAGCCTGTGCTCCGCAACGGGAGAGGCCACAACAGAGAGAGGCCAGCGTACCGCAAAAAAAAAAAAAAAAAAAAAAAAAAAAAAAACAACTTTCTCCTCTCTCCATTTATTATTCATTTATCTCAGTATAGACTCATCAATTCTCATTTTATAAAGTGGGTTATAATCTATAACTATTGTTATTTACCTTGATACTCAAATTATCCCAGATTTGGGAAGTTGGGGTCCCTCAAACTGGCTTCTCTGTTCTTTTGACATATCTCCATTCTTCTTCTAGATCTTCTGACACAAAAAGGATTCTAGGCTCATCTTGTACTTTCCTTGCCCCAGCCCTGAAATCAGCCATTTCTTTAAAGAGTTCTTTTAGTGGAGAATGGTATTTAGAAGACGAGATCTGGGCACTGGTATGTTCATTGCTATTACAGTGCTGCTTCTCCCTGAATTTCTCAGAGTATAGAGATAAGGAGACCTATATTTCTATATCTATATATCTATATAGATATAGATATATCATAACTTCTCTGTCTGATATGGTGACACCTGTCCTTCATTATTCTTGATACATTTATTTGATCAAGACTCCTGTATATAACCAATCTTCTGTTGCCATCACAACCCTTCACAGATGCCCTCATCACCTCACCTGGCCCCCTTTCTCCCATACGCTGGCATAGAGGCCCTTCTCACTCAACTCAGATCCTTACAACCCTGTTGGGCAATCACTACCCCCTATTCATATATGATGCCTCACTCCATTTGGGTTCCTATACCTGTGACAGGCCACTGAAACTACCACTACCCACTCTCCACTTGTCCATACTTTGTTTTGGCCCAAACTAATAGGCCAAAATTATTCAGAAGGAAGGAGGGAGATAAGGAAAATATGTCCCTGATTATTTTTCAATTAAAAAATTAATGCAAATATCATTGAAGATAAAGACTGAGGAAATTTTTTTTAGAATAGAGATTGAGGGGACATGACAACAAAATGCAGTGTGGAATCCTAGACCAGATAAAGGCCATTATTTGGCAAGTGATGAAATTTGAATAAGATCTATAGATTCATTAGTAACTTTATATCAATGTTAATTTCCTAATTTTGATCATTGTACTATGACTATGTAAAATACTAACATTGGGGAATCTGGATGAAAGGTATGTGGGAAACTTCTGTATTATTATTATACTATTTTCTAAGAGTATAAAATTATTTCAATATAGAAATTTTTTTAAGTACAGTTGACACTTGAACAACTCGGGTGTGAATCCACGTATAACTTATAGTTGGCCCTCTGTATCCATAGTTCCCCCGCTTCTGTGGAGTCAACCAACCACGGACTATGTAGTACTGTAGTATTTACTATTGAAAAATATTTGCATGTAAATGGACCAAGGCAGTTCACACCCACGTGTTAAATGGTCAAATGTATTATATTCACTTTAGAAAAAATTTAAATAATATAGACGTATTCAAACTAAAAAATAAGGAAGAAAATAAGAAATAGTACCAATTTTACACAAACTCACCAAGAAAATAGAACCAATATTGGACCAATAGCCTTATGAAGCTAAATGTGACAATTCTTAACAAAATATTAGCAAATCAAATCAAGCAATATATAAGAAGCATAATACATCATGACCGAGTTGATCCCTGGAGTGCAAAGTTGGTTCAACTTTTAAAGAAATCAACATTGTAATTCCCCTTATCAGCAAACTAAAAAGAAAAACTATGTGATCATCTCAACAGATGCAAAAAAAAAAAAAAGGCAAAAAACATTTGCCAAAATCCAACATCTTTTCATGATAAAAAAACACTCAGGTAACTAGGAACAGAAGAGAACTTTCAAACTGATAAAGAACATTATACTTAATGGTGAAAAACTGAATATCTTCCCCCTGAAATTGGGAACATGGCAAGATGTTTCTTCTCACTCCTTCTGTACAACACTGAACTGGTGCTCACTGCCAGTGCAATAAGGCAAGAAATAAAAAGCATACATTTGGGAAAAAATAAAAATACTATCATCTACGTAGAAAATCCCAAAGAATCCATAAAACAGCAAAGAGAACTAATGAGTGAGTTTAGTAAAGTCACAGAATACAAGGTCCATACACAGAATTCATATCTCAATATACTAAGGGCTTCCCTGGTGGCGCAGTGATTGAGAGTCTGCCTGCCAATGCAGGAGACACGGGTTCGTGCCCCAGTCCGGGAAGATTCCACATGCTGCAGAGCGGCTGGGCCTGTGAGCCATGGCCAGTGAGCCTGCATGTCTGGAGCCTGTGCTCCACAATGGGAGAGGCCACAGCAGTGAGAGGCCTGCGTACCGCAAAAAAAAAAAAAAAAAGTATATATATATATATATATATATATATATATATATATATATATATATATACACTAACAGTAAACAATTACAAATTGAAATTTTAAAAATAACATTCACATTAGCATAAAAAACATGAAATTCTTAGGAATAAATCTAATAAAACATATGCAAGATTTAATGCTGAAAACTGTAAAACACTGCTAAGAAAAATTAAAGAAGACATAAATTAATGGAGAGATATGCCATGTTCATGAATCAGAAGACTCAATATTGTTAAAATGTCAGTTCTCCTTAAATTAACCTGAAGTTTCAAGCAATCTCCATCAAAATTCCAGCAGGCTTTTTTTTTAGAAGCTGACAAGCTGATTCTAATACTTATAGAAATGCAAAGGACACAAGATAGTCAAAAGTATTTTGAAAAAAAAGAACAAAGTTGGAGCACTCACATTACCATATTTCAATTTTTTTATGGATCTACTGTAATCAAGACAGGGTGATTTTGACATCCGCATAGCATGTAGATCAATGGAAAAGAATAAAGAGTTCAGAAATAGACTCACACATGTAAGTCAACTGATTATGGACAAAGCTGACAGAGTAGTTCAGTGGAGAAAAGACAGTCTTGTCAACAAATAGTGATGCTGTAACAGTTGGACATACATGTACAAAAAATAAACTTTAAATGAAAAATGAACCTTACACTTATCGTATATAAAAATTAACTCAATAGGCAAATCTGTAGAGACAGAAAGTAGATTAGTGGTTGCCTAGAGCTGAGGGGATGGGAGGGTAAATATGAAGTCACTACTGGTAGGTATGAGGTTTCTTTTCGGTTTGATTAAAATGTTTAAAATTAGATTGTGGTGATGATTGCACAATTTTAAATATACTAAAAACCACTGACTTGTACACTTTAAATAGATTAAATGTGTAGCATGTGAATTTTATCTCAAGCTGTTAAAAAATTAACTCAAAATGAATCATAGACCTAAATGTAAGAGCTAGAACTATAAAGTTCTAAAAGAAAATGTGGAAAAAATCTTTGTTACCTTGGCTTAGGCAAAGGTTTCCTAAATATGACACAAAAAGGAAAAACTACATTAAAAAAATAAGTTACATTTCATCAAAATGAAAATGTTTTACTGTTCAAAAGACACTGCTCAGAAAATGAAAAGATGAGTCACAGGCTGCGAGAAAATATTTGCAAAAACACATCTCTGATAAAGAATTTATATCCAGAATATGTTAAGAACTCTTACAGTTCAATATTAGAAAGAAAACTCAAATTTTTAAGCGGACAAAAAACACGTCACCAAAAATAATATACAGATGGCCAATAAGTACATGAAATATTATTAGTTCAATATTATTAGTCATTAGGGAAATGCAAATTAAAACCATAATGAGATAACACTACCCACCTATTAGAATGACTCAGATCCAAAGCTGCCCATATCTGAAAGGCTGATGAAGGGGCTTCCCTGGTGGCGCAGTGGTTGAGAGTCCGCCTGCCGATGCAGGGGACACGGGTTCGTGCCCTGGTCCGGGAAGATCCCACATGCCGCGGAGCTACTTGGCCCGTGAGCCATGGCCGCTGAGCCTGCGTGTCCGGAACCTGTGCTCCGCAACGGGAGAGGCCACAACAGCGAGAGACCCGCGTACCGCAAAACAAAAAAACAACAAAAAAAACCACACAACTTTAGGGCTTCCCTGGTAGCGCAGTGGTTGGGAGTCCGCCTGCCGATGCAGGAGACACGGGTTCGTGCCCCGGTCCGGGTAGATCCCACATGCCGTGGAGCGGCTGGGCCCGTGAGCCATGACTGCTGAGCCTGCGCGTCCGGAGCCTGTTCCGCAATGGGAGAGGCCACAGCAGTGAGAGGCCCGCGTACCGCAAAAAAAAAAAAAAAAAAAAAACGCTGGTGAAGATGTGGAGCAGCTGGGTTATGCATGGCGGGAATGCAAAATGGTACAGCCACTTTGGAAAACAGTTTGGCAGTTTCTTATAAAAATTAATCACATACTTAACATACGACCCAATAATCTCACTCCTAGGTATTTACCCAAAAGAAAACTTATGTCTACACAATGACTATACAAAAATGTATATTGCAGCTTTATCTATAATTGCCAAAAGCAGTAAACAAGCCACATTGGCAAATGGACAAACTATAGTACAGTGGAATACTACTCAGCAATGAAACGGAATAACCTACTACAAGCAACAACATGGATGAATCTCAAAAGCATTATGCTGTATGAAAGAAGCCAGGCATAAAAAACTAGGTGTTTACTGTATGATTCTATTTATTCAGATTCTAGAAAAGGCTAAACAGTAGGGATAGAAATCAGAGCAGTGGTCACTTGGTCTGGGAGTAAGGGCAGGAGATTGGCTGCAAAAGGACAGAAGAGACTCTCTGGGGGTGGTGGAAATGGTCTATATATTGATTGTGGTGATGCTTACATGACTGTGTACATTTTTCAAAACTCATCTAGACATACCCTTTTAAAAAGAGTGATTTTACTATAGTATATGTGTAATTACTATATAATGATATGTAAATTTTACTTCAATAAACCTGACTTCAAACAATGAAATTGTAATAAATACCAAAGAATATTGGAGGAGGGAAACAATGCATTCTCTTTAGAAAAATTCAAATAATATCAAAGTATACATAATAAGAAATGAAAATCCCCTCTCTGCCTTCTTCCATCCTGCTTCTATTAAGAGTTTGTGTATATTCTTTCAAATACTTTTATGCATACTCACTTACATTTTAAAAAATACGGAAATGTGATACCATGTTATGCCTTGTTTTGTAACCTGCTTCATGCATGTCACTTTTCATTGCTGTTTACCAGTACATAAAAATCTCTCTCATCTCCCACCTCAGCATACCTCACTGTCAAGGATGCAGTAGGCTTTCCATAATTGTTGTTGACCATTTCCTCTTGCCATTAGTCAACTGGCCAGAGAGGGTCGGCCTGACCATCAAGAGGAACAGACTTATACCAGCAGCTGTCAGCCTCCAGAGGACACTGTGTTCCTTGGACCTATTACCAAACCAGCCAGGTCAGTTTCTCCTCCTATTTCAAAGCAAATTTCCTCTCGTACTTCTTGAACGGCCACAGCACTTGACCTGTAATTGCACTGCAGGGGTGGGGGGAGAGGGGAGTGTGGCCCCGCAAGAAAATTTTCCTATGAACACAGAACATCATCGTTCCTAATTATTTATTTATTTGAATCAATATGCTTAGAGCTTAAACAAGTCAACTGATCCTTGAGAGACTTGTTCAAGGTCAAACAAGCCACTGGCAGTGATGGGAAGGAAGGGGGCATGGTGGCTGTGCTGACTTCAGCCTGCAGAAAGGCTGTGCCAGGAGCTGCCATCCCTACCAAACCCAGAGGGAAATGCCAGAGGCTTGGGTTTCGGTGTTGGCAGTTGGAAGAGACGGTTAGATTTTGGAAAGGTAAAGGACAGCTTCGGCAGCGTTTTCCCTATTTGCCCTAAAAGAGAGCACCTGAGAGCTCTAGACACATAACTGTCTACTTCACAGCCTGAGCATCTCAGACTGATGCCTTTCATTGCCCTGACACCCTTGACCTCCTGTCTCGGTCAAGTGTGTGGCAACTTCAGACTGTGCTCATCACAGAAGGGTCCCACATAAGGAATTTGCAAGCCGGGGTTCTCCAACTCACTACGCTACCAATTGGAGCGGGCAGGGAGCTGATGTAACTTGGTAGAGGTGGCAACAACTATGCTGAGCTCGATTAAAAGGAATGGTTTGGGATCATATGGCTAGGTCATTTCCAAAATTCCCTCCTATTCTAAAGTTCTCTATTATGTTCCCAGCCAAGGCAGCAGCGCTGTGGTTAAAATCACGCATTTCGGCATCAGAGAGGCTTGGGTTCAGATCCTGGTTCAGCCATCTACCAGCTAAGTGATGTTGGGCAAGTGACTTGACCTTGCTCAACTTCAGTTTCTTCATCTTCAATGGGATGTGATGATGCAGGACTTAGCACAACACCTGGCACAGCAAAAATGCTCAGTACTGTGCTACTGTTATTATTATTATTATTATGAAGAAATGTCTCTTTCTGGGAAAACACACAAAGTTTTTCTAGACACCAGGATCCTTCCTTCTGAAACTGTTACTGAGTAGAATAAACGAGGGTGTGACAACCTGAAAGAGGACTGGTCAGACGGTTCTTTTTATTTTTTTACTTTAAAAGGTCAGAGTGATAACCATAAGGTATGGTTCTCAGAGGTAATTACTGAAGAAAAGTGAGAGGGGAGGTTAAATGACTGCTCAAGGTCACAAAGCTAATTAATTTGCCAATGTGTTCCTAACCTCAAATTTCTCCTGTGTCCCAGTCAAGCATCCTGCTGGCGGCACCACGCTGCCTAACTCTAACTGTGCCCTGAGATACCTTGGTATTAGAAGTGTCACTCAGAGTCTCTGGGTTGTACTAATATTAAGCTATCATTTATTAAGCACTTGCACTTTGCCTGGCACTGTGCTCGAATCACTGTTCATTCAGTCCTTAAAACACCCTGTGTGTAAGTATCACTTCCCTATTTTCTGGCAGAGAAACTTAGGCACAGAGAGGTTAATCACGTTGCCCAAGGTCACACAGCCAACAAGTGGTAGAGTCAGAATTCTGGTAGCAATTTAATTCAGTGGGTCCAAAGGGGTCAGAATGTGATGGGGTCCCTGTCAGCTCTAAATCACGGCTGTATGGGATCTGAGGATTTAGGATTCTAAGATACTCTGAGGCACCCAACATTTGGAGCACAAGCTGATCCCCCTAAAAACTCTGCCTCCCTGTGCTTCCATGTGTTGGTGGGAATGACTCACATCAAAGCAAGAGCTAGAGAGGAAGAACCTGATCTTTGCTTGGCAGCAGACTCTCAGCCTGACCTTCTCAAACTGAAAGAGAAATGTCATTCCATTGGACTTCCCCACATTTAATGGCAAGAGGCTTTCTTCCTAGAACATTCTCCAAATCACCAAAGACATGATGTGCAAGTTACAGCATGATTCAGAGGAAGCCAGTAAGGCTGAGAGTTGAGAGCTGAACCTGGCAGGGAAGACCTGTAGGTTTGGGCTGAAGGAGCAGCAGCAGAAAAGTTCAGGGCTACCTGGCAGAAAGCTTTATATCTGCCCATGTTCTGGCCTGGTTTCTGTGTGCAAAGAAAAGCAGAAGGTACAATCTGAGGAGCATTACTAACTAGTAGTAATTGTTAGTAGCTAAGAGGCTAGCATAGGGGAGCAGTTATAAGGGGACAGTGTCTGGAATCCAGCACACTTGGATTTTATTTCCTGTCAGGTCTATTATGAGCTGGGTTGCAATTGGTATGTCATTAACCTCTCTGGGCCTCGTGCCCTCACCTGTAAGGTGGGAAAATAACAACAGTCGTTGTGAAGAGGCATGTAAAGCAGGAAGCCCAATGCCCAGGGCGTGGAAAGTGCTCAACAAATGTCTGCCAGTATTACTGTGATTCTAAATAAACACTTTCCTTTGCAGCATTGCTCCAAATACTCAGTAAACATTCTCAGCTGATTCCTGTGGCCTCTGTTCGCTAGTTTAGCACACAAATTTAGAGTTGTCTCTGAGGTGCCCTTCACAATCCTGGGAAAGTTACTTTCTACCTGCTTTTATAAGTGATATGTAGAAATTTTTATTTTTCAAAGTATTGTCATACATACTCATATACTGCTGGTGGGGATGCAAAATAGTACCGCCACTTTGAAAAACAGCCTGGCAGTCTCTTATAAAGTTAAACATTAACCTACCATACGACCCAGCAATCCCACTCTTAGGTATTTATCCAAGAGTAATGAAAACTTATGTTCACACAAAAACCTGTATGCAAATGTTTATAGCAGCTCTATTCATAATTGTCAAAAATTGGAAACAACCCACATGTCCTTCAGCTGGTGAATGGATAAACAAACTAGTATATCCATCAATGGAATGCTACCTGGCAATAACAAGAATGGACTGGTGACGTATGCAACTACTTGGATGAATCCCAAATGCAAAGTGAAAGAAGCTAGACCCAAAAGGCTATATACTGTATGATGCCATTTCTATGATATTCTAGAACAGGTAAAATTATGGCTATAGAAAATAGGTCAGCCATGGTTTTCAGGGACTGGGGGCGGTGGGAGGGGTTGACTAGAAAGCAGCACAGGAGAATTTTAGAGGGCGGTAGAACTGTTCTATAGCTTGATTGTGGTGCTAGGTTGCATGACTGTCAGAAATGTATGCTTAAAAGGGTGAATTTTACTTTATGTAAGTTATACCTCAATTCTTAAAAAAAAAAGGCAATACTGGCACATGCATAATATCATTTTATCTGCATAGCTCCAGCACCTAGGGCGGGTTCTCTCCTGTTTGCTCTGGGAAGGTGAGGCTTGTAGAGGGACGTGGAGCTCCAGTAGAATCAGGACAAGCCCCCTTACTTAGAGCTACATCCACTCTGATTGTGAGGTGCTCCAAGATTATAGCCCCTGCAGTCACTTCTCTCTCCCATCTTTCCTTTCCCATAAATGTCTAATGTTTTGAGCCATCTGTTTAAATAACACCAAGAATTAATCAATTAATTTGTTAATTAAATGTTTAGTGGTGGGTATCTGAATTCCACAAAGCTTCAGAGAGCCATATTCCTTCCAAGGTCCCCAGTTTTGTCACAGGGAGGAGACAAAGGACACTTCTTTGAAGAAACCACGTGCCCTGGGGCATACATGTGGAACTTGGGGTTGGTAGGCAAAATATTCTTGGCATGGTAAGCAAGAAGACAGATCAAAGCTGCAGAAACTGTCACACTTAGCAGTGACTTCCAAACTGCCTTGAGGAATGCATTTTGCTTTTGGAGAGCCTCACAATGAAGACTCTGATTGAATTATTATTTTAAATAAAAGCTATTGTCCCATTCAACCTCAAACATCTCCACTGAAGATCTGTGATTTTTGCTTGTTTACTCTTTTTAAATTGAGCTTTGATCATATGATCAAACATATGAGAAATATTATTCCATTATATTAAAATTTCTCCTACCTAATATAAACTATTGTATATCACTAACAGTAGCCAAAGTGATCAGTGGAACAACTTCCATCAACAAACTTCCAATCTCTATAAGGAAACTAACCCTATCAAACAAAACATCCTCTGCTGGTCCTTTCTTAAGAAAGCTGTGAACAGATGCCTTTCGTATTCTGACAAAGGAGTCAAATTAGTTCAAGGACTACAAGTAAGGCATGGCTAAACACAGATTGGCCCTTGACATAATCTCCTCCTCTCCACGCTGACCCCTAAGTCCTCAGAATTGTTGAAACACATTTTTTTTTAATTTTTTTTATTTTATTTATTTATTTATTTATTTTTTTTGCGGTATGCGGGCCTCTCACTGTTGTGGCCTCTCCCGTTGCGGTGCACAGGCTCCGGACACGCAGGCTCAGTGGCCATGGCTCACGGGCCCAGCCTCTCCGCGGCATGTGGGATCTTCCCGGATCGGGGCACGAACCCGTATCCCCTGCATCGGCAGACGGACTCTCAACCACTGCGCCACCAGGGAAGCCCTGAAACACATTTTGAGAGGAATTCAGAGCCAGGCATTATTAGCAGGTACTGCCCTGCCAAGCACAACATGTGGAGCAAAACCCAAACAAATAGCCCCATCGTTTTCTATCAACCCTGGGTGTTCAGGTCAGGTAGGGAAGTACTACTCAGCTCTCTGGCAAAGGTGAAACCATCTTCGTGTTTTTTCTCCAGGTACTTCTAAGAATGAATTAACATTTATCTATGCAGTCTATAAAGTATGATGGCATGGAAATAAACAATTGCAAGGTTCAGTCCCACACTGTTTATTGTGTACCCACCACGTGCTAGCTACCGTGCTGCATGCCAGTGATATGATTAGGAGCAAAACGGGCATGGTCCCTGACCTCACAGAGCTTACGGTCTAGTGGGGTGATTGTCCATAAATAAGTAAATAAACACCAAATAAAAACAGATGGTGATTGTCTTAGTTGATTTGTGCTGCTATAACAAAATACCACAGACTGGATGGTTTATAACCACAGAAATCTATTGCTTACAGTTCTGGAGGCTGAAAGTTCAAGGCACTGAAGTCTACTCTTCAGGGAGAAAAAAATATAGTAGGAATACTCTGGTTCTGTGCTCCCTCCTTTATTACCCCATGGAGGAGTAGTGACTCATCAGCCTGGAGAACAAGAGGAGAAACTGATTGCCCATGGCTCACCCCATTCCCACTAACCCAGCTTTGGAGAATCCAGGAGGACTTCCCAGAGGAGGTGATGGCTAAGCCCCAAAGGATGAAAATAAAAGGGAAGTAAGAGGGAGTAGTTTGGGGGAGGTGCCAGAATGTGGAAATTCCTGGAGGCAAAAGAAAACATGGTCCTTTGGGGGAAAGGCAAGAATTTCCGTATGGCTGGAGTATAGAGGGTGAGAGATCAGCAGCTGAAAGATGAAGCTAGCAAAGGAGCCAGATCATGAAGGGCCTTATGTGCCAAACTGTGGAGTCTAGGCTTTATCCTGAGGGCACTGAGAGGGATAGTAAGGTTTAATCAAGAGAGTGAAGATATATTATTCCTGCTAGATCAATCTGGCTACAGGGTAGAGAAAAGAAGGATTGGAAGTTCCCAGCCCTCTCTGAAAATGTGATAAAAGGAGGAAAGGGTCCTTTGCTGTGCTAGAGATCTTCCTTTTGGCCCTCCAGGTCAAATTGTCCTGGGCCCCCGGTCTGAGCTCCTGTCAGAGGGCCCTCTCCACACAGCGCCCCTCCCAGCTCTAATAACCACTTATTCCCTCTCCCCTACAGGCCGAGGGGCGGGCACAGAGTCCCAATGGTAGTGTGCAATCCCTTGTAGTTTCTTTACACCCTGCCCACATATTTATAAACAACTTCGTTATTTAAAACTCCTCAAATGGGGCCTCCCTGGTGGCGCAAGTGGTTGAGAGTCCGCCTGCCGATGCAGGGGATACGGGTTCGTGCCCCGGTCTGGGAGGATCCCATATGCCGCGGAGCGGCTGGGCCCGTGAGCCATGGCCGCTGAGCCTGCGCGTCCGGAGCCTGTGCTCCGCAACGGGGGAGGCCACAACAGTGAGAGGCCCGCATACCGCAAAAAAAAAAAAAAAAAAAAAAAAAAAAACTCCTCAAATGATCCTAATTTGAGTACGCCAGATGGTTCCTGCTGGTATCTTTGTGGTTACATCCCCCCTGCCCCCCTCAGAAAAAGAGAAAGCAAGTATAAGTGACATGGGGAAAGGATGGGACATCTTCCTCAGGATTATGACTGGAGAAGTTTGCTGCTTAAGAAAGATAATGGTCTTACTGAGATAGTGGTTGTCTTTTTTTTAATATAAATTTATTTATTTATTTTTGGCTGTGTCGGGTCTTCGTGGCTGCATGCCGGCTTTCTCTAGTTGTGGCGAGCGGGGGCTACTCTTCGTTGCGGTGCATGGGCTTCTCATTGCGGTGGCTTCTCTTGTTGAGCACGGGCTCTAGGTGCGCGGGCTTCAGTAGTTGTGGCAGACGGGCTCAGCAGTTGTGGCTCACGGGCTCTAAAGCGCAGGCTCAGTAGTTGTGGTGCATGGGCTTAGTTGCTCCGTGGCATGTGGGATCTTTCCGGACCAGGGCTCAAACTCGTATCCCCTGCATTGGCAGGCGGACTCCTAACCACTGCACCACCAGCGAAGCCCTGTGGTTGTCTTTTAATAGCCCTACTGTTTTGGTGAGAATGATGCTGCTCACTTAAAAAGGAAAGAAAAGAAAAATCTTTGGAAATCTCACCTCCCAGAGACAAATGCTGTTAACATTTTTGCTGAATATTTTTCTACACATTTCTCTATACATATATACTCATACAGATACATTAGACTTCATATGAATGAATCATACTCCAAATGCTGAATCAAACCTACTTTTTCTCATCCATAAGCCTCAAGTTTTGAGTTGCCAGTGGACAAATCCAAGTAGACCTGTCAGGAAACAAACTGAATATAGTCATCTAGAGTTCAAGTCTTGAGGTCGCCATCAGAGAGTAGAGAGATGGTCATGAAAGCCTCATGAGGCAGAGGGTCCCATCAGGCAGAGGGTGGGAGGGGAAAAGGTGAGGGCCACCACAGAGCCACTGGAACTCAAACACTGACAGTTCAAGAAGAACCAGAGGAGACAGGGAAGGAACAGTTAAGGAAGTAAGAGAAAGGAGAGTTCTTGGCCTTTGAGAAAGAGGCGTGGTCCATGGTGAAGAAGGCCACGGTCAGGTCAAGGGAGGTAAGGGCTTTGGATTTAGCAGTAAAAAGGTAGCTGGTAGCCTGGATAAGAGTGATTTTAGTTGGGAATTCCCTGGCGGCCCAGTGGTTAGGACTTGGCGCTTTCACTGCCAGTGGCCTGTGTTCGATCCCTGGTTGGGGACCTGAGATCCTACAAGCCACTTGGCATGGCTAAAAAAACCGGTGATTTTAGTCAAGTGGTAGAGTGGAAGCCAAATTGTAAAAGAGCTGAGGAGAAAATGGTGGTAGTCTGCCCCCCAATTTGCTGTCCCCCTCCTCCCTCATCAGAGCTTTTTCAAACTCTAATGTGTGTATGAATCACCTGAGCATATTGTTACAGTGCAGATCTGATTTAGTAGGTCTGGGGTGGGCTCTGTATTTCTAGCAAGCTCCCTGGTGATGTGAATATCACTGAACCAAACTTGAAGCAGCAAGGGGTTAGATTGGGCTGCCCAGTGCCAAGGCCCGGTCTTGATAAGTGCTTTACCAAAGACACTCAAGTGTACAGATATAAAAATGAATTCTTAGGGCCTTAGATTATTATTCACATCAGAAAAGTACTAAAAAGGAAAACTAGAGGAAATTTCTTCACTCATATGTCTAGTTCTGTCCTATGTATGTGCCTTCCTCATGAAAGTCCCTTCACCTGGGTCACTCAAAACTTATTAGGATTTTCTAGTTATCTTTTAGTTATTATTTCTACTTTAATTGCATTAGGCCCAAGAACATGCTAAGATCACAATCCTTTGAAATTTGTTAATATTTGCTTTATGGCTCAAAGCATGGTCAGTTTTTGTAAATGTTCCATGAGTGCTTGAAAAGAACATATTCTACAATTGGGTGCTTATTAACTGGATTGACAGGTCTTCATATTTTATCAATTACTAAGAAGAGATGTGTTAAAATCACCTGTCTCTCTACCTGGAAAGCCTTTCCTCCTCACCTCTCCTACTTGCCCAGTCTTCCATCCAACAACTGGGGACTCATGGTGACCAAAATCTGACCCAATCTCTGCAGATCCAGTCCTTCCCCTCGTGGAGCTCACAGTCTAAGAAGATTTACCTGGTCACCAACACCTCCCCTCCTCACCTCAGACCTGGAAATAATTCTCCCTCCTCTGAGCTCTTACATCATTCACTGCCTGGGCAGCTAATTCAACACTCAGATAGTCTGTCTTCATTGCAATTATTTGTGTTCATAATTTACTCCAGCTTTTAGACTCCACATGAGCAAAGATTTTCCTATATATTTTCTATATAACTGCTTTATTAAAATTATTGACAAACCATAAAATTCACTCTTGTAAAGTGTACGATTCAGTGGAAGACTATCTTATTTATCTTGGCATCCTCTGTAGCAGGGGTCCTCCATCTTGGTTGCACATTGGAATCACCTGTAGAGCTTTAAAAAAAAAAATACTGCTACCTGGTTCTCACCCCTAGAGGTTCTGACTTAACTGGTTTGGGGTGTGGCCTGGGCATCAGATTTTGTAAAACCCCCAGAGGGATTTTAACTTGTAGCCTGGGTTGCCTTATAGTGCTTTGCACATAACTGCCACTCAATAATTGTTGCAATCATGAATTAGCCCTAGGTTCCAGCTAATTAACTCACTCAAGAACTACCTTCCCTGTCTCCCTTCTAGCCCAGCAGCTCCTATAATGATCTGCTTATGTCTCTTTCCCCCACTTAGTGTAAAAGGAAGACCAAGACAAAAGCATTTAGAAAAGATAAGTATACTTGCAAAGACGTGCTGACTTCAGTAGGATTGGACCACTGAATAAGAAATACAACATATTTAAAGGAAAAAATGTAAAGATTACCATGTTTACATTTATCTCTTCAGCATAGATAGTATGCTCACATGGGAAGATATGTCACAAATGACATATTCCCAAATTTCTGTATTCAAAAGTCAGGGATAAAATGGTTTTCATTAGGGAATCAGTAACTGATGGGAAAAGCTCAAGATTTCATTCATTCTAGACAGCAGACTTAAAAAAGTAGTTCGGATACTTTGTCTTAGGGTTGAAAGTGTCTTATTATCAGTAGTATTCTTCCTCCCGTGGGACTTGATGTACACTCTTAAAATGGCAGCAGGGCAGTCTCACTTTTGTTTCCACAACCGTGAGCTTCATGAAGACAGGGTCCGTTCCAGTCTTAGATATTATGGCATTCCCGTGCTGGCACATGTTGGACGTTCAGTATATATTAGTGAAATGGATACGATCACACCTCATGCCACAGTACTTAAATAAGATTTTAACTGGATAGGGAGCTGCACCGGTTTTCCATTTTGATACTTTTCACAATTCTTAATTATGGTACTCTGAACTGGGGCACTCCTCAAACTGCTTAGGCTACAACAAATTCAGAAGGAGCTTTTATTTCCACGTAAACGATTGTTGAGGGGCGGGTATCTGTGAATGGACGACCCTCACGTGAGTAACAAGATGGTCACTCCCGGATGAATGAAGACACGATTCTCGTGGCTGGGAGTGATCCCTCAGCGAGGCCGGTCATCTTGCCTATCCTGTAATACCATTTAACACCTACTATTGACACCTCGCCATAGCCAGATCCCAGAGGTCCGCGTGGGCATCCGGAGCCGCGCCCCCAAGTTCGCCGCAGCAGCATCCCCGCAGCAGGGGCGTTACGCCCCAGGGCGCAACGCAGAGCGACTCACACATCTAGAACACAGAGTAAAACCAGTCGCACCAAGGAGAGGCAGCGTTATTTAGGCAGGCGGCTACTCATCCAGAGCTTCCACCCTGTCCCCTGGGCCCGGCGCCCGGCGCTCAGCCTGTGCCCGGCTCCAGGAGCCCCAGCTCCCTCCACGTGTCCTGTCTTCCCAGCAGCCACCTCTGCTGCCTCGGGAGGAAAATCTCCTGACAACTCGCGGTCTGCGGACTACGACTCCCAGCAGGCACCGCGCCGCCTCTCTCTCCGCCCCCCTCCACGGGGCACGCAGGCGCTCTGGGCTCCGTCAACAAGCCGGGCTGGCGACGACTGTTTACAGTGCCTTATGGGATTTGTAGTTTCTCTGGAGCTAGCTGGGCCGTCAGTCAAACGGACAAGAACTACAAGTCTCGGCGGCCCCAGCGTGACGAGCCTGGTCACGTGGGAGGGGGCCGACCGGGCGTGCGTGCCGCCGTTGATCCGGTGCTGCAGTGAGGAGGTGGTTCTCGCCCGTGTTGTGTGTGTGCGTGTGTGTGTGTGTGTGTGAGTGAGAGAGCGAGTGAGTGAGTGAGTGAGTGTGTGTGTGGGGGGACTCGGCTTGTTGTTGTCGGTGACTTCCCCCTCCCCTCCACCCCTCCCCCTTCCCCGCCGCCGCTGCAGTGGCCGCTCCCTGGGCCGTAGGAAATGAGCGATAACGATGACATCGAGGTGGAGAGCGACGTGAGTCCTGGGGCTTCTTCCTTCCCTTGCGGGTTGTCAGGCGGGGACAGCGGCCGGGGTTCTCAGCAGGGCGACGGCGGTAGGGGGCCGGGCAGCCGCCGCCTCCTTCCCCTTCCTCACCCTGGGCCGGGACCGCCTCCGTCGCGCTCCCGGCTCGCTCTCCTCCGGGCTCTTGGCCGGAGCGGCCTTCTGGGACTGGAGGTGGGGAGGAGACACGCGGCCTCTGGGACCCCCACCTCCCCCGGTGGAGGAAGGTGCTGCGGCCTCCCGTTCCCACCCTATCCAGTTCAGGATCCGGGGGACAGGGACGGGGTGCGTCTGGGATCCCATTGTCCGGATCCTGGGGAAGGGCATCGCGCTTAGGACCTGCTCCCTCGGCCCGCGACCCCCTCCTCCCGTGACCCGCGGCGGATCCTGGCGGGTGAAGGAGGGCGGAGAGGGCTTGGGAGTGCCCAGACGCCCTGAGCTGGGTGCGAGGAGAGGAGACAGTGCTCTGGACCCGCTCTGTCCCGGGTCGGTTCCCGGAAGGAGGGGCGGCGCTCGGGACCCCCCTGCCCCGCTACCGGATCCCGCTAGGGGGGATGGGGGCGTGGGATGAGGGGGGTAGGGCTGACTCCCCCCCCCCGCCGCTTCCTCTGCCGCCGGCATTTTCTTTCTTATTATTGAATATGAAGTGTAAAAATAACTTCTATATTTTCTATTTTTTTTTTCTCTCTTATTCCAGGAAGAGCAACCGAGGTTTCAATCTGCGGTACGTCTCCTACTCTCCGTTTCATTTTCATTTCCGTTCAATTCTAGTCCTTTTTGGGGTCAGAGAGAAAAAGAGATCGTTCTATTACTTTTAATATTGTAGTAAACCCTCCTGTTAACCGCTAAGGTGAGGTGGGGCCTTGTTCTGGGGTTCTAGGTGGGGGGGCGGGTTTGCGAACCTCATAATTCTAGGTTCTCAGGTGGTGAGGTTCAGTGACTGTAGGTGAGTGAGAATTTGTATGCAAGGAAATGAATCCTTCTGTAGGTTTCCGCTGGGGGCTCTAGCTGTCACTATAGAAGTGGGAAATGAGAAACACATCATGCTGAAGTAAATTGTAGTATTATTTCAGGGAAAAGTGGCCAGATTTACTTAGGAACAAGTAGGTTCTAAACCATATCTGCATAGTTGTGTGAAGTTGAAGCCACATGCAGTAATCACCTTTAACCAAAAGTCACGTGACTGCTGTAGACCTATGGAATCTAGCACAACCTGGTATTATGCTAATGCAGAAATTGGAAATGTAGAGGGGCCAAAGGTTGAATGTGAACGTGTCATATTCAGCCGCTTATTGTGGTCTGACTATATTTGAGTTGAAGGAGCAGTATAAAGACAATAAAAGAACTGTTGAAGAAAAGTGGCACTGTAGAGAGAGGTTTGCTAAGAGGTGATGGTTGAGACCATACCGTGTTGTCAATAATTTCTCAGAGTTTGGATATTAGTGTTCTCAGTGGATGGTTCTGTGGATTAAGATAGACACAAATCTCATGTCCTTGGAGTCTGAGATAGTACTATGGGTGTTCCATGAATAGATTAGAGGGAGAAAAAAGAATAGAGACAAAATAAATCAGAATCAGAGGAGAAGAGAAATGAGTAAACCATAGCATCTAACATTTGACAGATGGGAGCAGTAAGAAGTGTAGAGAATGAGGGTCCAAAATTTAGATGTCTCTAGGTGGCCCAGGCAGTGAGATAGTCAGGAATAAAGTAGAGAGCAGAGGTGAGGACTGGGGTACTAGAGAGCACACGCCTCTTCTGAAAAGGCAGTCACTAAAGTCCAGTGGGTTGCTGTTATGTGGGAATGAGGGCTTAGTGTTGTCTTATCTTCCTATTTTAAAAGAAAGATTACAAATCCAGACTTTGATGTTATTTTTCTGATTTTTAAAATAATGTATGAGGCAACCAAGTTGTTTAGGGGCTTGTTAGAATTTGCAAGATGCCACTTTGAGACCTCTGGTCTAATAATTTCATTATCACAGGATAAAAGCAAGCCCTCTTAATTGTACCTGCTTTTCATTAGAGCACAGATTCTAAGGTTGTCGAAGGAGTTAGGCATTTAGAAAAACTTTACTTATGGAAAGCTGATATTTCCATAAAATCCAAGAATGCAGTTGTTCCAGGGGTTTTAAAATTATCCCTGGGTACTAGTCACTAAAAAAGAATTTGTTTTATTTTTCCTTGAAGTATTTGAAGACAGTACTTTGAATATTTGAAGTATTGTCAGATACTTAATATTTATACATACGTTTGAAAATTAAATTCCTTTTTGTCGGTTACTATTATCCTTAATAATGTAAACATGGAATTTCATGTTTGGAACACAGTCTATTTAAAACATTTTTTTCCTCCAAATCTCCGGTTGTAAAATCTGCCCTAGGGCTTGATCAGGATTGGAGGGTAGGGATTGTTTAGGCTTCCTTTGAAGAATCATTATTTAAATTGGAATTATATTGGCTTTGCAGTGAGATAAGGATTTTCTTTGTGAAATTTTGGCTTCCAGTTCTTGAGCGCTTTCTGCTTTTCAGAATGCCCGTCCACATGGCTATTGATGTAAATCGTTTTATTAAATTATGAAAATGTCCCCACTCTCCTAGAGTGCTCATCTCATTGTCTGGTCTGGAGGTTTTCAGTTCGCTGTTAAGGCACTTAGGATTTTTCCCTTTGATTTTGGAAGGTGGGCACAGGGAGCGGTTCTGACCCTTTGTTTTTAATTTGACACATCTACTTGCTGAGACATTTAAATATTATCTGTTACAAGATAATAACAATGGCATAGAGAGAAGAAGCAATAGACAAATTTCATAGCATATCAAGCAATTATTGTGAACACGTAGGGTAAAAAGGATTTTTTTTTCTGTGTGACTATGTTTATTTCCTGACATTTAGTATAGATAAATATATATTTTTTTAATTTGGGGGAAACTGTTCTTAAGCTTTGCCTTAGTTCAGAAAAGGGTGTGGACTGTGAACAACCAAATATTTAGAACTGCAGAAGAACTTTTAAAAAAAGTTATTTTGAAACGGTCCTGTGGGTCCTAATATAAAAAGAGGTATTCATTCATGTTTTATAATGTCACTACAATAGCTACAGCCTTACTACATAAGAAATGTAGGATACTCAGCAATAACAGAGTTAGGAAGTGAGGCTAACAGTAACAGAAAGTGAAACTGATTTGACGAGTATTTTTTTCTGTTGCCTCAGTGCGAACAGAAAACAACTTCTCTGGTGACCAGTAAGCTTTGTTAAAGGAAGTAATCCCAAACAATAATTTTTATTATTAAATTCAATATGTCTCAGAATCCCACTGATATTATCTTATTTTTATTATTTTTTTGGAGGGAAAAAGTTGCATTTCAAAGACAGTTTTCTGGGGCAGGTATATTTCATACAAGGTGATCTTTGTTTTATTTCTGCTTGGGATTTTTTTTTTTTTGTTTTAAAGAATGAACATATACAAGAAATGTAGGGTTAGTGTGTTAGTTGGAAGCCTAAGACCTTTTTCAACTTATCCTTCATGACAGCTGCACGTGTTTCAGTTACAGTATATCTTTGGGCGGGGGGGGATTAGAAACAGATTTGTACAATTCTGTTTCTGGACCTTTCTGGTATGAAATACTTCTAACTTCTCAGAGCTCTTTGTTTCTTTAGAAATTGCAATGTATTCAGAAGGGAATGAGCTTGGTCACCTTTGAGATCGGAATTTACTCAGGAAACTACTGTCTTTTACCCGGAATTAGTTGCATGGCAGAAGTGCTACATGATACATGTACTTTGTGTCTGCTTAGAGTGTTGACAGTGATGTGGATGCCAGGTTTGGTTCCTAAAAATACCTGTTGAAGGGCGTTCTTATATTTAAAAGTCTTTTTTCAAGATTCCAGTAATGGTAAAATAGTTGATCAAGGAAAATGGGTATAGTATGATGGCATATTTGGATGATAGCGTTCCCAAGTTTTTTTAGGCACCAAGTGATTTTTTTGAATAGCCTGGAAAACACATGTATGTATTGGATATTAAAAATGTATACCAGGCAGTCGGCTTCAAACAGGAGAGGTGTTGGGAAGTTGCAATTTATATCTCCTATTAAGGACTTTTGTGAATTTCTCATCCTAGCTGCCCATAATTTCATGTTGCAATTTTCATGTTGATTAAAGTGAATTAAGTTGCTTAGAATTTCAGTTTTATTTATCCATTTGCTTCCCATCAGAAGTAGTAAATAGATCTTTTCTGATGAGAATTTTGAGCCTGTGTATTTCCAGTGTTAGTGTTTAATAAGAGTAGCTTATTAAGTAATCATAAGCAACACTATTTCTTTCTAAAATCTAGCCTTGAAATTTCTTAAAGGCAGTAAATGTTTACTGGGCAACTCTAATTCCATATATGGTGGGAATTTTCTATATTGGAATTGAGAAGATTCCCCTTATAGATGGGGTTAGGTGTCACGTGACCTGCAAGAGAGGACATTGCTCTGGAGAACCTTGGTCATACTTGAATAATGGATCATTCATTTCCCCTTGTGATTTGCCTACCTAGAACTTGCAGGAAATAATGCTGCTGACTGATGTAATGCCTTGAAGGAAGATGTATTCTCTATGCAGTAAGTTGGAAGGAAATAATTTAAAGAGATTTCTTCAGTTTTGAGCAGCCCTCCTTAGCTTGAATGACCTACTGCCAGTTTAGCAACTTCTTGGCTAACAAAATAACGTTTGCCTTCAACATTTAACGACACTTAAGATAACATGTGCTTGTTAGTGTCAGAGATGGACAAATTGTAGGTGAAGATTTTTATTCTGGCTGCCAGTATGGAAAGTTTGGTGGAAATAATACTGAGAGGCTGAATAAAAACCTTGGCAGAGATGTCAAAGCTGGAATCGATTTGGTGTCGGAGTTCCTGTTGAGCATCTGTGGGCCACTCTTAAGATCACACGGCTCTTTAGTATTTCTGTTAGCCTAGGATGCCCTGAAGGCAGGGTTGTCTGCTGGAAACTGCAAATCCAGCGTACTTAAAGAATGACAGCATCCAGCCACTGCTCCTGTAGGATGTATAGGGGAGGTTTTTGTGGGCCTGCTGTACAGCCCAAGAATGTTTCTGTTGTCTCCTAGAATTTGTTTGGTATCACCCGTTTTCATTATCAAACATCTTTCTCAGTATAGCTGAGAGAAAGCTGACTCATCTGAGTTGAGCTTTATTTGTTCAAGACACACAATTGTTTGACCCTTCCCCACCTGTTGTTTTTTTAAACTAGTTTTGAGTTTGTGGGAGGATCTCAGGTGCCTTACACTGGGAGTCTTCAAATCTTGTCCCTTTCAAAAAGGGTTGCCAGCAAGCAAAGATAGTTAACAAAGCAGTGATAAGCCTGGCAACTGGCCCTCCATTTGGATGAGTCGCGGGGGAAGGGAATTCATCCGGCTGGACATTTGGAAATGTTTCCCAAACAGAATTCTCAGTCTTGTGTAAAGGTTTTTCATACGTTTAAAGGTCTTTCAAGCCACTAGAGGTATTATTTAGTTCAGAGTTGCCTGGAATTAGACATGTTAGTTCTGCATGTTTTTAACTTGCTCTTTCAAATGAGGCTGGAGAAGAAGAAAAATACATCATTGCCATTGTCTCTGAGAGCTTTAAAATGGACTCTGGTTAAGTGTAGCAGCTTGGGGATGGACATGGCAGCAGGGAATGGTCTAAGATTCCACTCTTCTGCTGGTTAAATTGGGCCTGGAACCACCACAGAAATTCCATCCACTACTTTGAGAACAACAGTCCCCAGCCCAGGCTTTCTACCAGGCAGTGGACTGTTGCCTTTCCTTGTTGAGCCAACTTCTCAAACTTGGCTGGCTTCCCAGATGAGAAGCCAAGATTTCTGCTGATGGTCCACAGCCAAGTTCACTTACAATCCTCTAACCGAAAGACTTGTCCATTTGAGTCCTTTCAGGGCTCAGTGAATGGGAAGGGGGTAGTGCATTGTGGGGATGATTTTGGTGTTAGATTATACTTAGCTCCACCCTTCTACTGCAGGCCTGAGTGAAACCAAGTCCAACTTGATTCTAGCCATTTGAGATTTGCAGGGCTCTCCCAGAAAGAAAACAGACAATTAGAATTTTATTTGTATCAACAAGAGGGATTGTGGGTAACTGGTGTCACTGCTTCTGTGCATAGCTCTTAAGCTGGGACGAGGGCCAGGAATCAGGGTGATTTAGTAGACAGGAGTATCTTGGGCTGCTGCTGGATACCAAAGCTGGGCGATTATTTTGCATGTAAATAAACCATCCTAGGGAGTGTGTAGCAAACACAGGAGAGACAGATAGAAGCCAAATGCCATCTCTCAGCCCTCTAAGTCTTTAGTCTAAGACCCAGCCAACTTACCTATGTATCAACAGATGACTAGAGGGAATGGTCAGTTAGAAAAGGACTAGGTACTTAAATATGTTTAATTCTTTCAGGCTATTCATACTGCTGATAGAATGCACCTGCACTTTTCTTGCTCTAATGCTGTATGATACCTTCCTCTAGCCTCAGGTTATCTGATCATTCCCTCAGTTTCCCTGTAAATTCCACATATCCCTGGAGCTCAGCAGACACTCATTTTTACAGAGATTCCAGGCGTAAGATTAGCAGAGCTTTAGAAGTGTTCCAGGCATCTGCCCTGAAAATGAGTGCTATGCCATGGAGAACCATGGCTGTGATGGGAACCATGTGTCCAGTTCAACAGAGCTATAGGTGAGGTGTTGTGCTCGAGAGACCAGGAAGTGACTAAAATTACCACAGCTGCTCTCAGCCTCTTCCTCTGTAATGACTCAGACTTTTAGGATTAGATACTAGAATTTCAAGTTCTTTCATTCCTATAACTCTTGTCTCTATAGACTTTTGTCCGAACATCTTGTCTAGTATAAAGATTCATTTGAGGCATTCTTGTGCTAAGCCAAGTTATTTACTCCTGTTGCTTCATTTTTTAAATTCCTGGTGCTGTGTCTGGGTAGATTAAAACTACCTGAACTTCCTCTGTACAGACTTCCTCTTTAGGTTAGCCCAGTGCAACCTTGTGTATTGGGGGTAAATTCTTAGAGTATAGTATTTCCCATAATTCCCAGAGTGCAGATGTGAAGTTCTTGCTTTAGGTTAAGTGAGCGTTTGTGCTTCATTGGAGGGACCGCCCCTTTAATGGGGACCTGCCAAAGCTCTCTTGCAGTGTTCTCCAGCATTGTCTCTTCCACCTGAAGCCAGTGTATTTTGCCACTGATTACTTGGCCGTCTCTGTCCCTCTCCAGCTGATTGTTCTTTGTGATTCTAAGCAGGACAGGATAAGGAGTTTGGCCTGTGGGTATTTAGATACCACCAAATAAGCATGACGTGCCTGATGAGATGTATTGAGAATATGTGAGTGTCAGAGGTTTACTGTCTGAGAACCGCCTTTCTGGCAGCCTGTGTGAGGGAAGCCCTTGGCTGAATAGCACCTTAGATGCACTTTAAAAAGTAGGAGCTCGGAATGCAGTTGGCGTCTAGATCAGCTCTGTCGTAATGATCGCAGATTCATGCATCTGGGTTTTCTAGAGGTTTTAGTTTCTATTGTATGATTTGGCAAGAAGATGTTAAAACTAGTACCTCTTAGTGAGCTGGAGACCAGAGCAGACTCATGGTGATGGTTTCACATGGAAAGAAACAGTGCACCAGTGACCTAACTCCTTTCCTGGGTACCCACCATGGGGGATCTCTTACAGTGGGGGTGATCACATCTTATGAAGGGGCCCACTGCAGCTTTTCCCTGGTCACCTCCCAGCCATGGACTGGCGGCTGTTGTGTCACATAAGTAAGTTGTGGGAGAAAACTGATGCTACAGGAGAGTCACACTTTGTCCCCATGAATAACTTTTATTTTACCTATGCATGAACTGGATGCATCGAGCTACTTTGGATGTTCCTGTCGAAAGCCTTGCTCACCCCTTTCTCCCCCTTTAACAGAGCCTAATTCTGGAGACTCCTAACTGCCCACCTGGACAAATCCTTCCCAGTCCAGTCACCTGGGACAGCGCTGACAGCATATACTTCCAGGCTGTACCCACTCACCTGTACCAAGCATAAGGACTGACATCACTAATGTGCTCTTTCTCCCATTCTTCCAGGCTGACAAACGGGCTCATCATAATGCACTGGAACGAAAACGTAGGGACCACATCAAAGACAGCTTTCACAGTTTGCGGGACTCGGTCCCATCACTCCAAGGAGAGAAGGTGAGTTTATTGAGAAAGCTGATTAGCTTAACCACCACTAACTTGGAACTCACTGTGGGGCTTAGCAGGGCATTCACCTTTCTGGAAAGAAATGGAGTCAGGGATATTTGGGTGACATGGTTTCCTTAATCTTTGATTCTTCGGGGAGTCATCACACACCTTACCTACTGTAGTTCATCCTTAGCAAACGATGTCAGATGTAGTGGAGCATCTGATGTTAAGACATCAGTAGGACTCTCTTTTAAAATTAGTATTATGTATAATAAATTACTCATTCAAGAAATTATTATAACTATACAGTGTAATATAGAGAGTAGCATATAGTAGTTTGGAATAATGCTAAGGATTCCTGAGGTCAGTGATTCTCTGGACCTCCATGAGAATTCCTTTTATATGGTTCGAAGTGAGTACTTATTTTAAATGAAACTTCCCAGGAATGTATTAGAACCAATCTGGACACCAGTGATCTCCCAGTCCAACAGTTATTATTTCAAAGGCATGTAAAGAGCATTTTAAATGTGGGACTTGAGTAAAGAGATGTGTTCATACGAAATGGAAGAAAAAAATAACTACTCTTCTTCCACCATCCCTCTACCCCACTGGTGGCCTTCCAGAAACTGTTTTCCCTGGAGAGGTAGGCACCAGCTGTTTCTACATTTGAAAAACAAAGTCCGAAGCTTTGAGTAAAAAGTCTGTGGGTTAGGGTCACTCCTTGGAATTTGGAGAAAATATGTGTTTGCACAGTTAGTTCCATCCTTTTCACACAATATAACTGGCTGCTCTCTGCAGCTATTCAGTGTATAAGTGGCAAACTTGGAAGAAGACCTGTGTGTTTTTGGTTTTTGGTTCAATAATGCAGTGTTAAAGAAGCAACCGAAAAAAAAAGCAACCGTTTTAAGAAAAATTGTTGCTTTCAGGTGGGCTTTGAATGGCTTTCCAGATTTAGGTCTGTGGTAGGAGTCCTGGTTTTGTTTGGTTATCCAGAATTAAACTTGGGACCATTATGGTTTCATTTTATTTATACTGCCAGTCTGGTAAGCCACTTGCTTTATACGTTATTTAAGGTGTGGCTGTGTGGCTATAAAGGATGAGGTAGGTCTGACCTTTATGAAAAACATAAAACAGGCCATGTAAATACCTAGCATTGCAAAACCAGAATTTGCCCTGGGTTAGGCCTACTTAGTGTGCACTTGGCTTAATGGCCTTGGACCAAGGTGCTTACCTGGAATAACAACATTCCTGAATACAACACTGTTAAGCACCACAGGAAATCTTTATGATGGGGGGAGAGGCTCACCCTTTTAGTCAGAGTACACATGTACAAAGGATTATCTCTTGTGTTTGTCTGAACTGTTGACAGTAGGTGCTTATTCATAAGCCATGGTATCAATTAAAATGGCTTTAGTGAAGTAAATGGACAAGAGCTACCTTTTTCTAAGTCTCACATCTAATCAGGAGTGGCGCCGGGGCAGCATATCCCAAGAAATGGCCTGTGGATCACCCCCATCAGAATCACTACTGAATCTGTCTTTCTGGAGGCAGGCCTAGAGATCTGTATTTATAACCAGCAGTCAGGTGATTCTTAGGCTTTCTTAAGTTCAAGAACACTTTGTGAGAGGTCAGTCTTAAGAGCTCAACTATACCTTTTTCTTTATCCAGTCTATTTTACATCGTTATAACATTCTTCCTTAAATCCTTAAAATCACATTACCCTAAATCCTGTTGTCTCCTTTCTTCAAGGAAGATGACAGTTTGAATTTGGTAACCTTACAAACCAAACAGTTGTCATTCTTTGTGGCCTATTCATTTATTCACTTACTCCATTCAGCAGATACTTACTGGGGGTCTGCTACATACCAGTCATTGTCCTAGATATTAGGAATACGGCAGTGAACAAAGTAGACAAAAGCAGAAGCTCTTAGTGTGGTGAGGAAAAGATAGAAAATGAACTAATAATTAAATATATGTATAGTATGTCAGATAAGTGCTATGGAGAAAAACAAGGAAGGAAGGGTTGCAGTTTTCATTAGGGCAGACGAAAAAACACGCTGGCAAGGCAACATCTGAGCAAAGACTTGAAGGAAGTGAAGGAAAGAACCATGCATCTATCTGGTGATTAGCATTCCAGGCCAGGGAGGGCAAGTGGAATAGTCCAGGGGCAGGAACCTGGGAGCATTCCTGGGCCTGTCAAGGAGACAGAGGCCAGAGCGGCTGGAGTAGAGTGAGTGAAGGGACCATAGCAGGAGATGAGGTCAGAGAAGTAGCACGACTAGGGGAAGGGAGTGGTCGAGGGGCCAGGTTTCTTCTAGCTGATCAAAGCCCCAGTGGAAGTTAACCAGGTGCCTTTCTGATTTCAGAATGCTTTTGTGTGTTCCAGTCCAAATGTTCATGTTGAGCATGAATAAAGGAAGTAAATGGCTATTAGCTTTGGTTGGACCCCAGCCCCTTCCCACTAAGTTCCACAATCTTCATTATTTTCCTTCCCTGCCAACACTGTTTCACAGGTGCTGCAGTGAGTCTAACAGAATACTTTGGTCTCTCAGACTTCCTAGTTCTCCCTAAATGTTGCACTTTTTTAAAAAGTGGTATTTGAACCAAAGGGAATTGGGTAATTCTTGAATTGGATTGCAGTAATTAAGGTTCTGACATTATGTAAATAATCATGAAATGATCATTTTGCCCTGTGAGTTTTGGGGGTGCTTAGATCAGTTTCTTGAAGCAAAGGCCGCCAGTCTCCTTTGACTTGTTCACCTTTATGTTCCAAGTGACTTCTCACTTAGTATTTGGATTATCTGTCCTATGTGTTCTAATAAGCCTTTTGTTTTTTAAAGAGAAACTAATACTGATTGAATTGGATCCTAACCAAGAATGGGGATACTTGTACTAAAAAAAAACAACAAAAAAAAACCCCTTTAAACATGAGACCCAAACTCTATTTATCCTTTGTTTCCTATATTTCTACTATAAAATGGTCACCTTTTGCTTAAGTAAAAAATTCAGTATTAACTAATATCTGTATTGCAATGTAAAATGAAATCTGCACAGCAGTTCTCTGAGGTGAGTACTACACTATTATAATTGGACAATTACTACTGCTAGGGCTCCTGCCATCCTTAATGTATCAGAGATGAGGAAACAAGCTCCAGATCAGTCTATAGCTGGACAGGGACTAGAACTCAGGACTGCTGGTTGCCAAGTTCAATCTTTCTACCACACCATAGGGGTAAACAATTTAAGGATATTTTAAAGAAATCTTGCCTAAATTCTTATATCTTGTCTTTATATTGGGAGATTCCCCTGGATAGGGTCAGTAATCTTGGCAGTATGTCATACTAGGGTTGCTACTAAAATATTATCCCCTGAAGTAGCATATGTAGACAACACCAAAGTGCAGAGTTAAGGGTCACTGAAAGTTTATAAATTTGTCTGAGTCCACGTAGCTGTTCTGAGAAATAGATCATTATAGTTGGCAGTCCAGCTGGGTTTTGCCATAGGTCACATTGTTCACAAGTAGACTCCTGAACTCTTGTTGCCTGAGCCTTTTGTTTCCCATAGTTTTTCAGCTGGACATGGAGCCCACAGGAAAGATGGAATGGCATTAGAACCATCAGCCAGTCAACCAGAGTAAGGGAGCAAGGGCAAGAACGACTGTGGTCCCACTTTTCAAAGGAAGATATTACTGTTCTTGAACAGAACTATTCCTTATTTTGAGGGTCCTTGGTTGGGTGCTAGGGAGTGTTGCCCAGTGGCTTGCTGGCACTGAGCTCACGCTGTTATGTGGGGGGCAAACGTGGTGGCGAGCCCATCAGTCTGCCTTTGCGTGGGGCTGTAATTCTGTGCCCACCCCCGGTGACTTAGCCCCAGCACCTGCACCAGAGTGACTGTATCCAATCACAGTGTCTCCTTAGCCTGGCTGACTTTAGTGAAAGAAGGTTCTGTTTCAGTAGTGCCATATGTAGCTGAATAGTGGTGTATAGTAATTTTTCATCTTCTAAGTCTCTTCCTAAATGCCTATTTATCATACTTAATTGCTGTCTCAGGCAGTTGTGCTCTGGATTTCTCCTTTCTGGATAGAGCTATGCTCTGTTAAAAAGAGATTATAACCTAAGATGAAAATAAAGAAGAAAAGTGTTTCTTCTAGTCAGCAAGTAAGAGTTCTTATAGTCAGTGAGTCAGAGTCCCTTTGTTTTAGGTGAGACTGTGAAGGCACTGCCTCTGCCGGCTGCTGTCACAGACTCCGGCTCGTTGTAGGTTCCCAGAAAGGAGCTGAGGAGTGAGAGCGCCAGAGGAAACGGTGGGCTTGCTCAGCTCTTTGACAAAAACCACCACAGCCCACATGGTTGTGCTCACGTTTTTATATGTGAGCGCCGCAGAGATTTAAGAGGTTTAATGCATGGTGTCTCCTCTTGAGAATCTTGCTCTCTTGTTGGGGGAGAGGATTATACCTAACAACTAACAATAATATAACATGCTGAGCATCAAGTAAGAGGTTAAAACACGGAGCTAATTTGTTTCATCTTCATTAAAGCCCAGTGTCCTTAACAGGTAGATGTTGAAACCAAATAGCCCCTTATACCAGGGAACATAGTAGTTCTTACTGCTGAAGGTCAGTCTCCCTGTTAAACTCACTCAGCACTGAGACCCGGGCTTATCCCAGGTGTAACTGTATACATATTTGTGTGGTTACTTGATGACTGTCCACCCGTCTCCCGTACTACACTGTAGTAAGTACTGATGGCAGGGAGAACACCTTTGGTCATATTTCTTCCCTTGGTGCCTGGCACACAGTAGGGAGCAGAGTGAGTGTTTATGGACTGAAGGAAGGAAGCCCTCTCTCCACCTGGCCTTGTTACACTGGGAGGAGCTCACTCCAGTGGACACCCTTTAAGGCAGGCAGTTCATTCAGCAGCAGTGTTTCTACATCATATCTGGGCTGCTAAAGGGGTTGTCTTTTAAATGAAATGTAAACTACAGCCCTACCCATTTCACCTTACTACTCAACAGGGTTATTACCTGGCCAGACTCCAACTTGGGCAGTTCTTTTATTCTTAAATTTTCTACATCTTAAGTTGTTGTCCATAGTTGTCCAGGTCTCCCTTAAGCTCCAGGCTCAGCAACTGTAAATGTACTGATTCATTGAATTCTTTGTTAACTGTATTTTGGCACTGCCAAAGCCTCCAAAGGCTTTTCAGTGCCCATCAAGGTAAGGACTGGCATCCCATGTTCTCTGAATAAGGTACCCAACTTGTCCTCCTGCTTTTTCTGCTCCTTCCCTTATTATGAAGCAGACATCTGTTTCCCCAGGAATGTCATCTTCAGGTTTATCTGAGTTCTTTCCTTCCACCAAGGTCCCAACTCCAGCTTCACCACCCAGATGACATTGGGGTTTCACAATGAAGAGACCCACTTACAAGGGCTCCCCAGCTCCCCGTGTTTCCTGCCCATGTGCCTTCCTGTGTTTCTCCCCAGTGAGGCCACCCCTGCCAGTCAGTCTCCACCTGCCCATTTTCAAGGGCTGTACCAAATGCCTCAGCACCCTGAGAACCCTGGGTTATCACTCTCCCTGACACCCCACTGGCCCTTTATGGGGCCTCTCCTATGTCTTCCTTTTTTCTGTGACAGTTCTTATCACCTAACTGAAGGGTGCAATCCTTGAGGACAGAAGCTTTGTCCATCCTTCTGGAAGTCTCTGCACTACAGAGTAGGGGAGGGCTCACTCCCATAGAAAAGACTAGAGAGTCAGGAAACTCACTTACCGCTTTTCCATCTGGAGATTTGAAAGAAGAGGAATTGGTTACTGGGCCTTCCCTCCAGCATTTCTCTTTTCTTTCCCCTCTAACAAAATTGCAGAAACTTTGGAAAAATGGGAAGAAGAAAAACAGTCCTTCCATTCCTCTAACACAACTACAACCTTTCCTTTATTCTAAGATTCTAAGACAGGTGCTATCCAGTGGAATTGTAATGTAAGCCACAAATAGCAGGTAAAATTAATTTTAATAATATATTTTATTTAACCTAATATACAAAAGTAAGTATGACTTCCATATATAATCAATATAGTAAAAATTACTAGTGGGATATTTTATATTATTTTCTTGCACTGTTTTGATAATCCAGTGTGTGTTTTATACTTACAGCACGTCTTAATTCAGACTAGTCATATTTCTTTTCTTTTTTTTAATTAATTTTTATTGGAGTATAGTTGCTTCACAATGTTGTGTTAACTTCTACCGCACAGCAAAACGAATCAGCCATACATATACATATATCCCCTCCCTTTTGGATTTCCCACCCATTTAGGATACCACGGTGCGTTACAGACTAGTCACATTTCAGTACTTACTAGCCACCTGTGGCTGGTGGCTATTGTGCTGGACAGTGTGGTTCAAAGATGCACTCTTCCCATCCCACACCCCATTTTAACATGACTGAAATAGGGTGCCATCTTAAAGTGGATGTTAAACAAAGCTCACCCCTTTTTTTTCCTCCCCCGGCAAAGGCCGCTCTTAAATCCATGTGTTTATTGATGGAGTCTAAGAAACAAGAGAATAATGGTGTTATCAATCTGTGTATCCCCTCTGGTCTCTTCATATGCCTGCTTTACATGGGTAAAGGCTATAGCCTGATGCTTTCACATAACATGCCCTTTCCCCAAGTGATAGAGTATTCATATTTAGCCATTAGGCATGTTTCTTTTAACCATTCAGGTTGCCTCCAGTCTTTTAACTTTATAAATAATGTAGTGATGAACATCTTGATGCATGTGGCTGTTTCTATAAAACAGATTCCCAGAAGTTGGATTGCTGGGTCTAGTGGTAAGAACATCTGATTTTTTGCTGTATGTTGCCAAAATGCATTCCAGGAGGATTGTTTTCATGTCTTCTTTCTTTTCTTTCTTTTTCAAGCAAATTCTAAAGATTAGTCTTTTGGTATTGTTTTGAGAGTAGCAATTTTACCACCACTGGAATTTTTTTTTTGGAGGGGGTGACTAATTTAGTAGGCAAAAGGTAGTAATTAATTTTGTATTTTGTTTATTATTCCCTGTGAGATTAAATCCTTTTCCCCATGTTTATTTACTAGTTGTACTTCCTCTTTGAGGAAACCCTGTGCTCCTGTCCCTTGTGGTCAGAGTTTGATGGGGAAATGTCACACCTTCATTTCAGACCACCAAGGGCTCAAGATAAAAGAATACAAAGTTTGAAACATGATTTGTGTTGACCCTTAAACAAATGTCTGGCTCCCAGCTTTAAGCCCTTAATGGGGCATGATAGCTTTGCCTTCCCCTAGTAATCAAGAAAATGGTCCTTTGGGCTTGGAAGGGCCAGGCACAAGAAGCCTTTGAGGGGCCACATGGCTGTGCTGGCTCTGAGCCCACAGCCTTCCAGCCTCCCTTGTTGGCATTGATGGTGGTTCCATTTTGGAATGAACTAGTTTAATACAGACCCAAATTTATTGTGCTTTGATATTTGTTTCCAGAACATGGCTTATTCAATTGAAAATGTACACCAGCTTTGCCCTAGGCCTCCCTTTACCTTACTATGCATAGAAGTTTGTGCAGGTTTCAGAGAATAATGGTTTTATTTTCTTTAAAATAACAAAACATGTCAACTGGTGAGTCAGGCAGTAGTTCTTTTTTCATTCCCCAGGATGTGGCGTTTTGGTTCTTGGCAGAACAGGGCAGCTGTAGCATCAGCCTGGTAGGATCTGATTTTGACAGGAGGAAAAAATGATAAATACAGCGAAGATGACTGTTTCTCAGGTCAGCATTAGGACCCTAGGGAAGAGCAATGGTGTTCCTAATGTTAACAAGCTAGTACGACTCTTCTCTTCCTCACCTCTCCCCACCTGCTTTCTAAACAACTTGGATTTTTGTCTAAACAAACACAAAGATTTACAGCTCCAGAAATGTGTGGGACTCTTGCCCTATATGAAAAATTTTGAGAACCACTACCTTAAATGGGATTTAATGACCTTGGATGTCATCCTAAACATCAGTGTTAACTACTTCAAGAATCATTTGGGACCTTTAAAAGGTACTAATTAGAATCAAATTCTTGGGTTTGGGGCCTCTCATGAAATAGGTAGTTGATTCTTGCTGTAGCACACCAGGTGAGTACACTCTGTTCCCAAACAGAGTTCTGTTCAGGTGGGTGCCTCTGGAGGCTGGGGTGGCCCTTTCCTCCATCTCCTTGCTGCTCTGGGCAGGGATGCAAACAGGCCAGCAACTGCGTACGAACAGGAGAGGTGGCACAGGAACCGCTGGGTCCCTCTGCCACGCTGGGGTCTTCTCCGCTGTCCATTTCGGGTTTCCTCTTCTTAGGTAATGAAGCCAGAGCAGTGCGGGGGGCCAGCGTTTCCCCTGGCCCAGGCCCAGGTTCAGTCAGTTCTTTCAAGCTAACTTGCATCTTCTGGCTTTTCCTCTGTATTTGCTTCTTCTCTGCTAGGGGTCACTTTGAGTTTCACCTGCCTTTAAAAGAAAAAGAAAAACAGTCTTCCTTCAATGCTGAGGTTATTACACGCTACTTTTTTTCCATTTCTTACTTTTTCAGCCTCATTCTAAAAACCAGTCTTCATCTTTGCTTCAGCTTCAACTCACTCCTGCACCCATTACTTGTGTGAAGATGATTTACCTAAAATCACTCCTTCAAGGAAATCACCCTCACCAGGCTCTTCATTGATGTCCTTATAGACAAATTGGGTGACTCTTTCCTAGTCCTTTCCTTCCTGCTCAGACTCTCCAAATTCCATTGATCGTCTTCTTCATTAGTTCCACAGCCTCCTCCGTGGTCCCAAAATAGGGTGTCCTGGAGGCCTGGGTTCAAATCTTGACTCACTGTTACCCACTGGTTATGTAATATCAGGCAAGTTACAGCTCTGTGCCTCAGTTTCCTCATTTATAAAAT
This sequence comes from Mesoplodon densirostris, assembly GCF_025265405.1. Taxonomy (NCBI): domain Eukaryota; kingdom Metazoa; phylum Chordata; class Mammalia; order Artiodactyla; family Ziphiidae; genus Mesoplodon; species Mesoplodon densirostris. Next base: position 38,151,794 of record NC_082664.1, read on the forward strand.
AGGGGAAATAACACATCAGAGTATTGTATGAGGGTGCCTGGCATTTAGTAAGTACTCAGCTGCTGCCATTATCATCATCATTTGTATCGCTGTGTGCAGCCGTGGCTCTGGAACGTGATTGGGCAAGGGCGTCCAGTGTCCTTTTGCGTGGCTCCCAGAGGGAAAGAGAAGCCTGACTGCCACTGTGCATTAAACTACTACCCAGAAGGCCCAATGCCTTTTCAGTGCCCTTGGCCATAGGCCATCCTGTGTCCAAACCATTAAAGAGATATATGTTTCTGCTTAGAAAGGCAGAATGAGAATTGGTACCTTCTAATTGTAAAAACTAGCAGGAAAGAAATTATTCAGGTCCTTACTGGGTACCCAAAGGCAACAGTCAATCTGTGGACGTGTTGACCTACCAAGTGTTATCTGCTCAGGGACACACACACGGAGATTGCTGACTTAGCCAACTGGGCACGGTTTGGAAAACAGAAACCGAAAGCCCAGGGCCACTCCATAGTCCAGGCCATAAAGCGCAGGGTTTTTCCTGGCTTCATGTCTGCTGTTCACAGTATAAACTCATAAAGGCAAGGGCCTGCCTGCACCTTAACCCTGTGGCAGGTCACATGACCTTGCATGGTTTGTAAAACTGGAAGAGAGGGGATTTTAGCTGAGTCTGGCATTTTCTACCTTCAACCTTTGGCTTTTTCTTCGCTGGACTAGATGCACATGTAAATTTGGGGGAATTCTGTATTTCGTACTTTAAATTTTTTCTTGTGGGACTTCTTGTTGAGTACCCTGGAGGGGGCAAAATAAAGTTAATTGAACCATGCTTTTGGACTTAGTAAGTGGGGGTCAGGGATACCCCAAGTGGCCTAGGTGCTTCTCCTTAGGCAAGGGGGGTTTGGAGGAAGGGCGGTGCTTATTAGCATTCTGGAGGCCTCGTGCTGGGTTTATTCCAATCTGGCCTTCTGTGGAGACCTCTTGATCCCAAGACACTGTTTTCTGAGCATCTATGAATTTTATCTTCATCCAAAAACTGCCTTGAGGTGGAAAAACTTCCATCTCTCATGGCATCTTTCTCTTTGGTTTGTTGTGCTGTGCTTGCTTCTCCCTTTTCACTTCGTGGTTTCATGTATAAATATGTGAAGAAGAAACTGGGAGCGCTCAGGCTGCTACTCGGTGTGGTCATTTGTTAAAAATTATCTCTGAACGTTTGCAGGCGCCACCAGGGAAGCCCACAAGTGCTCTCGTTCAGAGATTTTGCTTTTTTCCCTTGTGCCAGATGCAAATGAGGAGTTAAATAAGGGTTAATGTTGCTTTCTGGGAACAACAGTTAGTTGAAAAAATAGTCAAACTTAAAGAGAGACTGGGATGTAAATATGTATAACAATTAGATCAGTGATGGAGTGCATAGCATTTGGAAGGCTAGGTGGGGTCTGAGAGAATTTCTCATCAGATAAGGAGTAGCCACGGAGAGAAATATTGTGTCTGCAGTCACAGAGCCCATTAACGACAGGACCTAGGAGGTACCCGTCTCCTGGATTCCTAAACTCTTCTCCCCACTCTGCCACCCTGCCACCTATCCTACAATACTTGTTTTTAATCCCATCTGTAGCAGCCAGAGAGGCAGGGTGTTTTAATTAGTCCCTTCTAAATATGTGCCCCCCCCCTTTTTTTTTTCATTTTATCACCTAGTAATTAACCCTAATAAGTCCCCTTTGGCAGAAATGGGAAACAGCTTCTGAAGCGGCCCTGTAGCCAGAGTTGCAAGCCCCCGTTGGTAGGTGCTCTCATTCTTTTCTACGTAAGCTGACTTACTCAACTAAAGAAATAGGCCTGGTCCTGTCCCCACCCTCATGCCCTTGCTTGTGCTATTCTCCCTGCCCAGAGCAACCCTTTCCCACAGATTCCACCTCAGTCTAACCCAGGGTTCACTGGTTCAGATAGGAGCCTGTGTGTGCCGAGCCGAGGCTAATGCCTGGCACTCAGAAGGTGATCACCCCAGCCAGAAGCCATCTTTCCCGTGGCCTTTCTAATCTGTACTACTCAAATTACACTTGTTGGTACTGCCCTGTGATTTGTCTGTATATAAATACATTTATCTCCTCAACTAGATAGTAAGTTAGCTTCTGGGCAAAAGAAGCCATGACTAATACATTTTGTTTCCCCACGGTGTCTGCTCCGTGCCTTGTATGTAATTCGCACCAGATAAAAACGGTTGAATATGAACAATTTCCTTTTGAGGAAGTTGCCTTAAGGATGCTATAAGACAAAGCCTGGAAACTCTAGTACTTGTGAGAACTGGTGAATAAACCCAGGCCTTCCAAACCTCTCTGATACCCAGCCCTGCTGAAGTCTATGAGTTGAGATTGTCAGAATATACTACAGGTGGATTTAGTTTTGCTCGCCTGAGTGTGGCTGTTTTCTTTGCCATTTAAGAAGCTTTGCTCCAGTTCAGGTGCCTGAGGTGCCTCACCAACATACTTCGGCTACTAGACTACCCTGCCTTGAGCTTCAGTTCTCTTGGCTTTGTACCATTCCACCAGTTCAGCTGGTTGGCTGCCTGGCCATGAGTAACTCTGGCTGTGTTTGCAACCTGGAGGGAATCTTCCAGGTACTTTTGACTTCCAGGGGCCGAGTAACCTGACATCCATTTTATTAGCTCATTAACTTGTTCCTCTGACAGGGCAGTGCCTACCTAGGCTACCGACAGCCATGGTAAAGGTGTGGTTGCTTCCTGAAATGGCCCAATCTCATGCCCTTCCTGTGTTGACATCAAGCTCTGACAGCTTTCACAAAATTCTCTTTAGCCAGTTAGGCTGAAATCATGACAAAGCAGCATGGCTCAATTGGAACTAGTTAACAACGGTCTGAAAGCTTGTCTGAAATCTAGGACCTTGATGAACAACATTGTACCCATTCCCATCCTGACAGCGTTGTACCCATTCCCATCCCGAGCCACCTCCAGCTGAGATCTTGATCTTGTCTTTCTGGACCAGCTGCCTGTAGCCAGCCAGGCCCTAGCAGAGAGTGAATGGCCCAAGGTCTCAGTTAAGTAGCATTTTAATGTTTTCAGAATAGCCTGGCTGAAGACATGAAAGCAACCTAAAGAACCAAAGCGGGTGGGCAGGGTACAAGTTCAGGAGTGAGTTGGGCCTGCGTTTGAATCCAGGCTCTACACTCTTATTTTGAATAAACCAGTAAACGTCTCTGAGCCTTGGGTTCCTGGTGGAGCTGCCTCTCTCAGAGAGAGCCAGTGAGGTAAGCTATGTAAAGCAGCTGGTGCCTTGACTGGTATAAACAAGATTCCCGATAGCACTTACGCTGTCTCCTCAGCCTTGTGCCCCCTCCCCCTCCTGCTTCCATTCCCTCATGCCGTCTTTGCTGAAAGGCATGGTTTCTTCACTGCGTGGACTAGGTCTTTATTTTGTCCCCTTTGCTTTTTCTCATATTGCAACAGGCATCCCGGGCCCAAATCCTAGACAAAGCCACAGAGTATATCCAGTATATGCGAAGGAAAAACCACACACACCAGCAAGATATTGATGACCTCAAGCGGCAGAATGCTCTTCTGGAGCAGCAAGGTGAGCGGCAGAGCTTGTGGGGCATCTGGCCCTGCTGTGCTCCAGCCAGGTCAGGGCTTCGCACCCAGGCCTGCTGAGCCAGAACCAATTCCGGAGCGAGTGCTCCTAAGCAGCTGTGGCCCTCCTTCTTGGACCTGAGTAGTCGAGTGTAGAGCCATCCTGAGGAAGGACCTGAGCCCTCAGTGAGGGAACAGTGGAGTATAGGGGTTAGACACTGGAGACTTTTTTCTGACCTGCTCTCTCTCCCCTTCTTGGGGCTCAGGTGCTCCGCTTGTCGTAGGGGTCACACCTGGTATCAGGTGTCTCAAAAGAGCTGTGAGGTCCTTGAATTGGAGTGTGCTGTGTAAGCGCCACAGAGACTCCAGGTGTTTAGGGACAGTGAGCGCTCCCCGTTGTCAACGGTAGTCCAATCAGGGCAGCCTCTGGGCCAGGCCCATGCTGTTCTCCAATGCTCACATCCGCCTTTTCCTACAACCACAGGGGAAAGCGAGAGCTGATCAAGTTCTTTGTTCCTGGGGAATTCACTTCTCTTCCTCCCTCATGGAAGATGCAAGTAAAAGGAAATGCAAGTAACCACCTGGGTTAGAACACCTCAAATAAACTAAACTAAAATAAATGGGCTGACCTTCCAGGCTCAAGATGAGCTGAAACGAGGGCTGGGCAGCGGGAGGCGGCAGCGGGTTGGTCACCGGGCCGAGCAGCCTGCATGTAGGGGCCGTGTGTCGGAAAGCCCAGGTATTCTGTGTGTATTGGTGACTTGCTTCCAAGTGTCCAGCTTGTCTTTCCAAGTGGATCTTGTACATGAGAGCTAAGCCAAAACTTTTCTTTGGCTGATACATCTTCTGTCATCCTTTCCTGCTGATGTGTGGCCTTCACACCCTTGTGGAGCCTGGCATTGCCAGGCCAGCTTCGCTGTTATTGCACCGCTGGGTCCCACAGGGAGCTCGTGCTCCTGTCTCTGTACTGGGCTTCCACAGCAGGACAGTGACATCACAAGCCTTCTCTTTAGGGTTGGGTGGCATTGCAGAGTGGCTGGCCACATCCACTGAGCGCTCAGCTCTGGCTGGGAAAGGCGGAGGGAAATGAAGTGTGCAGGTGGAACAGCCACCAGAAGGGAGTTACTTATGAGCCACCCTGAGCCTCGGGGGCCAGCAAGCCCTTCGGAAGAACAGGCTGGACCCTGACCTGAGACTCGGTTACTCCCCCAGTCTCCAGAAGGCTGTAACCCGCTCGCTTGGTTGCCTTTCAGTCCGTGCACTGGAGAAGGCGAGGTCGAGTGCCCAACTGCAGACCAACTACCCCTCCTCAGACAACAGCCTCTACACCAACGCCAAGGGCAGCACCATCTCTGCCTTCGATGGGGGCTCAGACTCCAGCTCGGAGTCGGAGCCCGAAGAGCCCCAAAGCAGGAAGAAGCTCCGGATGGAGGCCAGCTAAGCTCCACGGGGCAGGCCAGCAATAAAAACTGTCTGTCTCCTCCATCGTCTTATCTTACTTTCAGTTCATCTTTAAAACCCTCAGAACCATTTAAGAGACTCTTGTTTTCTCCTTCTCTTTTTTTTTTTTAATTTTATTTTTACGTAGAAGCTCTTGGACAACAGCTCTCGTTCTCCTTCCCCATTTCCACTATTTTTTTTTTTTTTTTAACGTTTCCCTTCAGGGATTCCCTGTCCCCACCAGGAATATTCAAACCAAAACACCCCAACTTGGCAGCTTTTTCTGTGGAGGACAGACGGCCGGCCAGACCTCTGAGCACATGGTGTCCTGACCACCCACCAGCTCCTCCAGCCCTGCCGGGCGCATGTGCCCCGGGGACTCCTGCCCCTCCCAGGCCTCTCCTCCCGGGCCACCCTCACCTCTGTTTGATAGACTTTGTGAATCTGTGGACTGCTCTACTTTAAGAAGATGACCAGTTTGGAGTAATCAGAATTATTCCCCCTTCTTTTTAAGGATTTTTTTTTTTTCCCTGGAAGGCTATTTATCGCTCCTGTTGAAAGACCAGATCCTTGAAGAAGTTTGTGGTATAAAAGGAAGTGGGGACAGATTTGCAGCGCAGAGTCTTTGGCCTGTTTCACTCCTGCTTCTCTCAGCCAGCCTTAGGGAGGGCCTCGTGACACTCGTGTGGTTTGTTGGGGGACAGCAGCAGTGAGGCGGTAGCCGCCAGGGGGTGGGAGGGGGCGGGACAAGGAGGGAGGGCAGGGTGGGGTAGAGGTTTTGTATTGAGGGCCAGTGATGATGTTTTGATATTTATTTCCTGCTACTGAAATTTGAATCTGAGTGAATTGTCCCTATTTCTGATGATGTCAGTATTGCAAAACGACAGATTCATAAAGTAATGATCAAATCTTCCTTTCTTTCCGTGTGTATTTCTAAGAAATAGAGCCAACTGATTTTCTATGTAAATACCAAGAGCGGTTCACCTCATACTAAACCCACACCCCAGTGCAGACCCCTCCCCGCCCTCGTCCCCCTCCCCTTCCAGCTGTCCTGGAACCTGTCCCCATTATGTGATCCAGCCCTGGTTCTGGCTGCGGTCCGCAGATCCCAGTGAAGGGTTTTGTGTGTTTAGGCCTCATTTCTTTGTCTTTTTCCTACTCTGTTCCTGGCATTTGCTGATTTCTAGTGTATACTCTGTAGTCTCAGTCCGTGTTTGATTCCATTCCATGGAGATAAAAAGTATGTTGTACATACTGCTGAAGAATTGTCTTGCAAGTTAAGGCTTCCCCTTTACTATAAGACTATAAATAAAAACTTATTTTATCCTTCTTGGTGGTGGTGTCTTCTTGCCCCGGCGGAGGCCAAGATATCTTGGTAGTGGGAAGCGCCCCCTGGAGGCCGCTGGGCCTGTGTGGGAGCCTGAGACAGGAGCCTGCAGGCTGGGAGCGACCATAAACCAGAGTGGTTCCCTTTGTGCTCTAAGGGCTCAGTCCAGCCTGGGCAGGGGAGGGTGGCTAACCCGGTGGTGGTGACTTCGCTCATTGGATAGAAGCTTTTAAGGCTCCAACAGGGATGGGGTTACCCAGGGCAACATTTCTGGATCCAGTTCCTGCTAAATAAATGACCCTTGGGGAATTGGTAGCCCAGAGCTGTGAGTTTGGGTTTCTCCTGGTAACGAAACGCCCAGTCCAGGGGTGACTGGTATGCTCTAGGGCTTTTCAGTTTCTAGAGAGTTCCGACATGGTAACAGGAGGCAGCAGTGCTGCCACGGGCTGGAAGTCAAGGAGGCTTCAAGAGCATCCAGTTAACTCTCCTTGGGCTAGGGACCAATCCAACACCGGCCTGGACTCATTTGACCTGGAAAGAAAGGATTTATGGCCAGAATACAGCTCAGCTTTGGTTTTCCTGTCTGGCTGACAGGAAATACTGCTGTTCCTAGTCCAAGGGAGGGAGAGAAGGCAAATCAGTTCTTTGATTTGTCACTCTTTAGAGTGGTGGGGCTGGGCCTCCTATCAATTGGACATCAAATCCATGGTATCTCGTTTTGGTTAATGGGAGTTGACAGGTGGTGGTGGATCATGTTTCCATAAGAGGCGTTTTTTAAAAATATATTTTATTGAAGTATAATTGACTTACAATGTGTTAATTTCTGCTGTACAGCAAGGTGACTCATATATATATATATATTTTTCATATATATAAGAGGCATTTTGTAACTGATCTCAAACCAACCCCCCAAAACTATGATCACAATAAGGAAAACAAGGATGCTGGGAGAGAGCAGCGTCCCATTTATTAAAGTCATTCTTTCTAAGACAGAAAGAGACACGAATAAGGGGGAAAAATGGGAATGAGAGGTCAGGTGATTTCCTAAGCCTTCAAAGTTAGTATGATTTCCTCCCCTTTCATTGCGCTTTACTACATCCCTTTGTATATCTGGACTTATTTGTAGATTCCATATTACACACAGTTGGCTTGGTCAGGCTGGGCATCAGAACCAAGCTGCAGCTGCGGCCGTGTTGGTGAGGAGATGGAGTGTGAAGCAAACGGTCGAGCCAGCCCTGGGGTAGGGGACGTCCCCGAGAGCCAGTCCCTGGCTCCAGGATATTGGCTGGACAAGGGGTTGAGTTTTAGGCTTCTCAAAATTTCAATAAACCAGTTGGAAGAAAAGGGCCACAACAGGATAGCTGATTCACCTGGGAAAATCCAAACCACCTGACTGACAAGTGGTGGAGAGGAGGCGGTGCCACTGGGAGCAGCTGCCTGGAAAGGAGAACCAGGTAAGAGCAGCCAGGCTGGAGGTTGTGCTTGCTGAAGGGGACAGATGAAAGCCACAGCTGAGTTCCTTCGGGTACACGTGTCTAGGAAGCCAGTGTATGTCCTCCACGTCACCAAGGTTGGACCACGGTTCACTCAGGTTATTCTTTGTGGCTGGTTCTCGGCACTGCGCTCCGGACCGCCCTGGTGAGTTGCTTGGTCCTGTGAAAAGCCACCTCTTTCTCTTGCAGAGGTGAGCTTGATATTTTCCTTCCTTTACAGTTGCCCCAAGGTCAAGGGTATTAATGGCCCAGTTTTTTAAATTCTTGATACGCTAATCCCATCTGTAGAGTAGCTACCACTTCAGCAAAGAACTACCTCAGCTCACAGAGCTATCAACTCGGAAAGGTTTAAAAAACAAGACGAGTAGATGAGAGCCCTGAACTAGGGCTGAAGAGAGCCGAATTCGATTTCTAATAATAGAGTGTAGTGGATTATGCTTGGGCTCTGAAGGCAGGTTGCCTGAGTTCAAAATCCTGGCTCTGTCGGTAGCTGGTAATCTCGGGCGAGTTACTTCTCTCAGCCTCAGTGTCCTCATCTATAAAATGAGGATAATAGTAGCTTTCACCACATGATGTGTCTGTGAGGACTAAAGGAAATAATGCTTATAATGCACTTGACCTCAGGACCAAGGGAGCACTCAGGTGCCAACTGTCGTCATCTACATAGAGCACGTGACCAGGGCTGAACCTGCAAGATGGAAAAATCCGGCTCCTGCGGCTGTCTCCAGGCTGTCTCCATGAGGGTGGACTTCTGGGTATCTCACAAATGCTTCCCACCCCTGAGATGTGCCCTCCCTGTACAAGGCAGGGTGAATAAAGAGACGGCAGGGGACCCCAGAACTGGAGTGACACACTCCAGAGTTCAAAACCGGAGAATGTACCTTAGATCTTTTGTCAGCCGGAGTGAGACTGTCACCCCCTCCCTCTGCTACTCAGTGGCCTCTAAACTTTGGGCACTTGGTGCTCTGCCTGGCAGAATTGTTCAGAAGCCCCCATGATGTTACTTAAAGTGGATCTTTGGCCATGCCCTGGGGGTGCTTGTTAAGAGGATTCCTGGGCTCGAGCTCTGACCTGCAGCATACCACGGCCCACCAGCCAGAGTCTCTCCCAGGTGGTTCTCATGCACTCAGGTTTGACTCCCAACAGCAAAGTAACCCAGGGAACAAAAGGAAGCTCTTGGGGAAAGTGAGTCACAGCTGAATTAGCCAGGTGGGTCTGAGACCGGGCTCTTTAAGGCTGCACTCGGGGAAAGGGGGCGGAGAGGGGCTTGTTAAACAGTCCTATTAATAGGACTGCCTTGAGGGTGTTTCCCTTCTCCCCGTGGGTCTCCAACGCTAGTGAGGGCTGCCCCGCCACCTGTTTTTGAAGCCCTAAGCAAGGGTGATACCATGGGGCGGCACCCATTTTTATGCCACACACTGGCTGTCCTCTGTCACCAGGCAGATTTATAAGCCAGCCAGAGCAAGGCTATCTCTGAGGCCTGTTTGCCGGGCTCTGTTCTGGACAGCCTCCGGGAACATGAAACTAGAGCTTTTCTTTGCTCAAAACAGTTTCTCTAGCCTGAGGAGGAAACCCAGTTAGGGAGAAGGAGTCTACCAGCCTCTACATTTGGATGCACCGAAAAACCATGGAAAAACCATGGTAGGAACTAGGACCCTTCTGAAGCACTGCTGAATCATGAACGGGCAAAGACAGTGTCCTTCACTTGTGGGGTTCGATAGTTTGGGGTTTACTAAGGCACGGGCTTAATTAATACATCCCCACACTTGCCGTGAGAAGGGGATAAACAAAAATATTTTCTAGTTCATTTCTCAGGTAGAGGATCACATTGGCCAAATACTCATTCCTGGACCGGGTTTGAGAAGCAGGCTTAGCTGTGCGCAGGACTAATGGCACCGGGCCCTGCTCGAGTTCTGGAGGCTCTCCCAGCAAACACCATCACCCAGCCGGTAAGTGTTGTCCTTGCTCCGTTAGGGTCAAGGTGGGGACAGGGAGCCCGAAAGCTTCAGAACCAGTGCCTGGGTGGTTTAGGTCACAGGCTCTGAGCCCACCTATCTGGACTAGCTCTGGGTGACACTGCCGTGGTTTCCTGAGGCATAAGGACAGCAGTAGCACAAAGTGCCATTGTGAGGTGTGAAGGCATAAGTTGGAAAGCCTGGCACTTTGGAAGGACTCACGTGTTAACAATTCTTAGGTCTATCTGCCGGCATGGGTCCTGGCCACGCAAACATTTGAGTTTTGTTGAAATATGGAGTGAATAAACCCTATCCTTCAGTGTGTTCAAATCCTCACAAGAAAGGGGCAGTAAATATATGTTGAATACCAGAGGGTGTGGTAACGAACAGGCTTTGCTTGACTTCTGAAGGGATTCCAGCAAGACATCATCTGTTACCATTTGAAAAGTTATCAACTTAGGAAATGAAACACATGGAGTCATCAACGGCTCGGAGGTGGCAGGGACAGACCCGGGGCTGGAGGACAGTGGCCAGCGGCTTTGGACCGCAAGGCCAGCCAGCTGAGAGGAGGAATGTCACATCCATAGCAGGCTAGTGGGAGACTTCAGGTACGGGAACTCTGGTTCAAATGACTTGACTGTTTCCCAACCAGGTAGTGAGTCCAGGGCCCTCTCCTTTGCAGAGAGCTGCCGTGAACGGTTCGACAGGCCTTTCCATCTGGGAGCTCCCAGGAGGCCAGGTGTGGTCTTCCTCCTTGCTACTGCACCCCAAGCACAGCGCCTGGCCTGTCACAGGCACCACACACAGACACAAGCGTGTGTGTGTATGTTCATCTCTGAGCACTGTTAGGTCAGTCCTGAGGTTGCCTCTGCATGAGTTCAATCCATGGGTATTTGACCGGCATGTATTCTCAGCCCAGCCGTGTGCCAGGCACTGGGGAGATTCAGGGCACCTAATGAAGCCTAGGCCCTGCCGCCAAGAAGCTTAGAGGAGTTGGAGACCAGATTCATGCACGTGGCACAAGCGTGCATGTCCGGGCTACAATGCCAGAGGAGTTCAGAGGCTGCGGCCCTTGACGAGAGAGGGCTGGCAGGTGGGAGGGGCGGGGAACAGGGCCAAGGTCATAGCTTCTCAAGCTCTTGCTGCGCTCTCCTTCCTACCCGAACAGAACCAGCCCTGGGCTCCCGGTGTAGCCGGCAGAGAAGCTGGGTGGAGGCTATGGGTGAAAGGAAGGTGGGCCAGAACCTCCCCCCTGCACGGGCTGGCTAACCATTCATATCCCACCACGTAGACTGGCCACCATGGGATCCAGGCCCAAGGCAGCCACTGCTCTCGAGACGGAGGGGAGGGACTCGAGGGGTGGAGCCCAGTGAAGCATTCACCTTCCTTGGGAGCATGGTGTAGGTCTCCAGGGTACTCATGTCATCATCCCTGTCATCATCCCCCTCACAGAGGGGCCACTGCAGGGCACTCACCACGCTCCTGCCAGGCACTGGTCAGCACGCCTGGGCAGCAGAGTCCCTGCAGCCCCAGGGTGCACCCAGCCTTCCCCTTGAGAGAGCTGTGCCACTGAGCCTGTTCTGACTCTGGTAGCTGAAGTCCCAGGCTCCTGTCACCCACTTTGTCTCATTGGCCCAGGCCATCACAGGTACAGCAGATGGCAACATGAAGTCCCACATCCAAGAGTACAAAAATGCAATACCTTTTATTATGGAAAGAATTTAATGTGACCAAAGGCTGTGAGAGTAGAGTACTAAACCCTAATGTAGGGACTTCCCTGGTGGCGCAGTGGTTCAGAATCCGCCTGCCAATGCAAGGGACACGGGTTCGAGCCCTGGTCCGGGGAGATCCCACATGCCGTGGAGCAGCTAAGCCCATGCACCACAACTACTGAGCCTGCGCTCTAGAGCCCGCGGGCCACCACTACTGAGCCCAGGTACCACAACTACTGAAGCCCGTGCACCTCGAGCCCATGTTCCGCAACAAGAGAAGCCACTGCAATGAGAAGCCTGTGCACCACAACAAAAGAGTAGCCCCAGCTCGCCACAACTAGAGAAAGCCCACACTCAGCAACAAAGACCCAACACTGCCCCCCCAAAAAAACCCTAATGTACCCATTACCCAATGTCAACGATTATCAACATGCAATACTTCCTGAAAGAAAAGGGATGGAAAATGCATTATTATTAAAAGTAAGAAAGTGTGGGTATAGCAAAGGGACACGGAGCCAACTGAAAGAGCTCCTGATGGCCAAAGCTGGAACAATCTGAGCAGTAAAATAAACATAGTATTGGAACACTGATACATAACCCGAAGTATAAAATCAATATTCATGAGTGCATACTGATATAAATGATTGAATAAATGGAGTGTAGACAAACCTCCCAAAGAATTCCAAATAATTTATGTAGCTACTCTACCCTCGAGGATGTGGGGCATAACTCCCCATCCCTTAAGTGTGGGCTGTGCACACGGACTTCCTTCTAAAGGGAACAGCAGGGGAAGGGGAAGAAAGAGGAACCTTATGGTGGGGAAACCTGACAAACCTCAGCCAGGCGGCCAGGGTTAACAGCGTTAGTGATGAGCCATGTTGACAGGATGTGATCAGAGGGCACTTGACCTCTGGGGTGTTCCTCCCCCCAAACCCAGTCTAATCAGAAAAAATGGACACAAATCCCAGTTGGTGGACATTCTGCAAAATACTTAACAAGTCCTCAAAACTGTCAAGGTCATTCAAAGCAAGGAAAGTCCAAGGATGTCACAGCCAAGAGCAGCCTAAGGAGACATAATGACTATATGTAATGAGGTATCTTGGATGGGATCCTGGGGCAGAGAAAGGACATCAGGTAAAAACTAAGGATTCTGAACAAAATATGGACTTTAGTTAATGTATCAATATTGGCCATTAGTTAGGATGAATGTATCATATTTATATGAGATGCTAACAAGAGGGGAAGCTGACTCGGGTATAGGGGAACTCAGTGAAAGTTTATTTTTTAAAATGCATTATTGTTGTCATTTTTCCACATCTGTGTTTCTGCAGGGGGCAGAGAAAGCTTCCCATTAAGTTGGGCTGGTGATGAGCACTCTGCCCGCCTGCCTGGCTTTCTTCTTGGATGTGCCCGAGAAGCAGGAGGGAGGAACATCAGCCACCTGGCCCCGTCCTCTGAACCTCCTGCACCAGCTGGTAAAAAGCAGAGGCAAAGAGGTTATCACGAGGAAGTGAAAGAGATGTCCAGGAACCAGTCAGGCATGCCGGGCTGGAGTGGGGCAGGCTGGCTGTGGTCAGCTCCCGGGAAGACTGACTCACGGGGGCCTTGCTTGTGACTCACGCAGCGTCACACTCTGCACTGGGGTGGCACGCATGTGTGCAGCGGGCGTTGCTCTATGCCAGGGACCTGACAGTGGGCAGCGGGTTAGAAGGGTGAGGTGAGCCCGCCCCTGCTGTTCGCTGTCACCATCCTTGTCCTGGTGGAAGATGGGAGCAGGCATTCAGGGCCTCGGTCGTCCACCCCTGGAGCTGACTCGTGCATGTTTAGCTACTGCTCCCCACCCCCGAGACCGCCCATTTCAGAGACCTGGGGTGGTGGAAGCACATGGGCTTTGGAGGTGGCAGATCTGGGTTCAGGTTCAAGACTCTACTACTTGATAGCTAGGAAACCTTGGGTGAGTCACTTAAGCTCTCTGACCTGTTTCTCCAGCTGTAAAATGCAGACACACACCTGCCTCACCCACCTCATGAGGTTGAGTCAAGGATCAAATGAGGAGAGACAGTGACCAGGAGGCTCTCTCTCAGGGGTTGTTTGGATGGAGGTGACAAGAACGATCAGCATTCTTCAGGCAGCAGGTAAGGAGTTCATGGCTCTGGGGCTAATCCGGAATAGAGTTTTCTATGTATCAGGATGCTTTGGGTTGCAAGAAATAGTAAATCCAACTCAAACTGGCTTACACAGCTGAAAAATGCAGAGGCAGATCCAGGCTGCAGGAGTCGTGTGACAGGGTTCTGGCCGTGTTTCTCGATAAGTGTCTCAGGCTTCCTTCTAGGTAGGAAAATGGTTGTTGGAGTCCCAGGCCACACATTCCACCATCCCTAATAGGAGAGAACTGCTTTTCCCCTGTCATCAAATGTCCAGGGCTTCTCTCTCTTTGGTCTATTTTAGGCCACATCCTTGGCTCTGAATCAATCACTGAGGCCAGGACAAACCATGCTGATTGGCTTAGGCCTGGGTTATTATTAAACCTGAACAAATTACTCAAGCAGAGGGATGGATTAAAATGATTGGCTTAGGCCAATCAGGGCCCAGCCTGGAGGTAGGAGGGGGGACACAAGCCTTTTGGCTGCCACAGCTGGGGAGGGGAGGAATGGATGCCACAGTGTCCACTACAGGTTTCTAGAATCCACCATTGGAGAGAACGTGGTGATTTTGCCTCTCTAGCATCCATCTCCCCCTTTTGGCTACAACCCTAATTTGCACTGGGGCTTCATTCCTTCCCCATTCTTGGACTATGTGCTTCTGATGGAGCCCCATTTCCCACTCATGGGAGAAGCATTTGATCAATCCGTGTACTGTAATCTCCTGGCCACAGGATTGCATCTCAGAAAGGCACTTGGCTTGATCAAAGTCAGTGAAATGCAATGATACTCACTGGGAAGAAAGTGCCAGCTGCTCTTGTCTGCTGGACTTGACCCTAAGAGGATGTAAGGTCTGGAGCTATTGCTACTGCCATTTTAGAACCACATGGAGGGAGCCTGAGACTGGAGCCGATATAGAAAGATGGAAAGAAAGCCACTGAAGCCACTCAGAAAGCCAAGCTAATTCCTGGACGATTCAGTTTATGAATCAACACATCTCCTCTTTGCTTTAAGCCTGTTTGGGTCAGGTTTTCTGTCAGTTGCAACAATTCCTTAAATCATACAATTCTCCTTCCTGTTCAAGGGCAATGAATGCCCTGAGCAGTGCATGTGGGTGGCTAAAATGTTTGGGCCGAAATTTACCAAGTACATTTTGTCATTTAACACTAATATTATGTACATGGAAAGCATCCCAGCCATGAAAAGATGCCGAAGAATGCTAAATGAATATGGATGGGATTTAGTCTAGATCGGGGTAGGCAAACTACAGCCCATGGACCAAATCTGGCCCACCATGTTTTCATAAAGTTTCACTGGAGCATAGCCATGCTTTGTCTGCAGTTGTTTTGTAATACAGTGGTAAAGCAGAGTTGAATAGTTGCTTGCAAAGCCTAAAATATTCAGTAATTTGGCCCTTCACAGAGAAAGTTTGCTGCCCCCTGGTGTAAATCGTGGAATAAAATGTTAGCAAAATACTTCCCCAGAATGAATACCTGCATCCCCAAATGAAAGCAACACTGAACAGCCCTCCATCATAGACCTCTGTATCCTTGTATTAACATCAAGCCCTATTATCAGCGTTAGGAGAGCAGACTTTCATTGTACTGAACTTATCCCAGACGGTGAACGAGACATCCTATGTCTTTGTTAAGATTTGGTCTCTGCAGTGCCTGTATCTTAGTAGCCCTGGCCACAGAGGGTCTAGGAAGCCTGCAGGCCTAAGAACAGTCATTTCCCACCCCAGCCATTACCCTTTCTTCTGACTCGGGATGCTGAAGCTACTGGCTATTCCTGCACGTAGCCCAGTGACCCTCTTCCATAAGGAGGTGGGATCAATGTAAACATGGTGGGAAGAAGAGACAAGTTCTTTAGCTTTCATAATGGAATGTCAGCATTGTTATCTGTACATCTCTGACTTCTGATGCCAATGGATTCCACTCCTACCAACAATATAGTGCACTCAAGAAGCTCCATGTTTAGTTCCTGGCTATCAAGCTCCTGCCAGAAGCACAGCATAATTATCACCGGTGAAATAGCCAGGGTCATGTAAGCAACCACCCTGCCAGGGGTTTCTAAACTCCATCTCTCTGCTAAGTTAAATCACCAGGAGGCAACATACCAAAATCTAAGGCTAGTCCTCCATGGTAGGACATCGTGGAACTGTTATTTAATATTATGACCTCTGCTTTTGTGTGAGGTCTTCCTGAGAAGTGGCTTCATCGAGGACACTCCTGCGTTGTCACAACACAGTGGCCAGAATCTAACTAGTGGCTTCTAACTCAGAAACGATACCATGAACAGAGGGCAGTTTAGGAATATTGTTGACTGGTATTGTTATCTCAGGCAAGTCCATGCTGGCTTATCCACGAGGTCCCCCTTCTGCTCACCGTAGGGTCTGGAAGGCTTCCCAACTTACACAGCATTCAAGGTGGGTCTGAGGCAGTTCCAAGGGGGACGTTGGGGCCCATCTGGATATAGAGATCTGTAGTCGGCTTATATTTCTTTATTGATAGGGGAAATGTTTATTTGGGGCAACCTACCTTGAATGCTATGTAAGTGCCTCCGACTTAAGGATCCACATGATAAGTCTGAGAATCTACCTGCAGGACCCACTCTGAATGCTCTTTAAGTTGGGAAACGCTCCAGACCCAAATGGGAGCAGAGAGAAGTCTCATGGATTTGCCAGCGTAAACTCCCCTACCCTTTGGGGCCCACCTCAAATCCTCCCTCCTTGGTATAAAGCCAGTTCAGACTGAAGCAATCCCTTCTGTCGCTTAACCACACCAATGATCACTGTAGTTAATCTCGTAATACCTTGAGGCTAGTGGTGTTAGAGGGTCTGGCCTTTTGTTGTAGCGATGGGAAGGGTGCATTTCAATATGTTGCTTTGTAGCCTGAACTTCTGTTATCCCAGCAAAAAACAGCACGGGGGCAGGAATCACCTTCCAGGATGTGGCTCTGGCTTATGCTCCACCTCTGAGGGTACCCTCTCCTTTCCTGTCAAGGAGGGGCCGGCCACAGAGCACCCGCCTTCTTGGCTTCTGCCTGGGAGAGGGTCTCTGCCCAGACGAGGAACGCCAGGTGACACAGGATTCCGACCTGTCCCTGTGACGGCAGCCCTGCCTCTGGCCAGGACGTCCGTCACCCACCCCACCTGCTGCTGAGTGCCTGCGTGAGGGCTCGGGAGCGCAGTCGCTGCTCGTAGCCAGGTGGGGGAGACAGACTCCCAGACCCTGAAACCGTGTGTGGAGTGCTGGGACAAACTGAAGTGCTCGGTGGGGGTGGGGGGGGGTGCTTTTCCCCTCCTTGTCCTCGACTGGAGAAGGGATGTGAGGGAGGAAGGCAAGTCAGACCTCTTTGTAACTACAGACTCGCCCGGCCTGCAGTCGCACACGGGAGGAGACTGGCGACCCACGAGCAAGCTGCAGAACTCCAAACGCTGGGCACTCGGAAGGAATTTTCTTGGTACCAGTCACAAATGAGAGACATCATAGAAAAGGTTATTCTTTTACTATTTCAAGGAGGTAATACATAGCCCAATGCACCAAAGCACTAGGGAACTAGAGGCAGCAGATGGCCAGAGTTTTTGAGAAGAGCCTTATGCTGCATCTCCAGGCCCCCATCTGCCCACAGCCCACGGCTGCTTATGGAGAGGCCAGACCAGCGACATGGAGCTCGCTGTGACCGTAGCAGTGGACAAGTGAGCCAACTCCTCAAGACCCCACCGACTGAGAAAGGGTTCTTCTGTGAGGGCAGCAGAGGCCCTGCCAGGCTGAACACACCAGGCAGCGCTCAGCCCTGCCCCGGCCAGGTTTACACGGTTACTGCCTCAGCGGCACCCAGCTTATCTAGTGCTTGGTTTTATTTCTCTGAGCCTGGAGTGGGCAGGATGTGAATAAATCCTGAGTCAGAAATTAAGGTGAAAGTCTTTCTTAGTAGTGTTAATACTTGGGGTGAGAGAAGACAACACCGTCTCTGAGGAGGGTGGGCTGGGAGTCGGTGGAAGACAGATGGAAACAGACTGGCCACGGGCTGAAGGTGCTGCCTTGCGGTCCTCAGAGGGCCTTTTCAGGGCACCTGGCGGGGGGGGCGGGGCTGAGTCGGGGGTTGGGGGCTTGGGGCTGCTTCCTCTGGCACAGAGTTGAACTAGAGGTTCATTTTCCACTCATAATTGGCTTCTCGGGTCTAAGTCACCACAAGTGGGGCTGAAGCAAATCCTGCCCACGCACCTGCCCTACCTGGCCTTGGAGATATGTGGTCAGTGCCCAGTGTGGACAGGGAGGGACTCACATCTCCTGAGACCTTTCTCCTCCCACCCCAGCTCCTTCCCCTTGCAAGTAACCAGGCTGGGAGGTGAGCGCCTCGGGCACCTCTGAGTGAAGTGCCACCATGTTTTTTTTCCTGGAAAATTCATTTTGGTGGGACCCAAAGCCCCTGCCTAGGCATGGAGCAGATTTATTTCCACCCACGGAGGCCACCTTCCTGGTGACTTAACGGCGACACAAGGAGGAATCGCAGCAGCGACTCCAGATGCTGTAACCCTCATAAACATCGTTCACTTGGACGCGACAGTTGCACTGGAGAGCTGCACTGTTCCCCCACCAACCCTGGCCAGGCCAGAGCGGGCTCAGAGGCCGCGTGGCTGGAGATTTCTGGTTGGACAGGAGTGGAAAGAATTTTTTAAAAACCACACCACTGTGTCCTCTAAACACAGAGCCATCCGTTTTGTTTTGTTTAACAAGAAAGGACAGAGAACCGAGCTTCACAGCGGCCAAGGCTTGTGCAGCACAGAATGCAGTATGTATCGAAATGTATAAACCTTGGTCTGACTGGGGAGGTGGGTGAACACAGAGCTGCGGGACACCATGTCCTCTAGTCAGTGGCAGGCTCTGCTGTTGCCTCATCCTCATGCTCCTCGAAGCCTGGAACTGGCTTCTGCAGAAAGTGCATGGTGGCCTGGATCACCTTATCTGGTCCAATATTGTACACAGGGTGAGTGGGCTGCTGCAAAGAGAAGAACAGATGCCAATTAATCACCCCAGTGGTCCTTGGAAATGTGCACAGCCTCTGCCCATTAAATGCACTTGTAAAAATGTAACATAAGGAATCATCAGAGATGCACTAGGAGGATCTCACAAGGCCCTAATGTTCAACAACAGGGTATTGGTAAAAACATGTTACAGTATGTGGGACACAAAGGAACATTATAGAGCCATTAAAAAACATGCTTTCAAATATTTGACGATATTGGCAAATACTTATATTAAGTGAGGAAAACAGTATGCGTGATATTATCCCAAACTTACTTTTTAAAGTGTTGATAGACGTGATTTATATAAATAGGCAAAAAATGGACATATGCCCAGATAGGAACTGTGACATGACTGTTTTAAATTTTCTTATTTATACTTTTGGGGCTTCCCTGGTGGTGCAGTGGTCGAGAATCTGCCTGCTAAGGCAGGGGACACGGGTTCGAGCCCTGGTCTGGGAGGATCTCACATGCTGCAGAGTAACTAGGCCCGTGAGCCACAACTACTAAGCCTGCGCGTCTGGAGCTTGTGCTCCGCAACAAGAGAGGCCACGATAGTGAGAGGCCCCCACACCGCAATGAAGACTGGCCCCCGCTTGCCACAACTAGAGAAAGCCCTCGCACAGAAACGAAGATCCAACACAGCATAAATAAATAAAAATAAATTAATAAACTCCTACCCCCAACATCTAAAAAAAAATTTATTTATACTTTTATATATATTCTAATTATTAAAACAATGAATATGCATCTATATTTATAATCAAGAAAATGGACCACAACCCTGTTACACTTAAGTAAAGGTGTCAGGCCATATATAAATTATTTTATATTATCCCACTGCACCACAGAAACCCAAAATAAACTTTGTTCTCAGACAGGGCACAATCCTAGGCCAGTATTCAGGACTCTTCCACCCTGGGACAATGAAGAAGGGGACATAATTGCAAGAGATTTAAAAAATTTTAAGAAAATACTACATGCGAAAACATAAAAATTCTGATAAACTGAATAGTTTTATAGAACAATACGGATTTTCAAAATTGCTCAAGAAGAAATTCTTTAAAACCTATATGAAGGGGCTTCCCTGGTGGCGCAGTGGTTGGGAGTCCGCCTGCCGATGCAGGGGACACGGGTTCGTGCCCCTATCCTGGAAGATCCCACATGCCGCGGAGCGGCTGGGCCCGCGAGCCATGGCCGCGGAGCCTGTGTGTCCGGAGCCTGTGCTCCGCAACGGGAGAGGCCACAGCAGTGAGAGGCCCGCGTACAGCAAAAAAAAAAAAAAAACAAACCAAAAAAAACCTATATGAATAAGTTAAATCAATAACAATTGTTTTTTCTGCTACCACCATTCCCCCCCAAAAAATACCAGGCCTACATGGTTTCTCAAGCAAGTGTTAGCTTACAAGATAATCTCTAACTTATACAAACTTTTCCAAAGAAAAAGTAGAGCAGGAAGACACCCATCTAATTTTATGAGGCTACATTATCCTGAAACACAAACTGGAAAAGAATACAATAAAACAAAATTTTAGATCAGTCTTTCTCATGAACACACATGCAAAAAATCCTAAATAAAAATACGAGCCAAAAATACCAGCAGAGTGAATCCAGCAGGCGTTAGAACAGCACATACACCCCCCACACACTCTATTATCACCAAGCAGGGCTTATCCCGTAACGTCAAGGTCACATCAGAATATGTATTAACAAAACACAACATCAGATTAAAGGAGAAAAGCCAGATGAGGAAAAAGCATTCAATAAAATTTAACATTAGATTATGACTGAAATAAAACAAAAAAACAACCCAGTAGACCAGGAACAGAAGGAAACATCCTTAACCTGATATGAAATGTTTACCAGAACCTCACAGTAAGCATCCTCCTTAATGATGGAATTATAGAAACCTTCTCATTACAATCAGAACACTTTCTATTACCACCTCCAGTCAACACTCCATGGGGGTTTTAGCCAACATTACAAGGCAAGAAAAGAAAGAAAATTCTTAAGAATCAGGAAGGAAAAAGCAAAACTCCTTACTTGAAGATGACATTACATTCTAAATAAGAAATCCAAGAGATTCTATAGACAAACTATTACAACTATCAAGAGAATTCAGAGGGAATTCCCTGGCGGTCCAGTGGTTAGGACTCCACACTTCCACTGCAGGGGGCCGGGTTCAATCCCTGGTCAGGGAACTAAGATCCCGCAAGCTACGCGGAGCAGCCAAAAAAAAAAAAAAAAAGAATTCAGCAAGGCTGCTGGGTGCAAAATTAAACTATAATTATCAATAGCATTTCTATACATTAGTAACAACCAATTACAAAATAAAATGGAAAAAAATATTCCAGTCACAATAGACACAAAAACTATAAATTTCTTAGACGTAAGTCTAACAAAAGATGTGTTAGTCCTTTAGGGAGAAAATGATAAAAGACCATTAAAAGAAACGTAAAAAGTCTGAAGAATTGTGTTTATAAATGGGAGGCCTGAATGTTAAAGTCAGTTCCCTCCCATTAATCTTACATTCAATGTAATTCTAATAAAAATTCTACTAGTTTTTTTTGTGTGTGTCACTTGATAAGCTGATCCTAAAATGCACAGGAAATCCTAAAATGCAGAAGGCAAAGAATATCCAAAGCAGTTTTGAAGAAAAAGAATGAGGCGGGTAGGTGAGACTTGCTTACCTGCATTTAAGATTTGCTTAAGACAGCAAAGATAACAAACAGACCAATGGAACTGTATGTCCAGAAACAGTCACCGCATATACAGAAACTTGAGTATGTGACACACACGTGACACACATCAATAGGAAAGGTTGTAAACTTCAATAAATGGTGCTGGTCAACTGGTTAACCAAAATGGGAAAAAGATAAAATTATATCCCACTACAGACGGAAATCAATTCCAAGAGAATTAGATGGGATAAGCAAAACTTTAAATTGTTTAGAAGAAAATATATTTATGACCTCAGGGTAGGAAAAGATTTCTTAAGTAACGCTCCCCCCACCAAAAAAAAAGCCTCAAAAACCGAAAAGGCAAATAAAATTATTCACTTTAGAGTTAAAATCTTCTATTCAACAAAAACACTAAAAACAAAGTGAAACGACAAGTCACAAACTGGAAGAGATTCACCACACACACACCACTGACAAAGGATTAGTATCAAGAACACACAAAGAACTCCTACTACATAAGAAAAGAGCAAACAAAATTACAAATCAATACGAAAATGAGCAAAGGATAGGAGCTGGCTGGCAGTTCACAGAAGACATAACACAATGGCCAACAAACGTTTGAAAAGATGCTCAGCCTCACCAGTAATCAGGGAAATGCAAAACAAAACTGAGACACCATTTCACATCTGTCAAGCTGGCAGAAAGGAAAAGTCTGACTGGAGCAACTCATCTTGGTGCCACGTGAGCATTAAATAACCCAAGCACACAGGGGCGAGGTTCAGGGCCATCTGGTGAGGATGAAGGTGTATCTCTCTCAGAAACTGTAACTCGAGAATGTTCACTGCAACACCTTGTGTAATAGCACAATCTGAAACCATCTCAGTGTTAACCAACAGGAGACTAGAAAATTAAACTGGAGTACACTTAGACAAGGGGATATCGTACAGGAGTGAAGGTGACACTTAGACAAGGGGACCGTACAGGAGTGAAGGTGACACTTAGACAAGGGGATACCATACAGGAGTGAAGGTGACACTTAGACAAGGGGATACCGTACAGGAGTGAAGGTGACACTTAGACAAGGGAATACCGTACAGGAGTGAAGGAGACACTTAGACAAGGTGATACCGTACAGGAGTGAAGATGAATAAACTAGAGCAACACATATGAAGACAGACGACTAAGCCTCAAAAGGGTAATAATGGTCAGTGAGAAAAGTGATGCAGAATAAATGGTGGGGTAGATACTGTTATAAAACATTTGAAAACATACAAAACAACTCTCTATATAGTTTGTGGATACAGACCTATGTAGTAATGGCAAAAAAACATTTGCAGGCATGATAAATGTCAAATTTAGGATGGAGCTACGCTGAGGAAGGAGGGAGGGAAAAGAACGGAAGAGGGTTGCATAGGAGGCAAATACTTGAAAGAGCTGAAGGGTTGTTACTTGGATTTTCTCAATTACTAGTGAGGCTGAGCATCTTTTCATCCACCTACTGGCCATTTGTGTTTCTTCTGTTGGAATATTTCATGACAATCTGCACAGGCCCCATCATCTGACAGCTGCAGACAGTCTTAGCCGGAGATGAGTCTCAGGATCGTGACTAGGCTCACAAGCATCTCCTGCGGCCAGGCTGGCCTGGGGCTGGATGCCGTGGTGAACAGCTCGCCCGCACGGGGCTGACAGTATTTGAGGGAAGCAGATAAAATCCAGTTAAACACACGCATGACAAATCGTGCTGGTGCTATGAAGGGCACAAACCAGGCTCTGGCAGAGTGTTTCGGGGCATCTCATTTACAGAAGGTGGTCTGAGAGGGCTTCTCTGGAGGGATGGCCGCAAGCGGAGAGCTCCAGAAGACAGTCAGCCACATGGGGAGGGCTGCTGGCTGCAGATGCAGAAACTCGCTACCTCTGAGCCAGCTTCCTGGGAGATGGGAACTAACGACAAGTGGTCTGGGTCCTAGGCTGTGGGACAAAGGCACAAACCCTCTGCCACAGGTTGGACCCTCGCCTGGAACCTCGAGTTTGCCAGCCAGATGCTCATGAATGGAGATCGAGCTGCAGACAGGGTGGGGCCAGTGAGTTCACCAGCCCGTCCATGTCCTCCTGCAGCCGGTTCTGCAGGCCAAGAGCGGGTACTATGCTCTCCTGCCAGCCCCATCCTGGGGGCCCCGTGGAGAAGCAGTGGTGAGCCCCCCAGCCCACCTTACCAGGGCGTTTTCGGGCACACCCAGGACCACATCGTGCAACATGGCTCCACTGCCGAAGTGCTGGGCTATGGACAGTCCGCTCAGGCAGTAGCAGGTGTGGTAGAAGTCCCGGGACCTGGAAGGATGGGGCGACTCTCAGCAGGCGTCCTCTGCTCCCCACCGGCCCCAGCACAGCCTCTGACAACAAGGCCACCGCACAGACGCAGAGGCCCGGGGAGCACTCACGCGTCCCATCCCACCCTCCACGCACCTCGAAGCCTGGCTTCCCCCAGCAGCATTTTTCAGAGCCCCATCCTTCCGCCCTGCTTGATAGCAGGAACTGTAACCTTACAGTCAGTCCTGTCAGCTGTCTTCCGGAAAGGGCTCTCCAGGGTAGTGCTGGCTAAATTAATATAGTTTTTTTTAAAAAAAAATCTCACATCAAAATATCTAGGAATGGGCCAAATTCTTCCTGATAAATTGCTGGGGACTGGCCTTCAGCTGGACCAGGATGCAGAGGCTGCAGGGTGTGTGTGTGCTGGGGGAGTGGGGAGTGAGCAGCAAAGGCAACAGGACTTGACTGGTTTCCCTTTTTCTTTCAGTATGGCACCTAAAGGTATTGAATCTACTCGGTAATAGTCGCCTTGATTATATTCTCTGTTTATGACACTCAGGAGTTTTAAAATCCTGTATCCTCTTCCATTTAAATCAGTTTGGTTAAATAAGAGGAGGGGCTTCCCTGGTGGCGCAGTGGTTAAGAATCTGCCTGCCAATACAGGGGACACGGGTTTGAGCCCTGGTCCAGGAAGATCCCACATGCTGTGGAGCAACTAAGCCTGTGCGCCACATCTACTGAGCCTGTGCTCTAGAGCCTGTAAGCCACAGCTACTGAGCCTATGCTCCAGAGCCCACGAGCCACAACTACTGAGCCTGCATGCCACAAGTACTGAGCCTGTGCTCTAGAGCCCACAAGCTACAACTACTGAGCCTATGCTCTAGAGCCCACGTGCCACAACTACTGAGCCTGCGTGACACAACTACTGAGCCTGTGCTCTAGAGCCCACGTGCCACAACTACTGAGCCTGTGTGCCACAACTACTGAGCCTGTGCTCTAGAGCCCGTAAGCCACAGCTACTGAGCCCGTGAGCCACAACTACTGAAGCCCACATGCCTAGAGCCTGTGCTCTGCAACAAGAGAAGCCACCACACCACAACGAAGAGTAGCCCCCTCTCCACAACTAGAGAAAGCCTGCGTGCAGCAACGAAGACCCAACGCAGCCAAAGATAAATAAATAAAATAAATAAATTTATTAAAAAAAAAATAAAAATTTAAAAGAGGAAAGAAAAGCTACCAACACAGCAATCTGTTCACCTAACTGGAGAGGGGGTGCAAGTCAGCTGGGTAAAAAGGAGAGCACTGGAGGGGCCAGGATGGATGGACGGCACTGGATGGGGGTGCTCCCAGCTGGGCTGCTTCCTCCCATGCCACACGTGCACTAAGCAGCAACACGGAAAGGCCCACCCCGTCCGGCTCTGAGTAGGCCTGAGGTGCTCACCCCTCTCTCCCCGCCCCGCCCCTCCCTCCCCAGAGGCAAGGCACTCACTTGCCAGGTTTATCCAGAAGCCCCCCGGTGGGGCACTGGCAGCACATAAGAATGTACTCCTGCAGGGCCTGCTGATGAAACATCCAGCGGCTCACGCTGAGGGCAGGGTCACCTAGAGGAGACAAAGGATCAGTATGGGCTGGAGCCTAGGAGAAGCCCAGCAAAGGATCAATGACTTCTTTGTATTTTAGGATCCATTAGGAACTGTCAGGGTTTCCCTCTATTCTCCTTGGACTAATCTTGAAAACTACATTCTTGGGACACTTGATTTCTCACCCAAGTCCCGAGACACGTCCCTTCTCCTGAACCTTGAAGAGTCAAAGAGCAGCAGGTCAGAGCGGCACTTGGCTTTACTTGAAGTGTCCCCTTACCCTGGATGACCACCCTAAACCATGTCCCTTGCAGGCATGGACAAACTGTTTAGCTCCGCTTACCAGACTGACCTCTGCTACTGCTCCTGACTTGGTTCACAATTCCTTTCCCTGGGCTTCTTAAGACATTTCCTCCAGTGCATCTCTGAAACTTGTTAACCAGACTCTAATTAGCCAAGAGAACTCTAATGGGGTAATAATGTCTGTTTCTTCTATTGATACTTGTCTTAGCCTGGATTTAGTCTATCTCTAAAGGGAATTCTCCAACTAGCGTTTTGGCTCAAAAAATTTCCCTAAGAAGCATTCTAATAACCACCCTCCTGCATCATATAATAAGCAGAAACTGACAATTCTGGTGATAATATTAAAGTACGGCCAATCAGCAGTCAGAGACCCCTGTGGACCACTCGGTTATCAAGGGTGGAGGAGGGACAAACAATCAATAGATAGATGTGCACGGAAACATTTATGTGGGAATACACATATAGAATGTGCATTAAGTCTCTGGTTAATTTTATACTTTGATACCTGGGCACAAAGGTAGCAAACAATCTGTAAGTGACAACCAAAAGCTAATTTTTCTTCCAGTCTTTTTGTGTTTCTATGCGTTTTTCTATATAGGTATGATAATTTTGTATCTTACGTTTTTCATTTAACCCTACAGGCATACATTTTTCTGTTCTGCTACATAATCTTCATGACCATCATTCTAAAGAGCCATACAGCATTTCATAAAGTGGACGCAAAAGGTAATGGCATCAATATAGGCTCTGGATCCAAACTCTCATATATATGAGTAGAGAATCTTCTGTGATAAAAATTCATCAAAGTTTATAGTAAATGTGGTATATAAAGAGAATATGTAGGCAAAATAGTTAATTTTGGAATATTTATATACATAGAATACTATAGAAAATAATCATTTTTAGATTTCTTAAATGAGAGATGGGAGGAGAGATGGGTGCAGTTGGAAAGTGATCGCCGTCTCCTGGGTTGAGCACTGGATGAGGTGCATGGTCAGCTGATGTTTGGGGGCCACATGCAAAAACCACTCATCTTCAACACCCGAGTCCCGCCCTGCCCCTGAGATGCTCACACTAGAAGAGGCACATGGGAACTGAGCCCAAGGAAGGAGGAGCACTTTCAGGTCCCCCCTCTCATGCTCAGCCTGGCACACAGGCTTACTGAAGGAAGCGCTCACACTATTTTAATTACTTTCCTCTTTGTTCTTTCTCCACCTGTGAGCACAGTGGACTCTGTAGGAGATACATACATATATGATGGGACTTCACTCTATCTTGTTTCCAAGGTTGTTTCCAGTTCCTTGCAATCATAAAAAATGCCGCAATAAACATCTTTGTGAATCTCCTCTATGTCTAGGATTATTTTCTTCAAGTAGATTCACAGGAGTGGAGTGATTCAGTTAAAGGGAATAAACATTTTTAAGGCTTTTAATAGATACTGATAAACTGCTTTAAGACTTTATATAGCTGCCAGCAAAATTTAAGATTTTCCTGTACTACCTCTAGCACTGGTTACTTTGAAAAAAAAGTTCTCAGCAATTAAAATGTTATAAAGAAACAGTACCTGATCATTTGTTTTGATGTGCATGCCTTTAGTTACTAATTAGGGTAAACTGTTCCCCTAACTTTTGCTTACTAGTTCTATTTCCTTTTGAGAGTGTCTGTCCTTTTGTCCTCTGAGATCCAAGAGTCAATTTTATTAATCTAGCTTTTTACTATATTTATTCTTTATCTGTATCATATGGTATACCTATTTCTCCCTTTTGGTTCTACTTTTTTGGTTATATGGGTTTTTTTAATTGCATAAATATAGTTTACACATATGCTGTAATCACAGTGTTGATTTTTTCCTTTGTGATTTCTTATTTTAAGAAGCACATTTAATGGGTACAGGGATTTGGGCAGGCGGTGACGAAAACTCTAAAATTGATTACAGTGATGGTTGCACAACTCTGAATACACTAAAAACTACTGAACTGTACACTTTAAATGGGTAAATTGTTCAGTATGTGAATTACAGCTCAACAAAGCTGTTATTTTTAAAAGCATATTTACTAAACTTTAGGGTAACTGCATTAAACATCTGTACAAAATATACCTTTACTTCATATCCTATAAGAAATAAAAGACTGTTACCTTAAGATAAATGATAACCTATCGCTAAAATTGGAATCTGAAAAGAAAATGCTATGTTTATTATTAAAAAGATTACAGAGTGTTTCAGTTACCCACTACATTATTGAAGTCTAAAGGCTCAAAGTTCATAAACTCGACAAGGAACTTCCTGAGATCTTGAATTTGCACATCAACACACATAATTACGGTGAGATGAAGGGAGATATGATTACAGGCTGATAACTGTGCACTGGAGTCGGCCTTTTAAATCCTTTACATCTCTCCCTTAAAATACAGATCCCCATTATAATGTCATTTTGCATTTCAAAGGTTCCTTTTATCTGAGAAATCAAAAGTTTTTCAAACAGTAACTGACAGGTACAGCCACATGTAGCTCAATTTCACAGGTGGACAAATAAAGCCTGTGGTACATCCCAAAGAACATGGCAGCGACTAGTAACTATCAATCCAAACGCAAAGGCCTGCTGCTATCCTACTGCTCCACAAAAACGAACTGACTCACTAATTTAGTCAGCATTTGATATTTTAAAGATATTAATAGCAATTTGTTCTTGTACTCAAATACCGTCTTCTATACGTAAGGCAGCCACCGCATGGACTACGGAAGAGATAGGGATTGGCCTGGGTTCATGTGCTACAGTTGCTGGTCCCATGTCATCTTTTTAGTTATCAGTATGATCATCATCATCACCTTTTAAAAATGTATTTGTTCACTTACTAAAATAAAAGTAGTAACACATATGGTAAAAAAAAAAAAAAAGAAAAAGAAAAAAAAAAGCAGCCTACAGTACAATAGGAAAAGTACATTTCCCTCCCTCCATCTCCTACCCCTCTCCCAAAGGTACCCATTGTTAAAGGGGAGTTGTGTATACTTCCAGGAAAGCTGGGTGGATGCCAGCCTGTGTGCACACAGACAGACTGTTCTCGGCCTGGCCTGGCCTTTGACACTTTCCATTGTGTCCTGGAGAGCTTTCCACGTGAGCCCATTGTAATGCAGCTACTGTATGAAGAGATCATAATTTATTTAATTGTTAGCCTTTTGATGGGCAGTTGGGTTGTTTGCTATTAAAACTCCACTTCAACACACATCCTTTGCAATGTCTGTGCAGGTAAATTCCTGCCAGCGTCCTCACTGGCTTTAAATAATTTAAACTGATGTCTCCAAACTACCCTCCAAAAAATGATGCACCTATTTACACACCCTCTAACAGTGAAAAACAGGGTCCCACTGTTTTTATTTGCATTTCCTTAACTATCACCTTTTTATCTGATTAATGGCCATCTACAGATGGCAGGGCTCTGATACCATGATAGGTGGCAATCAGGTATTATAAAGCAAGTCACTTACGCATGTTTTACTTTGTTTCCTCACCTGTAAAATCGGAATAATGATAGAACCTGTTTCTTTTTCTTTTTCTTTTTTTTGGCCATGCAGCTTGCGGTATGTCAGTTCCCCGACCAGGGATTGAACCTGGGCCACAGCAGTGAAACCCCGGAATCTTAACTACTAGGCCACCAGGGAGTTCCCAGACAGTATTTGTTTCATAGGGCTGTTTGGAGGATCAAATGAGAAAATACATGTGTAATACTCAGTTCTGCCCCTGGCTTGCGGTGAGCATGTGGTAAGTCTCAGTAGTTGTAGCAGCTGTAGTAGAAGTTATAATAATATCAGTTCTTTTTCTGTCTGTTCTGAACCTGTCTGTTCAGATCCTCTGCCTGTTTTTCAGTTGGGTTGTTCATGTTTCTTACTGCTTGGTATGACTTTCTCAAATGAAATTAAGCTCTTCATCATTTATCCAAATATTTTCCCCACCTTGCTACTAGTTTTGTTTATAGAATTTCTCTTTTGTAGAGTAACTTTTGTTGTTCTCATTTATGGAAGAAAGATATATTACTGTAGAAAAATTAGAAAATAGAAGTAAAAAACAAAGAAAACAGGGCTTCGCTGGTGGCGCAGTGGTTGAGAGTCAGCCTGCCAGTGCAGGGGACGTGGGTTCGTGCCCCAGTCCGGGAAGATCCCACATGCCGCAGAGCAGCTAGGTCCGTGAGCCATGACCGCTGAGCCTGCGCGTCCGGAGCCTGTGCTCCACAACGGGAGAGGCCACAACAGTGAGAGGCCCGCGTACCGCAAAAAAAGAAAAAAAAAAAAGAAAAAAATATCACCTGTCATTTCACAACCCAGATACCTTCCATTAATTTTCTGGAGTCAACTCTTCACTGAAAATGGAATTACATACATACTGCTTTGAAACCTAACTTTGATCACAGTATATTGTGAATATCGTTCTACGTCGCATCTCCTTTTGACTCCTAATGTCAGCATTTTGCCCACCACTCAAAACACTCCCGTCTTCCGGATCCCTGCCTAGTCCAGGTCCACTGTTTGCTGAGACGTGAGCTTCGGGCCTAACATGGGCCTCCTTCCAGGCAGTGAAAAAAGCTGGAAGCACCAAGATTCACAGGCAACTAACTTTTCCCACAGGCAGAGCTTTGAATGTGACTAGTCCTCCAGAACATGCACTATGATAAACAAAATGTGAACCAGGGCCCCCTTGAAGACTTTGGCAGGTAGCCCTTCTGTTACGCTCTCACTAGATTTTCCTGGCAGCTGCAGAATGACTGCATCTTAATCCTGCCAGGGACAGGTTTGTGAAAGGCTGACGGTGTGACCCAGAGGCTTGACCTCACCAGTTCCAAACAAAGAGATCACTAAAACCCCAAGTTATTTCTGTTTTGAAACGCCGGACTCTCGGGGGACTTCTGACTTCCCTAGTACAGTGTTCAGCCAGAGATTGTGCAGGTTCCAGAGTCAGGGGACGTATCTCAGCTGAGACATATCTCAGCACCCTGAAACCCTGAAGCTGAAAGCCCGGGGGCTCCAAGCCAAGGACGCTCAGGACAGACCGCGACGGGGAGGATGGGGCGATGGGGAGACAGGACAGAGGCTCTGCTGACTTCAGTTCGGTACCCAAAGTGGCCACAACTTAAATGAAATTAAGAAACGAAAGAAAGGGGCTCAGAAAAAAACAGCCAAACAAGAAGAAAACGTGTGTGGGGCAGGGCGGAGGTGGGATGGGCGGGGGTCGGGGGCAGCAGAAAAGATTCTCATCTTCTACATTTGAGCAATGAATAACCCAACTACTAAGTCCAAAGAAAAGCTTCCCTCTGGGCCAAGGGATCTCATTCCAAGACCAGATCTGCGCCCAGCAGGGCCTCCAGACCTCCCCTCTCCCACTGGTTTCCTCAAGACACCCTGTTCTCACATAAAATAAATGAAAATGATGATTCCGGAGGCAGCCGGTGGCCTGAGATGTCGAGAGGTAACAAGGGAAGGCTCCCAGAAGTTTGCTCTCTAGCTCACTGCTTGGATCTGCATTCCCATCTGAGGCTCCACAGAGATGAACCCAGGTCTCTCCGCTCCAGTGGTGCGGGGCAGGGGGGACAAACCCACATCCAGGATTCTTCGGTGAATCGAAAATACAACACTTCTAATGGCGGCAACCACGCAGCCAGCCCGCCATGGTGGGTCTTTGCTCCAGGGGTTCTGGTTCTCTGCCCGCTTACGCAACTGCCTTTCTGTCACTGCTGTGACCATGTGCGTAGTGTGGGTTTTCAGTTCTGACGTGACACATAGAGAGTTCTGCACCGGAAACTGCGGCTTCACACGGAGTTGAGGTGGTGGTCACCGTGGAGCCAGGCCCCTGCCTCCCGCTAGCCATAGCCAGAGTGAAGCAGCAGTGGCCCCTAAACCACTGGGATGGAATCCTAGCCTGAGGCGGGAAGGTCCACACTGGGCACCTCAAAATCCAGGACAGACAGCCTATTTCAACCCCTCTAACAGAGCGCCCTGGCCTCCGACTCGGTCAGCAGCTGAGGGGAGTCACCCAACCCTGCCTCCAGCCCCTGGGCTCACCTTGGGCGTGCAGGGCACGGTGGAGCAGAGGCAGGAGCCCCGCCTGCCAGAAGGAGTAGCAGCCGTCCACCAGCTTGTTGCAGCGGCCCTGAAATCCACCTTCAAACCGCATCTGCCGGCTCGTCACCCATTGCTGAGCGTGAGACAGAGAAGGGAGAGGCAGCTGTAGGTTAAAAGAGGCACAAAATCCAGCAAGCCCAGATCCCCAGAGGCCAATCTGGGAGGGAGGGGTCCCGTCTCTTGGCTTCCTGGCACCCGGGTTGTGGCGCTTTGGCCTCGGACTTCCTCACCCTCACTGCCGCAGACTACAGTGCAACATCTGGTCCCACCCTCTTGAGGCAACCAGCATGAATCTCTGCTTAGGGCCTAACAGACAACTAACCACCTTTTCCCAGGTTCCAAGTGGGTTCTGGTGCTGAGAGAACAAGTGCGCCAAATTGGCCTGAAAGGAAACCTGCAAGCATCTTTTTTTTTTTTTTTTTTTTTTTTTTGAGATACGAGGGCCGCTCACTGTTGTAGCCTCTCCCATTGCGGAGCACAGGCTCCGGACGCACAGGTTCAGTGGCCATGGCTCACGGGCCCAGCCGCTCCACGGCATGTGGGATCTTCCCGGACCGGGGCACGAACCCGTGTCCCCTGCATCGGCAGGCGGACTCTCAACCACTGCGCCACCAGGGAAGCTCAAGCATCTCTTAATAAATAAGGTGTAACTAGGAAGTTTAAGGCCAGACCACCAATGGCTCATTTCTATTCACTTTCCCTGCTTGGGGAAGTTTATTAAAAGCAGATAAATGGAATTTTGTGCTACAAGTCATCAGATGATCTCAAACTACTCTTGACTTTTACTTGGCACCTGAGGAAATTCATCCAAGATTTCTTAGCATGGCCCTTGTCCCTCGCACGACTGGGGGCAGAAGCCGTTAGCCCTGGTGAACGAGGATGGCTCTGTGTGGTCTAGCCTCTCTGCTATCCCAGGGGAAACCTGCTGGCTGACAGAAGAAAAGAGTTTACTTTGAACCTGTAAGATGGCTCTTGGTGTCACTCGGTGGTCACACGTGATGCATACTTATCTCCAAGTTTTCTAAACACACTCTACTATGAATATGGAGATGGTGAAGGGTTTGGCCTGGAGGCCGAGCAGATAATATCTCCACTTCCCTCCCAGCCCCCCAAGGCAGTTCCAGCCACCTGCCAGCGACTCACGGAGCAGCCTCACCAAACTGAAAGGTACAGAGTACGGTATTTCCCCTGTACCTACGTTCTTACTAGACTGAGTTCCTGAAAGGAGTCACTAAGGACCCTCTTCAGAAGGAGTCCAGCCCTCCTTTAATTAATAACTGTAGACTTTAGATTATATCCCTGTTCAAAGTAACACCCACCCATAGAGAGTCACAATCCAAAATTCTTAAAAAGACAGAAAAACTGCACTGCAGGTGCAGGCACTAATATATCCCCAGTCAGTCTTAAATGAACCAGCACTTTAGGACTGATGCCATTTAATGAAAGCAGGCGAAGCATTACTCAAGAAAACAGCCACTACAGCACGGAGTCCATTCTTCACTTTTACTTACCCCACAGATTACGTGTTTCTAACCTAGACTAATTATTTCTTTCTAGTGCCTAAGTCCATGGATTTATTCTGTTTCCCTTGCCTATATGAATTCATAAAATCCTTCAAATATGGGTCCTAGTTCTCCCAGAGCGAACAGAGGGGAGGGAGTAGTTTGGATAAGAAGGTCGCACCTACTATGTACCAGGCTGTTTATACCTGTTCTCGCCTTTGACCTTCAAAGAACTGTTACTTCTACCTTACAGAGAAAAAAAATTGTAGTTAAAACAGACTAGACCATTTTCCCAAGGTCATATAGCTGTGAAGTGGCACAGACAGGGTTCAAATCCAGAACACTGTTATTGTAACTGAGGCATCTGCTTATTCCTTATTTCTGCCTGGGAGATGGAGCTTTTATGTTTCACGCCTTGTTGGTGAGCAGTTTTCAAAATGTCTGATAAACTCGAAGTCTGTGCACAAAGTTGGCCATTTTGGCATACACCTTCAAGGCTGTAAGAACCTTCAAGAAGAGTATGCTATAGGAGGCTTCCTAAAGGTAAGGACAAAATGCTGCTGGTCATATCTGTATAGAGTATAATAGAAACTGTCTTGGAAGCTCAAGATGGGTGTCACAATGGTTCCTATGATGGGAACCTGACATCTGAACTTGGGGAGAGGAGATGAATATCAGTTGTAGCTGGTTTGCTTTGAGGTCATGGTGAGGGAATAAATGCTTCCCCAAAGATAGCTCCTTTGTGGCTCTGTGTGTGTGTGTGTTTATGTACTAGGCCTCCAATGATAATTTAGCTATAATCTAACAAGTCCCTGAAGCTGACTGTGCTCTGAGTTCAATCTGAATATTGGGCAGGAGCTTGGAGTCGAGACATAAATGCCTGGGCCACCTTCTCTGTGCATTACCCGGCTGTGCCTAGCTCATGTAAAGGTAGTTACTAAACGTGCACATAGTGCAGCAGGTAATAAAAGCTCAGCTTCAAAATGCCTCAAAGCTCTTCTCATAATTTCTTCTCCCAGGAGAATCTTTCTAAGGCACATGATAACCTCTAATTTTAAGAGGCTGAAGCTATACTTCTCTTTGAAGTAGAAGGAAGGTACTCTGGCCCATACCAGATGTCTGAGGGATTCAAGAAGCCTCTGGAATTGGTCTAACACACTGTACAGAAAGTTCAGAGCAGGAACATGGAAAGGCAGGAAGAAGGGGACTGAAACTGAGCACAGATGTTCACCCCTTGCACTTTCTTGGTACAGTGCTGAGCACTCCAACAACGGCATCTGGAGCTTCGTTACAGGACTGTTAGTTCACAGCTCCAGGCAGGAACTGTTAGCCCTTCCCACAGCCAACCGTCCCTTAAGCCGGCATGCCTGAGCAGTCACATCTCAGGGGCCTGGGGCCTGAGAGGAAGACGGATCACCAAGTACTTACTAATAAGCTCTTCAAGTTCAAGAAGCGTTCCTTCTTGAGGATGACCAGTGCAGCCAGGCCACAGAAGGTATAGCCGCCGTGGGCTTCCATCCCTGGCACCCCGCCAATTCCACCTTCCCAATTCTGACACCTGGAAGGAGATTGAGAAAAGCAGACTGAGTGTCAACCAATGAGCACAAGTGCAGGACCACCCTCGATGGCAAAGGATGAGTTTGCTTAGTTTAATGCAACTATATTCAATAGCTGTAACTATATTCAATATCTTGTAATAAACTATAATGGAAAAGAATATGAAAAAGAATATATATATAAAACTGAATCACTTTGTTGTACACCAGAAACTAACACAACATTATAAATCAACTATACTTCTATTAAAAAAACAAACAACATTGCAACTATGAATGGAAAGATGCTAATTAACTTTTAGAAATGCCTTTTCCTCAAAAAAAAAAAAAAAAGGAAACTCAGACATAGTCTACTAATGTAACAAACATAGTACCTCAAGTCATTACTTTTTGGAAAAAGTTATAAAATCATGCGTATAGTGTGATAACCATCAGGTTAAAATAAAATTGAAAAATAATTGCTAATTCTGGTTATCTTTTAGTACAGGTCTATTGCTGATATTTTTCCTCTTTATTTTTCTGTATTTTCAAAAAGTTTCTATAGTGAAAATACATACTTTTATAACTATTCAAAGTAAACTTATTTTTTTAATTACAATTTCCTACAATTTCAAATTACTTTATTATCATAATAATTATTTGGGATTAGACTATATATTTAAGAGTATATTTTCTAGTAAAAAACATGAGTAATCTTTGGCTCAGCAATATAGGGTCATTTCTAGGAATTAATCTTATAAAGTAAGTAAGAAATGTGTTCAAAAATCAGATTGTAAGAATGTTTACTGTATTCCCATTTATAACAGTGAAATATTAGAAACAACTCAGAAGCTCAACAGTAAGGGACTCGCTATATAAATTATGGTATGTCCATATAACAGAATACTACACAGTCATTTAAAATAATGCTACAGAAGTATACTTAAAAATGTTCCAAATACATTACATGAAAAAGTTATAAAATGATAATATACTGCATGATTTTTCTGGAATTCTGGAAACATATACAGCAAATGAGTGGTTAGTGGTGGATTACAAGCAGTTAGATTTTCTTTTTGCTTGTTTATAATAAACATGTTTTATCTGTGAAATAAGAGATTTTCTTTTCAGTATATTTTCATATAACATAGAACTTTACTTCCAATGATCTACAGGTATGTACAGTCACACTCCCTCCAGGTGTGTCTGCCTCACAAATCCTGACAGGTGCACAGGTGGATGAGCACTTAATCCAACTTCTGGGTAGAAGAGAAAGGAACCTGCAACACCTCCTGTCTTCCAGGTACCTCTCATTAAAGGAGAGGCCTTGGGAACTCAGAGGCCCTTTTCAAAGAGGCCCAAGGCCCAGGGAGATCACAGCAGAGTGCAGAGTCAAGAACTGGCTACCATCCCCTGAACAGATTCTTCAGCATCCTCTAACCCCTAACCCCACCACCACCCAAAGACACACAATCCAAGTTTTCTTTCCAGTGCATTTGGCTTCATGGAGCATAGGAACAGCTCAAGTTTGAAAGGTCTGATGAGTGAAGAACATGCAAGGGACCTCTGAATTTTTTTTTTTCTTAACTTACCTTTAAAAATGTTTTTTGAGTTAAAAAAAAATAATAAAACAGTATAAAAGAATAAACAATAAAAAGTTACAACTCCTGCTGAGCCTGGCCTCCTAGTTCCTCTCACCAGATGAGTTTCTATGTCTCAGTCTCTCCTTCTCTCCACACATACACACATGCACACACACACAATATACATTTATTTACATATTCCACTTTCCATCCCTTTGTTTTTACATGCATGAGAGCAATTTAGTAAAATTCTTTGGGAGTATCTTCTAGTTAAATATAACTGATTGAACACAAGAGTCCAGTAAAATGAAAGTAAAGGAATTTTAAAAAAGGATAAACCCACAAGGGTAAAGAGAATAGGAGAGGATATAAATACAGACAGGAGATAACAAAATTGTGAAAGCTGGAAAAGGAGAGAGGTAAGACGTAACTGACTTAACAGAACCGAGAAACCTACACCAGTCCTGGGAGGAAAGGAGGAAAGAAGAAATAGAAAGCAAGGTGATATGTTCCGATGACAAGCCGGGGGACACAAGGTACCCCTAAAGTGGGATGAGTTTGAACCAAGTTGACTGGTGGTAAATTTATAAGAGAATCAGCTATACCTCCAGGTACCCAGCAGAAGATGGGAGGTTTCAGGCGCTGAATGAAGAGGAACTGAATTCCAGGATTTCCAGCACAGCTGAGAGCAGGCAGAGGCACTGTACTGAGCAGGGGGATTAAGTGTGTCTAAGATCTGAGCACAAGCACCCTCAACCCCTTTCCCTATTAGTGTTTCACAAAGCTGGCTGCTAACTTCATAGCCCAACCAGGAATCTGGAAGATTCTTCTCTAGGGAAATGGATAAACCCAAGGGAAAAACCCTACAGATATTGATATATGAGAATTCCCCCATGAATGGCTGCATCCCAGCCCACCGTGACACACACAGTGTTTTAGCACCTGACACTTAAATATGAACACCAGACATTTGAGCAAAGTCTCTTACATGAAAGAGACTTTTATGTAAAACATGAAACAAAAATAAGACAAATAAACAAAAATAAATTGGAGGAAATAATGTAGGGAGCAGAAGTAAACTTTAAGTTATATCTTTAGATAAAATATTATACACAAAATAAAAACACTGCAAGGACAAATATCCCTGAAACAAGAACAGGAGAGAATATAAAAAGGAAGTATTCTTTATAAATGGAGATTAAAAGTTAAAATAGAACTGCAGAAATAAAAACTTAACAGAGGGATTAGAAGATAAAAGGTAAGGGAATCTCTTAGAAAGCACAATAAGAAAGATGGAGAGATCAAAGATAGGCAAAAAATGTTCGAAAAATTAGAAGACCAATTCCACCTATTGGATGTTATAAAAAGAGCAAACAAAGAAAATGGAGGGGAAGCAGTTATCAAAAAAATAATAAAGTTTCTTGGAAGTAAAGCACATGCAATTCTAGATTGAAGATAACTGCTGAGTGCCCAGCACAATGAATGAAAAAAGAAATCCGTATCATGGTTCATCATCATGAATTTTTCAAACAGCAAGAATAAGAGAAACAAAACAAAAACAACAATGGATTGGGAATACAGTAGATTGGGAGGCAGTAAAGCACAGTGGTTACCCTAACAGGTTTTGGTCACTTAATTTCTTTGTATTTTAGCTTAATGTCAAATTCAATATCCCATCATTTGCTATATATGGAAACTATGACATGGAGAAGTTGAACAATTTATCCAAGGCACAAAGCTAATAAATGACAAAACTGGGCTTCAATCCCAGGCAGTCAGAATTTCACATCTAGTTAAGTGCCTAACAAACCAATCCTGCAAATAACTATATACTCTGGACAAAACACACTAAAACAACTTCCTGAGGGCTCAGCAAACTGAAAAAAGCTGGGGATTTGAAAGTTGGAGCAGTCAGTCCCTCCCCTCCCCCACCCTATTTTTTTTCTTCCTGATTTGCCCTGAGGATGGCTACAGTCACCTAACAGTGGCAGCAGCAGGTCAGGGGAAGGCAGCTGAAGCTAACAGAAGGCCCACCATGTTTCTGGCAAGAAGAACCAGGCTGACAGTAATTGAGGAGGAATCCCAGAAAGAGGAGAGCCAGAGAAGGAAAACCCAAATTCCATGTTTAAACTTCGCTTAAAATTTTACCTGACCCTGAATTACACATGCATTGGGCAAAATGAAAGCAGCTTCTGACCAAGAACTGATCCAAGACCTGAGCCCCTGCCCACTGCAGGTGTGTCTAACCAAGTTGATTGCCTGCTAAAGGAAAAATATCAACACTCTTTAAAGCAATCTGACAGAATCCAATCTCTGCAATATAACATCACAATGTCCAGGGTACAGTCCAAATATTACTTGACATAGACACTCAGGCAAGTGAGACATGTCAACTCCAAGACAGCCAGATGTTGAAATGACCAGGCAAGAATTTTAAAGTAGATATTATAATTTTATATTTACCTCAGTGAAGTGAAGAAAAATACACTTGTAATGAATGAAATGATGGGAAATCTCAACTGAGAAAAACAGAAAGTATAAAAAAGAACCAAAGCCAGGTAGTCCAGATCAAAAGGCTATATACTCTCAATCTTTAAACTATCGCTCCCTTACTCTTGAGTATTACATACCAAATCCTCAGTAAATGCTGGTTACCATTATTATCAGCCTTTCTAACAATGACACTGGTAGCCAGAAGATAATGGAGCAATGCTTAAAAATTCTGAAGGAATACAATTCATCCAGTTTCCAATTTAGAAGTCTCTAACCAAATAAACTATAAATCAAGTATGAGACTAGAATAAAAATACATGCAAAATCTTTAAAATGTACCTCCGAAGTTCTCTTTTTGGGGATCTGTTGGAATACGATATGTGATTCATTAAAATGAGTGAGTAAACCAAGAAAAAGGAGGATGGGGCTTTAACAAAGCAGAGAAGTGAAGCGAATTTCCTGCTGAAAGGAAGCTTCTGGATTTCTGCTGTGCAGCAAGCTGAGAGCAATCTGTCCAGTCTGAAGCAGAAGGGCAGAGGCCCCAGGAGGGATAACTCAAAACGCACGTGCACACACACATACACAAACACACACACACACAAGAGAACTGATACATTACCTGAAGTGTTTAACTGTATTGAGAATAATTTTATAGCTCTGGCAGAAAATTCAGGAATTAAGAGGTAATAATTAATTCCAAGAAAGTAAAAGTTATACAAAAAGGTAAATATGATCATAGTAGCTCATTTGGTTTAGCTGAAAATTGTATTTTCATAGTAGTAAGTACTACTTTGATAAAAATTAAAATGTAAAAAATAAAATACAGCTTGGATGTAATTCCTCAATAGT
This sequence comes from Mesoplodon densirostris, assembly GCF_025265405.1. Lineage (NCBI taxonomy): Eukaryota > Metazoa > Chordata > Mammalia > Artiodactyla > Ziphiidae > Mesoplodon > Mesoplodon densirostris. The sequence continues at coordinate 38,191,398 of NC_082664.1, forward strand.
ATGTATAAATCTACTATACCTTTTTTTAAATTATGAAATAATTTGAAGGATCCACGAAAGTATAGCAAATAATATATAGAACATACATGTACCTAACACCTAGCTTTGATTTAGCCATATGCATTTCAGGTTTTTTTATTTTAAACAAACAATTACAGATACAATTGAAGTCTCCTGAGTAGAAGTACAGACGTCCCTTAATCTCATTTTCTTTACTTTCTCCCCCAAAGTAAGCACCATCCTGAATTTGGTGTTTATCCTTCCCAGCATGTTTTTATATTACTACATGTGATTCTTCCCATAAACAGTATAGAATTGTTTTGCATGTTCTCAAATTTTAAGCAAATGTGATCTGCATGTTTTCTTTAACATCCTTTTTTTTCCCCAACAGTGTTTTTGAGATTCACCCATATTGATACGTGTAGCTCTAGTTCATTCATTTTAAATGCTATATTATATTTCAATATGACTACACCATAACTCACTTATCCATCTTGTGCTTGTGAACATTTAATCTGTTTTCAGCGTTTTACTATTATAAACAAGTCCTATGTTTGTCTCTCTCATGCATGTGGTGTGAGTTTCTGGAGAAGTGGAATTTTGGGGTCATCAGCAAGGGCATCTTTGAGATATTTCCAAATTGCTCTCCAAACTGGTTGAAATCCATTTAGACTCTGACCAATACTGTTTACCCAAGGTTTTGATCCTTGCCAATCACATTAAAGAAAGTTTGGAAAAGAAGAAAACTTTTAAAGTATTTCTGAAATGCACAATCCTTCAACCCAGATATCTCTTGTAATTTTATATTCCCTTCTCTGGTCCTTCTGCACTTTATTTTTCAGAAGTCTTGACCGCCTGCTGTCTAAGAGGCAGGACAGATCCCAGCTTCTCTCACCTTGCGATCCATTCAGCAGTGCCCTCAAACAGGTCTGGAGTGATGATGTTGGTCAGAGAAGCTACCGAGGCGGCACAGTACGCACTTCTGGAAGGACAGAAATAGAGGGGCAAGTGTTAAGCTTTAAGGAGGAGCTTGAACAAGGCTCACTGAACTTTTTGGACGGATTGCTCTCTGCCTTGTAAGCTGTAATCACTGCCTGTCCTCACTCCAAGCCCATGGTCAGTCCTCCTGGGTCTCCAACCAGGAGTTCTGACATTCTATTTCAATAGAGTTGCTCATGGCACAGCCTCAGTGAAAGAACATGACATTCTAGTCTCCCTTCCTCCACATGGTCAAATCTACACCAGATGAAATAACAGCCATAACAATTCCTGTGGACAGTGAATTCAGCTTTTCTTTCAAAGACCTACAATGGCTCCCCAAATTCCATGCTGTCATTCAGGTATTTCTGACATGCTCATTCAGTTGTCAGTACTGTTTTTAGATCCAGGACTTGTCTGGTTACGGCATGGACAAGTTAAAGGTTAACTGTATCTTTTCCAAACAGACACAACTCCAAAGCAGGCCGCCAGACCACACTGGCTGCTTAGACCAGGCAAGAGGGACCGAAATGTATGAGCCCAGTCAGATCCATTCCTCAGGCTTCTAGAGCAAGAAAAGGGTTTTGATTTCAAGCATCCCACCAGTACACACACACACACATGCACACACTCTCTCTCTCTCTTTAAAGGGAAAAGAAAGAACATGTCTGTTTTTTTCCCCACATGTTATCCTACATGATTTGGAATAATTCTTGCCATTCCATCCTGTCAGCCCTAATTCTTCTCAGGACACCTTTTATTTCAGCTGATCCCTCTATTATGAAACACGTCTACAAACTGTCTTTTCTTCCCTTCCAGGGTCTTTTCAAACATCCAACATCTCAGCTCTGTTTTATGTTGAAGACAAAACCAGTCTGTTCTAATTCTGTTTACAGATCCTTTTTCTAAGGGCTCCTAAGGAATATAAAAGGGAGGAGAGAGAAGGGTCCAGCTTCCATATTGTTCAATATGGACGTAACACTAAGCCAAGTGCACTGGGGCTCTCCAGTGAGCCACAGGCATTATTCTCCTCCCAGCATTTTTAACAGCCTGCTCATGCCGGCCAAAGGCACAGCAGAGGCTGAGTTCTACCAGCAGGCATCAGAAGCATGAAGAGTCCTTTCTGCCAAATGTTGCCATCTACCATAAGCTAACTTCGAAAGTCTGACCTAACTGCTCTCAGGTCTCAAGCCTCTCAAAGGGCTTCAAAGGTATTTGCTCTTGAATCCCAACATAACCTCTGCTGTAGGGAGGCGGCGAACACAGGGCGGTCGCCTCATAAATGGAAGAACTGAGACCTGCTGCCAGACCTCACACTGAGACCGGGAGCGAACAAAACACACCATTTTTGAGCATCTTCTTCCTCTCTCCCTCTATCCAGTCATCACATCTCTCAGATTTGTCTACTACCCTCCATCCTCTCTGCTGTTACCCAAATCCAAGTCACCATTAACCTGGGTCGGTCTCCCTCTAGCCCTGAAACCAGAGGATTTTCACTAAAACACTACGATCTATTCACTGTAACTGCAGAACTTGTAATAAAATACAAATCAGATTGTGTCACTCCCTACTGAAAACTTGTCAGTGGCTTCCCACTTCCCTTAAAATAAACTCCAGCCTTCTCAAGGAGACTTCGGGGCCCCTCTGACTATTCCCAGCCTGGCCGTCCAGCTTCATTTCTCCCCCTGCCCACCAGGCCTCTGCACTTCAGCAACACTGAACTTCTCCTTCCCTGAACACACTCTATGCTCTGTCACCAAAACTTTTGCAAATGCTGGGTCCCTATCTCCCCACTACCCACCCAGAATGCTTCCGGTTATATAACCTAGATTAGGAGGTCAGGAGTACATAACTGCTCTTTTCTTAAGATCTGAGAAAAAAATGGTGCTTGCTATGAGTTCATTGCAACTGGATTAGTGGCAGCCCACAGGAGCTGTGAATGCCTGAATAAGCTCATCTCAGAAACTGGAAGGAGTTGCGACAGACCTGAAAGATCAAGAGACCAGTTCTGCCTAACCCAGAATGAGACAAGCTGGCCTCCAGATGCCAAACTGTCCCCATCAACTGCTGCTTCTCTTCAGGTCAAATCCAATCAACAGCACTCAGGAGTAACTGCTGATGCTTCCGGGCAAAGACAATTAAAGGAAGACAAAGTGAAAAGTGATGGAACTGGGGCACTAGAAACCACGCAAAGCAGGGAAACTGCATGAGACCTGCTAGGTTACATCCATCATTCGCATCTTTAATCCTCTGTAAATGAAAAGCATGGCTCGAACGGCAGAACATTACCAGAGGAGCTCGGGTAGAGGAGGAATATGGTTACAGTGCTCTTCAGTGAAACAAACATATTTTATTGGAGGGGCTTCCTAGCATTTGTCTAGCAGATATGAATAAGAAAACAGAAGGAGAGAAAGATAAGATAAAAAGCAGAGGGCTATGTACCAGATGAAGGAACAAGATAAAACCCCAGAAAAACAACTAAATGAAATGGAGATAGGCAATCTTCCAGAAAAAGAATTAAGAATAATGATAGTGAAGATGATCCAGGACCTCGGAAAAAGAATGGAGGCAAAGATTGAGAAGATGCAAGAAATGTTTAACAAAGACCTAGAAGAATTAAAGAACAAACAAACAGAGATGAACAATACAATAACTGAAATGAAAACTACACTAGAAGGAATCAATAGCAGAATAACTGAGGCAGAAGAACGGATAAGTGACCTGGAAGACACAATGGTGGAATTCACTGCTGCAGAACAGAATAAAGAAAAAAGAATGAAAAGAAATGAAGACAGCCTAAGAGACCTCTGGGACAACATTAAACGCAACAACATTCACATTATAGGGGTCCCAGAAGGAGAAGAGAGAGAGAAAGGACCCGAGAAAATATTTGAAGAGATTATAGTCAAAAACTTCCCTAACATGGGAAAGGAAATAGCCACCCAAGTCCAGGAAGTGCAGAGAGTCCCATACAGGATAAACCCAAGAAGAAACACGCCAAGACACATAGTAATCAAATTGGCAAAAATTAAAGACAAAGAAAAATTATTGAGAGTAGCAAGGGAAAAATGACAAATAACATACAAGGGAACTCCCATAAGGTTAACAGCTGACTTCTCAGCAGAAACTCTACAAGCCAGAAGGGAGTGGCATGATATACTTAAAGTGATGAAAGTGAAGAACCTACAACCAAGATTCCTCTACCCAACAAGGATCTCATTCAGATTCGATTAAGAAATCAAAAGCTTTACAGACAAGCAAAAGCTAAGAGAATTCTGCACCACCAAACCAGCTCTACAACAAATGCTAAAGGAACTTCTCTAAGTGGGAAACACAAGGGAACAAAAGGACCTACAAAAACAAACCAAGGGCTTCCCTGGTGGCGCAGTGGTTGAGAGTCCACCTGCCGATGCAGGGGACACGGGTTCGTGTCCCGGTCCAGGAAGATCCCACATGCCTCACAGCGGCTGGGCCCGTGATCCATGGCCGCTGACCCTGCGCGTCCGGAGCCTGTGCTCCGCAACGGGAGAGGCCACAGCACGGAGAGGCCCACGTACCGCAAAAAAAAAAAAAAAAAAAAAAAAAACCCGAGAACAATTAAGAAAATGGTCATAGGAACATACATATCAATAATTACCTTAAATGTGAATGGATTAAATGCTCCAACCAAAAGACACAGGCTCACTGAATGGATACAAAAACAAGACCTGTATATATGCTGTCTACAAGAGACCCACTTCAGACCTAGGGACATATACAGACTGAAAGTGAGGGGATGGAAAAAGATATTCCATGCAAATGGAAATCAAAAGAAAGCTGGAGTAGCAATACTCATATCAGATAAAATAAACTTCAAAATAAAGGATGTTAAAATTAATTAATTAATTAATTTAAAAAAATAAAGAATGTTACAAGAGACAAGGACACTACGTAATGATCAAGGGATCAAACCAAGAAGATATAACAATTATAAATATATATGCACCTGACATAGGAGCCCCTCAATACATAAGGCAACTGCTAACAGCTATAAAAGAGGAAATTGACAGCAACACAGTAATTGTGGGGACTTTAACACCTCACTAACACCAATAGACAGATCATCCAAACAGAATATTAATAAGGAAACACAAGCTTTAAATGACACAATAGACCAGATAGATTTGATATGTATAGGACATTCCATCCAAAAACAGCAGATTACACTTTCTTCTCAAGTGCACACAGAACATTCTCCAGGATAGATCACATCTTGGGTCACAAATCAAGCCTCAGTAAATTTAAGAAAATTGAAATCATATCAAGCATCTTTTCTAACCACAACGCTATGAGATTAGAAATCAATTACAGGGAAAAAACGTAAAAAACACAAACACATGGAGGCTAAATAGTACGTTATTAAATAACCAAGAGATCACTGGAGAAATCAGAGGAAATAAAAAAATACCTAGAGACAAATGACAATGAAAACACGACAATCCAAAACCTATGGGATGCAGCAAAAGCAGTTCTAAGAGGGAAGTTTATAGCTATACAAGCCTACCTCAAGAAACAAGAAAGGACTTCCCTGGTGGCACAGTGGTTGAGAGTCCGCCTGCTGATGCAGGGGACATGGGTTCGTGCCCCGGTCCTGGAAGATCCCGCATGCCGCAGAGCGGCTGGGCCCGTGAGCCATGGCCGCTGCACCTGCACGTCCGGAGCCTGTGCTCCACAATGGGAGAGGCCACAACAGTGAGAGGCCTGCGTACCACAAAAAAAAAAAAAAAAAAAGAAACAAAAGAAACAAGAAGGGCCTCCCTGGTGGCGCAGTGGTTGAGAGTCCGCCTGCCGATGCAGGGGATACGGGTTCGTGCCCCGATCTGGGAGGATCCCATATGTCGCGGAGCGGCTGGGCCCGTGAGCCATGGCCGCTGGGCCTGCGCATCCGGAGCCTGTGCTCCGCAACGGGAGAGGCCACGACAGTGAGAGGCCCGCATACCGCAAAAAAAAAAAAAAAAAAAAAAAAGAAACAAGAAAAATCTCAAATAAACAACCTAACATTACACCTAAAGGAACTAGAGAAAGAAGAACAAACAAAACCCAAAGTTAGCAGAAGGAAAAAAATCATAAAGACCAGAGCAGAAATAAATGAAATAGAAACAAAGAAAACAATAGCAAAGATCAATAAAACTAAAAGCTGGTTCTTTGAGAAGATAAACAAAATTGATAAACCATTAGCCAGACTTGTCAAGAAAAAGGGGAGAGGACTCAAATCAATAAAATTAGAAATGAAAAAGGAGAAGTTACAACAGACACCACAGAAATACAAAGCATCCTAAGACACTACTACAAGCAGCGCTATGCCAATAAAACGGACAACCTGGAAGAAATGGACAAATTCTTAGAAAGGTATAACCTTCCAAGACTGAACCAGGAAGAAATAGAAAATATGAACAGACCAATCACAAGTAATGAAATTGAAACTGTGATTAAAAATCTTCCAACAGGAGCTTCACTGGTGGCGCAGTGGTTGAGATTCCACCTGCCGATGCAGGGGACACAGGTTCGTGCCCCAGTCTGGGAGGATCCCACATGCCGCAGAGTGGCTGGGCCCATGAGCCATGGCCACTGAGCCTGAGCATCTGGAGCCTGTGCTCTGCAACGGGAGAGGCCACACAGTGAGAGCCCCACATACCGCAAAAAAAAACCCAAAACAAAACAAAACAAAAAACTTCCAACAAACAAAAGTCCAGGACGAGATGGCTTCACAGGTGAATTTTATCAAACATTTAGAGACGAGCTAACACCCATCCTTCTCAAACTCCTCCAAAAAATTGCAGAGGAAGGAAAACTCCCAAACTCATTCTATAAGGCCACCATCTCTGTGATACCAAAACCAGACAAAGATACTACAAAAAAAGAAAATTACAGACCAATATCACTGATGAATATAGATGCAAAAATCCTCAACAAAATACCAACAAACAGAATCCAACAACACATTAAAAGGAATCATACACCATGGTCAAGTGGGATTTATCCCAGAGATGCAAGGATTCTTCTATATATGCAAATCAATCAATGTGATACACCATAGTAACAAATTGAAGAATAAAAACCATATGATCATCTCAATCGATGCAGAAAAAGTTTCTGACAAAATTCAACACCAATTTATGATAAAAACTCTCCAGAAAGTGAGCATAGAAGGAACCTACTTCAACATAATAAAGATCATATATGACAAACCCACAGCAAACATCATTCTCAATGGTGAAAAACTGAAAGCATTTCCTGTAAGGTCAGGAACAAGACAAGGATGTCCACTCCCACCACTATTATTCAACATAGTTTTGGAAGTCCTAGTCACAGCAATCAGAGAAGAAAAAAGAAATAAAAGGAATACAAATTGGAAAAGAAGTAAAACTGTCACTATTTGCAGATGACATGATACTATACATAGAGAATCCTAAAGATGCCACCAGAAAACTACTAGAACTAATCAATGAATTTGGTAAAGCTGCAGGATACAAAATTAATGCACAGAAATCTCCTGCATTCCTATACACTAATGATGGAAAATCTGAAAGAGAAATTAAGGAAACACTCCCATTTACCACTGCAACAAAAAGAATAAAATACCTAGGAATAAACCTACCTAGGGAGACAAAAGACCTGTAATGCAGAAAACTATAAGACACTGATGAAAGAAATTAAAGATGATACCAACAGATGGAGAGACATACCATGTTCTTGGATTGGAAGAATCAATATTGTGAAAATGACTATACTACCCAAAGCAATCTGCAGATTCAATGCAATCCCTATCAAATTACCAATGACATTTTTTTACAGAACTAGAACAAAAAATCTTAAAATTTGTATGGACACACCAAAGACCTCGAATAGCCAAAGCAGTCTTGAGGGAAAAAAACAGAGCTGGAGGAATCAGACTCCCTGACTTCAGACTATACTACAAAGCTACAGTAATCAAGACAACATGGTACTGGCACAAAAACAGAAATATAGATCGACAGAACAGGATAGAAAGCCCAGAGATAAATCCACGCACCTATGGTCAACTAATCTATGACAAGGGAGGCAAGGATATACAATGGAGAAAAGACAGCCTCTTCAATAAGTGGTGCTGGGAAAACTGGACAGCTACATGTAAAAGAATGAAATTAGAACACTCCCTAACACCACACACAAAAATAAACTACAAGTGGATTAGAGACCTAAATGTAAGACTGGACACTATAAAACTCTTAGAGGAAAACATAGGAAGAACGCTCTTTGACATAAATCACAGCAAAATATTTTTTGATCCACCTCCTAGAGTAATGGAAATAAAACCAAAAATAAACAAATGGGACCTAATGAAACCTTAAAGCTTTTGCACAGCAAAGGAAACCATAAACAAGACCAAAAGACAACCCTCAGAATGGGAGAAAATATTTGCAAATGAATCATCAAAGGATTAATCTCCCAAATATATAAACAGCTTATGCAGCTCAATATTAAAAAAACAGGGGCCTCCCTGGTGGCGCAGTGGTTAAGAGTCCGCCTGCCGATGCAGGGGATACGGGTTCGTGCCCCGGTCTGGGAGGATCCCATATGCCGCGGAGCGGCTGGGCCCGTGAGCCATGGCCGCTGGGCCTGCGCATCCGGAGCCTGTGCTCCGCAACGGGAGAGGCCACAACAGTGAGAGGCCCGCATACCTCAAAAAGAAAAAAAAAAAAAAAAAAAAAAAACAAACAACTGAATCCAAAAATGGGCAGAAGACCTAAATAGACATTTCTCCAATGAAGATGTACAAATGGCCAAGAAGCACATGAAAAGCTGCTCAACATCACTAATTATTAGAGAAATGCAAATCAAAACTACAGTGAGGTATCAACTCACACCAGTTAGAATGGGCATCATCAGAAAATCTACAAACAACAAATGCTGGAGAGAGTGTGGAGAAAAGGGAACCCTCTTGCACTGTTGGTGGGAATGTAAATGGATACAGCCACTGTGGAGAACAGTATGGAGGTTCCTTAAAGAACTAAAACTAGAATTACCATATGACCCAGCAATCCCACTACTAGGCATATACCCAGAGAAACCCATAATTCAAAAAGACACATGCAGGCTTCCCCGGTGGCGCAGTGGTTAAGAATCCACCTGCCAATGCAGGGGACACGGGTTCGAGCCCTGGTCTGGGAAGATCCCACATGCCATGGAGCAACTAAGCCCATGCACCACAACTACTGAGCCTGAGCTCTAGAGCCCGCAAGCCACAACTACTAAGCCCACGTGCCACAACTACTGAAGCCTGTGTGCCTAGAGCCCGTGCTCTGCAACAAGAGAAGCCACGACAATGAGAAGCCCGTGCACGGCAACTAAGGGTAGCCCCTGCTCACCAACGAAGAGTAGCCCCCGCTCACCGCAACTAGAGAAAGTCCAAGCACAGCAACGAAGACCCAACACAGCCATAAATAAATAAATAAATAAATAAATAAATAAATAAATAAATTTTTAAAAAAGACACATGCACCTCAATGTTCATTGCAGCCCTATTTACAACAGCCAGGTCATGGACGCAACCTAAAAGCAACCTAAATACCCATCGACAGACAGATGGATAAAGAAGATGTGGTACATATATAGAATGGAATATTACTCAGCCATAAAAAGGAACGAAATTGGGTCATGTGTAGAGGCGTGGATGCATCTAGAGACTGTCAAGCAAAATGAAGTAAGTCAGAAAGAGAAAAACAAATATCGTATATTAATGCATATATGTGGAACCCAGAAAATGGTACAGATGAACCAGCTTGCAGAGCAGAAATTGAGACACAGATGTAGAGAACAAACGTATGGACACCAAGGGGGAAAAGCGGCGGGGGGTGGGGGTGGTGGTGTGATGAATTGGTCGATTGGGATTGACATGAATATACTGATCTGTATAATATGGATAACTAATAAGAAAAATAAATAAATAAAAAATAAACATACACAGGTTATTTGTAAGTAAAACAAAAAACAAAAAAACCCCAATTATTGGGTCTCTTTGAACTACAGAATTCAATGGACACCTCTTGCAGGAAAAAAAAAAAAGAAAACAGAAGGAAACCGGCGCCAGAATGAATAAGTTAGAGAGTAATCATATCTGAAAAAGGTATGTGATAAAATGCCAAAGCAATCTTGCCAGGGTTTGTTTGCTTTCACCTATAATCCCAGGAAACTTTAAAAAGCTAAATTTGGAGTACCTGTAGAACAGGATGAAAATGTAGTGACCAAGAGGGGGAAAACATTTTTTAGCTTTTTTCTTATGACGTCAACACAATACTGCTTTTCCTCAATAGTTATATTGACTTCACTGGCATACACAGTGTAAAAACAAGACCACAGGCCCAAAAGGGAGTCCCTTATGCTAAACTCCACATTGCCAAACCCGACTTCATTATGGTTTCTGCCCTCCCAGAAATGGAATCTTAAACCGTCAATCAGGAATCACCTGATCAGCACCGGTGAGGGGATCTGCCTGGTGGACACAGCCAACGCGCTTTTTTGCCTGCTTTAACTTCCTTGTCCCTGCTCCCTTCTGCCCATAAAAGCTTCTCATTTTGTACAGCTCCTCAGGGCTCCTTCCTGTCTGCTAGATGGGATGCTGCCGCATTCAAATCAATGTTTGCTCAAATAAATTCAAAAAATTGTTAATAGGCCTCCATTTATCTTTTAGCAACAGACACCGGGATAATGTGATATAAGAAGAAATATGTATTTGGTCTTCTCCTCAGCACAGAGCTCATAAAACCTGTGGAATTTCCTGACTGATGGGCGATAGGAGAGTCTTGTTATTCATAACATGCGCCCTTTGACCACACCTGAGTTTATGCTAATGAGGTGACTCCTGGAGGATGGGGGCTGGTTGCCAGAGGCACCAACCATGGGATTTGAGGGTTGGAACTTCCAGGCCCACTCCCCAGAAGACTGAGTTAATCACCAGTGGTTGATGAGTTCATCAATCATGCCTACATAGTGGAGCCTCCATAAAAACCCTAGATGAAGGAGTCTGGGGGAGCTTCTGGGCTGTGGACGCACCCCTGTGCCTGCTGGGAGGGTGGCACATCCCAACGTCACGGGGACATAAGTCCCTGCGCTTGGACATTTCCAGCCCTCACCCTACATACCCCTTCATGTGGCTGTTCATTTGTATCCTTTATGACATCCTTTATAATAAACTAGTTAAACAGTAGAAAATTCTCCTGAGTATTCTGAGCTCTCCTAGCAAATTACTGAAATGAGGAGGGGGTCGTAGGAACCCCTGGTTTGTAGCCAAGTCAGGCAGAAGTGTGGGTAACTTGGGAACCCACTACTTGTGACCAGTGTCTGAGATGGGGGCAGTCTTGTGGGACTGAGCCCTTAACCTGTGATGTCTGTGCTAACTCTGGGTAGTTAGGGTCGGAACTGTTTAATACGAGGAAGAAACACCCCGATATTTCATGTCAGAAGCGTTGGGAGTAGAGAGACAGTTCTCCAGGTACCTAGGTTTCCAGATACCTAGTCTACTTTTATGGTTTGAACAGACAGGTTCCAGACAGAAGAACATCCTTCACTGAAGGTCTCTGCAGCCTGGTTACCTACTTTTATCTGCAACGTGTTTTGTGCTCCACAACTTTCATGTTTTTTTCTTCCCCTATACTTTCAAACCAATAGTTAAGCCAGAATATTAATCAACTTGTGTAGAGGAAAATACATTTACCAATAGGCAATAAGATGGCTTTGATATAGAAACCTCATAAAAATGTATTTATCAGACTAAAGAATAATAATCTGGTATAAAATCTCAATGATCCACACTGCCTTTGAATAATGACTAATTCAGTGAATTCCCTATATGCTTCATAGGCAACCTTCTGCCAGGTGAGTAAACTACTTGCTAGGTACTTATAATTCTTGAGAAAAGTGATCGTTTTGAGCCAGCTGGTTCCATCAGTTCATGCAACTGTTTTTCATACACCCTACTGGCCCCTAAGGGTTTCTGCACCACCCAAAGCAATTCTCACACAGTTGTTAAACATTCTCATGATTTCACCAAATTCATTCAGAAAATATCTCCCATTCCCATGCCAGAGAGATGAAAGATTATATTACACTATACAGTTACATCTTACAGTATATCCTTTCATACCAAACAAATGTATTTTTCATTTTTAAAACAAAAGCATTCGATTTTGTTTCTGTGTTATTCATATTTTGGCATTTACATAAAAGAAGTCAAGTGACAGTGACCCCTGAGGACATCTGTGTCGTATTTGCAGTGATTATGAACTGTGTCACTGACACTTTACTCTGCATGTCATTCGGTGAGACAAGGCAGCAGCTCCCCTGTGTTGTTCCCTGGGCTTGGCATCTCTGATGGCAGATAAACCCGAGAATCTGCTGACGCAGCAGCCTGAGAAAAACCCCACTCACCTCACGTCCACCTCACCTCCAACGTGCATGAGAAAAGAGCCATCGGGTTGCTTCAGCGAGTACAAATACTGGAGAAGCTTTTCTCTGAGAAACGAACAGGAGAGAGGCAGGAGATGGTGATGGTCAGTGCACTGTCAGCAGGCGGGAGCCCAGCTGGGTGTCCAGTCCTGCTGGCTTTGACTGTACCTGTTAATGACATCATAGGCCTCTTCGCTGCCAATGATGCACAGCGCGTTGACTGCTGCGTACGTGGGCGCAAGGTGTGGGTACTGGCCAGGGCCCCCTCCAAAGCCACCTTCTGGGCTTTGACACAGCTCCAGGAACTGACACACGCTAGGTACACGGCCAAAGGGAAAGACAAGGTCAGACAGCATTAATTTCAAAACACCGAATTCCACCAGTCCATGCCTTTCCAAGCTTCCGCCCTCCTCAAAAGGGAAGAAACCTCCCCTCCCCACCTAGTGAATATATACTGAATACAGTTAACACCTGTGAAGGGCCTAATTCTCTAATGATAGCCTGATTCTCTGCTATCATCAGCTTTGTGTGCCCTCCTTTCTGAGTTTTGTATTTAAGCATTTGCCTAGTCGTGAAGCAAGGAACATAAGGCCGGGCAGAAATACACAGCCTTTTTTAGAACTGGGAGTAAGTCTCATGCTTCTTGACCTAATCTTTCCCATATTTTTCTCTCAATTTGCCACCCTGGATCTATGGAACCAGCCCATTCTCCTTGTCTCTAGGGTAGCTCCCAGGCTTCGGATTTTGCCTAAATCATGGTGATACTCAATTGCTGGCCTAGAGCCATCACCTAGGCCTACCAGGAGAATTTAAAGCGGTGCCTTCTCACCCCCATTGCCGTGTAAGCCCCAGTGGGCTACTGATTTTTACTCCGTTCACCGACAAGAAACAAGCTTCCAATGGAGTCTGCCTCCATGGTTAGGAGAATAAGAAAGAGGTGGGCTTCTGCTTGCTCCGCTCACTGTGGCAAACTTAAGCACTGCTGACTCCTATTACAGGAATGCATCCCAGGCTGTAGGCTTCTGGAGAGTTTCTCAGAGGCTCCAGCTCCTTCACTGAGGGAAGCTGTTTATTGAGGGTTGGCCTCCAAGCCTTTGCTTCCAAGCATGGCATCAGTCTGCCCAGAAGTTATCTTCTTGCTTTAAGTGAAACCAAGAGAACCCCTCTTTGTCTAAGGTCCTCTAAAGTTCATCAGAAAGGCGTGCCCCCGGAGGGTGCCCCCTGGTTCTCAAGCTGTTTCCACACAACGTAGCAGGATCACAGCTTCCTACTAGGACAAGTCCTCAGTTAAGAGAACCAGCTGCAAATCTGTGTCCTTCTAGTGCTCAGACAGCCTTCTTTTCCTGGACTCTTTTGTCTCATTTTTTCTTGTCTACTGCTGCCAGAGAGATGGCACAGAGTCTACTTAATCTCCACTAAGACACAAGCTGATTGCGCCTCTCCCACCTCATATTTGATGACTTTTGATTTCAGACCTGCCATTATCTGGGCAGGGACAGCCACAGAAAATGCTGCTGACTTCCTAGTAAAGCCCTGAAATCATCACAGGTTAAAAGCAATCCACACTCACTTCACGTTCCACCCACAATTTTACTGTAGGAAACACAAGGATTGAAACCGAAGTTGATAATCAGAGAAGGAAGACAGTTCTGTGACATGTTTTTTTTTTAATTTATTTTATTTATTTATTTGGCTGTGTTGGGTCTTCGTTTCTGTGCGAGGGCTTTCTCTAGTTGCGGAGAGCGGGGGCCACTCTTCATCGCGCTGCGTGGGCCTCTCACTGTCACAGCCTCTCCTGTTGCGGAGCACAGGCTCCAGACGCGCAGGCTCAGTAGTTGTGGCTCACGGGCCCAGTCGCTCCGCGAGCATGTGGGATCTTCCCAGACCAGGGCTCGAACCCGTGTCCTCTGCATTGGCAGGCAGATTCTCAACCACTGCGCCACCAGGGAAGCCCCTGTGACATGTTTTTAATAGCAATTAATTTTTGCAGAGAAAAATGAGTTTTTTACTAACATGTTTCCCAAACCCTCATCAATTCTTATCCTATTTCCCAGAAACAAAGAGCTAATAAACTCCTGGTCTAACAAAAGTTGGCTGCATTAGCGTACAAAAAGCTTTCTGATCACAAAAAATAACATTTTTTGGCTGACATAAAACTTAACAGCACATTTTTAAAAAGAAAAAGGAAAAGAGTCATCTAGTTATCCATTCCCTTCCCCAGCTCCCATGACAGAATTACGGCAAATGCAATACTCCTGACCCTGTAGCCTAAAGTCTGGAATGGGCCGGGATCTGAATGTACCAGAGACACCATTAAATCACCCCTCCACACCAACTGCCCCCAGCTGACAGGCTGCATCTGACTGACTGAGGGCTATGTGGGGAACAGGGGTTGGGCTCTTCTTGAGTCTGAGACACTTCCGTACTATAGAACATTCTGATCCAGAGTCTTTCCAATTTGTACCTTAAGGAACTGGCAAACGGACAGTGAAGCTACCAGCTGTCGTGAGCAGAACTCCTAGCAATTCTGAAAAGCAAAATCTGAATGATACTTCTAACAATCCAAAGGGGAAGAAAAACTTGTCTTAGAGACCAGAAATTTGCCAACTAATTTTAAAAATCACATGCGGGAAACACTGAGCAAACACCAAGAGTGGCACACTTTGTGAAAAACAAGTATTCATAAATCACTCATTTAGTCATATGACTGAAAGATCTAGTAGATCAATTTTCTTTCAAGTCAGCAAGGCATTTCATCCTCGCTTACATGACGATTTCCAACAAAGTGGGAAACTATCTTCCAGATCAGGGATTTAAAAACCCCAAATGTGTAGATGAGAATCACTGGAGGGCTAATAAAGAACACAGACCCAGACTTGCTGAAGCAGGAAAGAGCTGGGCCTCTGTATTTTTACCAAATTCCCAGGTGATGTGGATACACACGAAGTTTGAATACCACAAGTCTTTGCTGTATAATTAGAATCACTTTGGGGATGTTTAAAAAAAAAACAAAACAAAACCCAAGCCTAGGCCGCACCTAATACCAATTAAATCAGAGTCGCTGAGGGTGGGCCCAAGTGGCAATAGTTTTAAAAATTCCCCATGTGACTCCAATGTACAGCCAAGTATCAGTGCTTCTCAAACTCGAGTGTGCGTGGAAGTCACCTGAGTATCTTGTCAAACTGCAGATCTAATTCAGTAGAACTAAAGGGACCCGAGATTCTGCATTTCTAGCAAGCTCCCAGGTGATGGCAATGCTGCTGGTCTGGGGACCACATTTTGGGTAGCAATGTGATATATCTGCACTGTCCAATAGGTAGCCACTAGCCACATGAGGTTTTTTAAATTTCAATTTAAATTAATTAAATTTAAAATTAAGCTCCTCAGTCACACAAGCCACATTGCAACTGCTCAATAGCTACATGTGGCTAGTGGCTGCGATAAATTATAGAACATTTCCATTACCTTGTTGAGTTCTATTGGACACCACTGCTTTATCATTCAACTATTAAAAAGTGTGTAAAACCTGTAAGAGGATTAAGTTCAAAGCAAGATTATCGATGATTTACTTGGACTTTTAGGGGATGGTTGAGGACTGCCTTAAAGTGGTTGATTCTGGACATCACTGTCACCAGTGTGGATGGAGGACTCAAAAGCATGCATGGTATATAAGCAAATAATACATAACGAGCAGGGAAACCCTCCAAGGAGAGAAAGCCCAGAATAATATAAAACAAATCAGAAGCCAATAAGAATAAAACAAATGAAACAGGTGTAAGTAGCAAGTAATATACTTAGAGATGGCAGGAGTAGGGGGATGAATAAAGCATATAAATATGAGAAATAACTAGGAACACAGCAGAAAAAGGACCAGAGGTTAGGGTCCAGGACTTGTAAACAATAAAGAAAATGCTTTTTCAAAGCATCATTAACATAGTATTGGTCAAAACTATATCTGGCTCAAGCCTCCATTTTCCAACTCAAAGGAATTTCAGAATAGAGTTGTAAAAATGGCTAAGTATACAAGTGATTAAAAGGCTTACCATTAGAGAAAACCACAGTGGGGAAGCTACTCAGCAAAATACCTCAAGTATACAAAGGGTAATTATGCAAACTTTCTAGTAAAGAAACAAAAATTGAAGCTAATCTGCAGCAAGAAGAATTTAGGTTAGATTTAAGAAAAACTTCAGCACCAGACAGGTTACCACAGATAGACTTAAGGCCTAGAATAAGTTAGAAAGATGATAGCTTTGGAAATAGGCACAGTCATCCTTGAGCAGATGACTCAGGAGCATATGCGAAGGCAGGATGGATGACCTGACATCAGGCTAAGACATCTATGCTAAGTCTTCCGATTTTCATACTGTAAGACAGCTTCAGCTGATACAAGGGAAAGGAAAACTCCTTCCCTGGCAGAGGAGAGCAATGAACAGGGGAAAGACAGGCAGGCTCTCCTGTTGATTCCAGGAGGCCAGTGTCGCCCTGGGGAGGACGACAGGTTATCTGATTTCATCAAGAGCTGGCGATGCCTGGTGTGTTGCTGTTTTGGAAGTGTGGTCAAGTCTAAAGTTGGTTATTTTAGAGCAGGGTTTCTCCACCGTGGCACTATTGACATTCTGGACTGGATAATTCTTGGTTGTGGGGACTGTCCTGTGGAGGATATTTAGCAGCTTCCCCAACCTCCACCTTCTAGATGCCAGCAACACCTGGCCAAAAAACGCCCAGAAGACAAATGACCACGTAAGGTATCTTCACTGAAAGATAAGGAAACAAATTAAATTTAAAAGGAAAGATATTTCAGGAGCTATCCAGGGGACAAGCAACTAATAACCTTTCGAAAGGGAAATAATAAAACACTGACACATGAAAATTTAAATTTAATCTTTAGAAAAACTTTACAAGTGGAAAAGTCCTAAAACAATTTTTAAGTTAAAGATAGTTTTCAGATCCCACAGAAGCTAAAAGACCTAACAGTACAGTAGTTTCCCTGTGGTTTTCATTTTACCCTGTGTGTCTCATTAACGTAGCATTCAATAACAACGCGTGGGATTCTCATTAAAAGATGCTTCCTTTAGTTCTAAAATCATTAACAAAGCAAATGCACTTAGTCTGGTTCCAAAATATTAATTTACTTTAGGTAAACACATGTATAAATTTGTGGATACAATCTCTTAAGAGAGGCACACTAAATTCCTACCTATAAATATATTATTCTTGAAAGGTCTGAAACCAGCAGTAAAAGCCTGGCCTTGCTGGCTTTGGTCGGCAGTCACAGTAGCTGACAAAAGTGGTTTTGTCCACTAGAGGGAACTCAGCTTGTCATATTGTTCCCAGAACAAACAGAAGTACAACAGTGAACAAAATAGGAAAGAGAGAGAAACTTGACTGTGTGTGTGTGTGTGTGAGTGTGTTGCACACTAGGCTGGGGAGGGGGAAGAGAAGACAGCAGAAAAATAATTAAACTCTACAGCTAAACTCAACCTCTAGGTCACCTTAATATTTGTATAAAGAAGAGGGAAACAAAAAAAACCTAATCACATTTTCAAAGAATTTCT